>NC_086451.1:207041408-207359758 GCF_028390025.1 Pseudophryne corroboree
TAAGCTCCACTGGGGCAGGGACTGTTGTGAATGGCCAAATATTCTCTGTAAAGCACTGCGGAATATGTGTGCGCTATATAAATAACTGGTAATAAATAAATAATGACATCATGGTGTGCAGCATAATGTTTTATGGGCATAACATTGTGGAATAATGTGTAATGGCATCTTGGGGGTAAATTTACTAAGATGGGAGTTCTATTTGAGATGGGATGTTGCCCATAGCAACCAATCAGATTCCAGGTATTATCTTCTAGAAGGTGCTAGATAAATGTGAAGTAGATTCTGATTGGTTGCTATGGGCAACATCCCATCTTAAATAGAACTCCCATCTTAGTAAATTTATCCCCATGGTGTGCAGCATAATGTGTAATGGGCATAACGGTGTGGAACAATGTGTAATGGCATAGTAGTGTGCAGCATAATGTGTAAAGGTCATAACGGTGTGGAATAATGTGTAATGGCATCATGGTGTGCGGCATAATGTGTAATGGGCATAACGGTGTGGAATAATGTGCAATGGAATCAAGGTGTGCAGCATAATGTGTAATGGGCATAACGGTGTGGAATAATGTGCAATGGAATCAAGGTGTGCAGCATAATGTGCAATGAACATAACTGTGTGGAACAATGTGTAATGGCATAATGGTGTGCAGCATAATGTGTAATGGGCATAACAGTGTGGAATAATGTGTAATGGCATCATGGTGTGCGGCATAATGTGTAATGGGCATAACGGTGTGGAACAATGTGTAATGGCATAATAGTGTGCAGCATAATGTGTAAAGGTCATAACAGTGTGGCATAACATGTAATTGCATCATGGTGTGCAGCATAATGTGTAATGGGCATAACGGTGTGGAATAATGTGTAATGGCATCATTGTATGCAGCATAATGTGTAATGGACATAACGATGTGTAATAATTTGTAATGGCATAATGGTGTGCAGCATAATGTGTAAAGGTCATAACAGTGTGGCATAATGTGGAATGGCATCATGGTGTGCAGCATAATGTTTTATGGACATAACAGTGTGAAATAATGTGTAATGGCATCATGGTGTGCAGAAAAATGTATAATGGGCATAACTGTGTGGAACAATGTGTAATGGCATAATGTTGTGCAGCATAATGTGTAATGGGCATAACAGTTTGGAATAATGTGTAATGGCATCACGGTGTGTAGCATAATGTGTAATGGTCATAACAGTGTGGAATAACATGTAATTGCATCATGGTGTGCAGCATAATGTGTAATGGGCATAACGGTGTGGAATAGTGTGTAATGGCATCATTGTATGCAGCATAATGTGTAATGGACATAACGATGTGTAATAATTTGTAATGGCATAATGGTATGCAGCATAAAGTGTTATGGCCATAACAGTGTGGAATAATGTGTAATGGCATCATGGTGTGCAGAATAATGTATAATGGGCATAACGGTGTAGAACAATGTGTAATGGCATAATGTTGTGCAGCATAATGTGTAATGGGCATAACAGTGGGGAATAATGTGTAATGGCATCACGGTGTATAGCATAATGTGTAATGGTCATAACGATGTGTAATAATTTGTAATGGCATAATGGTGTGCAGCATAATGTGTTATGGCCATAACAGTGTTGAATAATGTGTAATGGCATCATGGTGTGCAGCATAATGTTTTATGGGCATATCAACGTGGAATAATGTGTAATGGCATCATGGTGTGAAACATAATGTGTAATGGTCATAACGGTGTGGAATAATGTACAATGGAATCATGGTGTGCAGCATATTGTGTAATGGACATAACGGTGTGGAACAATGTGTAATGGCATAATGGTGTGCAGCATAATGTGTAATGGGCATAACAGTGTGAAATAATGTGTAATGGCATCATGGTGGGAAGCATAATGTGTAATCGGCATAACAGTGTGGAATAATGTGTAATGGTATCATGGTGTGCAGCATAATGTGTAATGGCCCTAACGGTGTGGAATAATGTGTAATGGCATCATGGTGTGCAGCGTAATCTGTAATGGGAACAACAGTGTGGAATAATGTGTAATGGCATCATGGTGTGCAGCATAATGTGTAATGGTCATTACAGTGTGGAATAATGTGTAATGGCATTATGGTTTGCAGCATGTTTTAAGGGCATAACAGTGTGGAATAATGTGTAAAGGTATCATGGTGTGGAGCGTAATCTGTAATGGGCATGACAGTGTGGAATAATGTGTAATGGCATCATGGTGTGCAGCATAATTTCAAATGGTCATAACAGTGTGGAATAATGTGTAATGGCATCATGGTGTGCAGCATAATGTGTAATGGGCATAACGGTGTGGAACCATGTGTAATGGCATAATAGTGTGCAGCATAATGTGTAAAGGTCATAACAGTGTGGCATAATGTGGAATGGCATCATGGTGTGAGGAATAATGTATAATGGGCATAATGGTGTGGAACAATGTGTAATGGCATAATGTTGTGCAGCATAATGTGTAATGGGCATAACAGTGTGGAATAATGTGTAATGGCATCACGGTGTGTAGCATAATGTGTAATGGTCATAACAGTGTGAATAATGTGTAATGACATCATGGTGTGCAGCATAATGTGCAATGGACATAACAGTGTGGAACAATGTGTAATGGCATAATGGTGTGCAGCATAATGTGTAATGGGCATAACAGTGTCGAATAATGTGTAATGGCATCATGGTGGGTAGCATAATGTGTAATCGGCATAACGGTGTGGAATAATGTGTAATGGCATCATGGTGTGCGGCATAATGTGTAATGGGCATCACGGTGTGGATGGCATCATGGTGTGCAGCATAATCTGTAATGGGCATAACAGTGTGGAATAATGTGTAATGGCATCATGTTGTGCAGCATAATGTGTAATGGGCATAATAGTGTGGAATAATGTGTAATGACATCATGGTGTGCGGCATAATGTGCAATGGGCATAACAGTGTGGTATAATGTGTAATTGCATAATGGTGTGCAGCATAATGTGTAATGGGCATAACAGTGTGGAATAGTGTGTAATGGCATTACGGTGTGTAGCATAATGTGTAATGGTCATAACAGTGTGGAATAATGTGTAATGGCATCATGGTGTGCGACATAATTGGTAATGGGCATAACGGTGTGGAATAATGTGTAATGGCATCATGGTATGCAGCATAATATGTAATGGGCATAATGGTGTGGAATAATGTGTAATGGCATCATGATGTGCAGCATAATGTGTAATGGGCATAACAGTGTGGAACAATGTGTAATGGCATAATGGTGTGCAGCATAATGTGTAATGGGCATAACAGTGTGGAATAATGTGTAATGGCATCATGGTGTGCAGCATAATGTATAATGGCCATAACGGTGTGGAATAATGTGTAATGGAATCATGGTGTGCAGCAAAATGTGTAATGGGCATAATGGTGTGGAATAATGTGTAGCGTTGTCTGATATAGGTATGTACATTACACGTGTACTTTATAGGTAAATTGTGTTTAATATTTTTCCCACAGATATGTCTTCAGATGAACAATGGCAATTCTGGTCTGGATTTTTCAAACTCTATGACGAATATTAGTGCCTGTGGAATGTAAAATGCGTGGACTATGCAAACAGTACAAAGAGGAATCGGGCATATGACCATCTTATCCGATACAGTAGAGTGAGGAACAGTGCTGCGTACCTAAATTAGGTAAAGAAGTAACCTGCTAATTTCTGAACAGTGTTTTTGAAGAAGCACAAGAAGTTTGTGGAATCGCAACGATCAGGAGCCAGGACAGATGAGGTCTACAAGCCAACAGTGTGGTATTATGACCCTTGGAGCAAGAGCCAGGGATAAGGTCGCAGGGTACTCTGGATCCAGAATCTCCCTATCTTGTGGAAGGGGAGGCATCGGAGAGTCTGGATCTGGTAGGTACACACACATTTGTATTGTATTGTACCCACACATTTTTACATGGAGTTGATTATTAGAGATGAGTGGGGTCTGCTCTCTGGGAACCAACTGCCCCGTCCCCCAACTTTGGGAGCCAGGATCCAAGCCTGGCTCAGGTTTTCCCGCCTGTCTCTACTACGTCATAGAGGCAAAACGTCATCATCCCGCTGGTGGATTCTCTCGGGTTTTGGATTCTATATACTGTAAGTCCCTGTGCATCGGCACCATCTTTACTCCGGCATTGGAAAGTTTACTGGATGGACGTGTTCATCTCAGTACTGGGTGGCGTGGCGTGGTATGCGGAGGGTGGTGGGGCCCTGTGTGCTGTATCTGAAAAAGGGGTGCTCTCTGTCAGCTGTATCAGAAAAAGGGGTGAGCTCTCTGTCTGCTGTATCTGAAAAAGGGGTGCTCTCTCTGCTGTATCCAAAAAAGGGGTGCTCTCTCTGTATGCTGTATCTGAAAAAGGGGTGCTCTCTCTGTGTGCTGTATCTGAAAAAGTGATGCTCTCTGTCTGCTGTATCTGAAAAAGGGGTGCTCTTTCTGTCTGCTGTATCTGAAAAAGGGGTGCTCGCTCTGTCTGATGTATCTGAAAAAGGGGAGCACTCTCTGCTGTATCTCAAAAAGGGATTCTCTGTCTGTCCATCCTGGGGCTATGCCGCAGTGTAAAATTAAAATAATAAAAGTTAAAAACAAAAAGCCTAACATTATAAAATAACTATACAATTTTTATTTTATTTTCATAAGTACTATGACACTGCCGGTCAGACTGTAGTAAATTATTTTCTACTCATACACGTATTGTGCAATGCTGTCGGTGAAGTCAACTGCAGTGTGTAATTATTATATACAGTACATTTCTGACTCATTTGTGCAACGCTGTCGGTGAAGTCAAACGAAGTGTGTAATTCTTATATATATTTCTGACTCATTTGTGCGACGCTGTTGGTGAAATCAACCGCAGTGTGTAATTATTATATATATTTCTGACTCATTTGTGCAACGCTGTCGGTGAAGTCAACTGCAGTGTGTAATTACTGTATATATTTTTGACTCATTTGTGCGATGCTGTCGGTGAAGGGTCATCCCCATTTTGTGTTGATAGAAATAGAGGCTACTAATATTGCTGAAGCTGCTGCCATTAGTCATGACATTGATAATGTAAGTCTGTCAAAGTCCTCTGCTAAGGCAGATGCCCAGGGGCATCGAGGGCTTAAGTCAGGGTATGTAAAATCATTTAATTTTAGAGTGGTAAAGAAAATATCAAAAGGAAAGTTAGCTGCAGAGGCAGTAAGACAAACTGCGCATTCAGAATCAGAACCATCAGAAATTCTTGAAGAACGTTTAGGGGTGTCTACATCAGCTGACATTTCTCATACTGTCCTTATAGAGAAGCCTCTTTCACCTCCTTCCACCATTTCTGAACCATATGAACATGTGGGGAGTAGTAGAAGTAAAGATGGCGATGAATCTGATGAGGAGGGTGATGAATCTGATGAGGAGGACATAATACAAATTGAGGATTAGTGTGTGGAAATGGGACATGAAGAGGGGGATATGTTTGTGATATCTGACAGTGAGGATGTTGATGATGATATTGTTTGTGTAAGTCAGCCACCTGTGGCTGCAGTTAGTAACCATGATAAAAAGAAATCCATTGCGTTGCCTGGGCATAAGACCAAAAAAGCCACCTCTTGGGTGTGGGATTATTTTAACCCCAATCCTGTCAATGTTTATGAACGCATCTGTTCCATTTGTGAGGCCAAATTTAGTAGAGATAGGAATGTTAGCCATCTGGGCGCCTCCTCAATGTTATGTCATTTGCGTCGAGGACATGAAATTTATTGTACAAGATTATAATGTAATTAACACCTCATCATCAACATTCTAATAGTAATTACTTAATGGAGGAAGTCCTTCTAAAAAATTGTTTTGTGTGGGCCCAAACAATCCAATAATTTCGGCTACAAGTGACAGTCCTTGTCGCTGAAATGATTGGTTTGTTAAACTGTGCATGTCCTGTTTAATATATACAACATAAGGGTGGGTGGGAGGACCTAAGGAAAATTCCATCTTACACCTTATTTCCTTGTGCTCTTTGGAGCATTTTTTGGGCATAGTTTATAAAACTGCCATCTTGTTTGCCACTGCAGTGCCACTACTAGATGTGCCACGTGTTTGTGTCACCCACTTCTGTCACTTAGCTTAGTCATCCAGCTACCTCTGTGCAACCTTTTGGCCTAAACTGGATAAAAACAATACTGTGAGCTGTGAGGTGTTCAATATAGACTGGAAATGACTGGAAATGAATGTTATTGAGGTTAAGAATACTGTAGGAACAAAAACACTCCCAAATTCTGTGATTTTAGCTGCTTTTATGATTTGTTAAAAAAAAGAAAATAGAGCAAAAACTAAAACCAAAGCAATCAAGGGAGGTTTTGGCAAAACCAATCCAAACCACAAAGAAAAAAACAAAAACAAAACCGGAAAAATGGGCAGGTACATATCTCTATTAATTATTGTTTTGTTTTATATTGCAGGATCTTTCCACGGCGCTGGAAGTGGAGTCTACCACAAGCTAGGCAACAGAAGTTGACGACCCCGTGGACACAGCAACTCCACAGCCAGGGCCCCAGAAACAGTGGTGGTCATCAAAGAAGCCCACTTCTGCCCCTCCCAGCTCACAACAGTTTTTTAAACATGCTGAGGAGGTTCTACATAGGCCCCCGGACTTGGAGCAAACATTTGGAAATTATATCGCGGCGGAGATGCAACAGTTGAAACGGCATCAAAAGAGGATCTACAACTGTTTGGAACTTGCTGCTACCTCACGCACAAATGACAAATCTCTTGTCGAGGTGTGTGAGATAACACCACCTGCCAGACGCGCCATCTCACAAAAGTGCCCCCACCCACCTTCCCACATCACCAACTAATGCAGTATGCACTGGGAATCGCACCTCAACAATCAAGTTGTTTTCCGCTGGGATCCACACAGCCGACCCCCTCCTCCCATCTCAGCACGTCGTCCAGTGGCATGTACTCAGACAAGCTGAGTGCACAGTCCTCTGTACTGGACGATCCTCATTTTTTTATTTTCTTATTTTCACACAGGTTTTTAGTTGTGTTTAAAAAGATTGTTGTTGACCTTATCCTAGTCTCTTGCTCCAAGTGAACTGTATTGAGGTCATTAGTACCACAGCATTGGTTTCCTGACCTCATTATTCCGGACTTCTGATTGTTATGATCTATGAATTTCTTGTGTTCCTTCTAAAAACACTGTTCGGAAATCTGCACTTTATCTTCTTTACCCAATGTATGGTGGCAGCACTGTATTTGGCTCTACTGTATCTGATATTCTCTGGGATATGCCTGATTCCTCTAATGTTTACTGTTGGCATAGTCCTTTCTAAAAAAGGCATTTGTTTTCATGATAAAGTCAATGAATCCAGACTAGAATTGGCATTGTAGTTCGTTTTTTTACAATATCAAGTTCTTTAAACAAAAATTGTATTGTGCTTTTCTTTATCACTTAATGGTTGTTAATGATATTGTCATTTTGTTAGAAGATATTTGTTTAAACATCCCATTGTCAGCGAATTGTTATGGAGCCAGTGCATCATTTAATATTTGCCGCTAATTCCCCAAACACAACTGTTTTTGGGGGATAGTTGCAGATATTAAGTACCTCCCAAATGTAGGTAGAAGGGAGTGCAGCAGGTAAATCCCATACCTCTTGCAAACCCTCCTTTGCATAGAGACGAAGATAAAGTACCAGCCAATCAGCTACCTGTCATTTTTCAAAATCCAGCCTGTGACTTGGCTGTTATGGAGCTGGTTGTCTAGTACTGTACTTTATCTCCGTCATTTTTACCTCCATCCAAGGCTAGTAAATACTGTAGACTCCTTATTCTCTATACCTGTGAAAGGGTTAGGGTCAAGTTGTTTACGTATTATTGTGATGCTGATAGACAGCTCCATGGGACAAGAAGCACACTGAAAAAATGAGAAAGTTATCCAGCCTACATACATTTACACCATTTACATTTACATTTCAAGACAAGGGTCAGGTAAGTTTTTTTTTTTAAATGCAATCGGGCATACAACCCAGATTCACCTACAAGTATAAAATAACACAACATAACCTTTGAACTGACAAGATTTATTTTAAACAAACAAATGAGCTGCTTGTGTGGTGTGTACTGGTGGGCTTTCCATGCCAGTCCACCTGTCAGAGTCTGAAATTTGTGGAGTGTCTTCAGGCAGAGCTGTAGGTGGAGGCCTAGAATGTGAGTGTTTGCACCTCAGGTAATTATGCAAAGCACAACACCCAAACACTACCCAGTTTAGTTTGTCCATGCGCAAATCAATTGGAGTGTTGAAAATACGAAATCGCCTGCTCAGGATCCCAAATGCATTCTCCACTATACATCAGGCCCGAGTCAGGTGATAACTAATCTTTGTGGGTAGGACTTAAGAATATGCTCTCGGAGAGCAAACACTTCATTGGCAACAAAAACATCAAGTTCAGCACATGCTTGCAATCCTCTGCTCTAGGCAAATGTAGCTGCGGTGTTAGGAGCCTCTCAAAAAAGACAGCCCCCATCTGAACCTATCCTATTATTGCCCACGTCCACGAAAATGAATTCATAATTGCTATTTACAATTGCCATGAGTACAATACGATAGAAGCCCTTATAGTTGTAGTAAAGGGAACCACTCTTGGCAGGAGGAGTGATCCACACATGTTTCCCATCACTTGATCCTCCACAATTGGGAAAATTCCACGGCAGTTCATAAATCCTCTGCGATGGCTCTCCATTCTTCGGCAGAAGCAGGAAACTAGAAAAAAAAACACACTTTAATAAAAAAGCTTTTCTATGTAAATTAGATTTTTGCACAAACACACTGCACATATAAAGTGTCAAAAGGTGGTGAAGAGGGTTGGCGCTGATAGAAATGGAAAATCAGTACTTATCATAAATGTCGGAGTATGTCGGTCGTACAGGTATTTTTCTTATTCCCCTTTGGTTTTCTTATCCGAGTGTTCTTCCAATGAGTTTATCAATGTAAAAAATGAAAGATGGCTATAGGTTAAATACAGGTGTATCTTATATCTCTAAAGATACTATTTAGAGGGGTGGTCTTCAGCATGCCGACTGACGGGATCCCGGCGCACAGTACACCGGCGCCGGGATCCCGACAGTATGTGTAATGGGCATAACAGTGTCGAATAATGTGTAATGGCATCATGGTGGGTAGCATAATGTGTAATCGGCATAACGGTGTGGAATAAAGTGTAATGGCATCATGGTGTGCAGCATAATGTTTTATGGGCATAACAGTGTGGAATAATGTGTAATGGCATCATGGTGTGCAGCATAATGTGTAATGGGCATAACGGTGTGGAACAATGTGTAATGGCATAATAGTGTGCAGCATAATGTGTAAAGGTCATAACAGTGTGGCATAATGTGGAATGGCATCATGGTGTGCAGCATAATGTTTAATGGACATAACAGTGTGGAATAATGTGTAATGACTTGGGCAGTACGGATGGTGTAATGGTTAGCATTACTGCCTCACAGAACTAAGGTCATGGGTTCAATTCCCACTATGGCCATAACTGTGTGGAGTTTGTATATTCTCCCCATATTTGCGTGGGTTTCCTCCGGGTACTCCGGTTTCCTCCCACAAGCCAAAAATATACTGGTAGGTTAATTTGGCTCCCAACAAAATTAACCCTAGTATGACTGTGTGTGTGTATAAATGTGCTAGGGAATATAGATTGTAAGCTCCACTGGGGCAGGGACTGTTGTGAATGGCCAAATATTCTCTGTAAAGCGCTGCGGAATATGTGTGCGCTATATAAATAACTGGTAATAAATAAATAATGACATCATGGTGTGCAGCATAATGTTTTATGGGCATAACATTGTGGAATAATGTGTAATGGCATCTTGGGGGTAAATTTACTAAGATGGGAGTTCTATTTGAGATGGGATGTTGCCCATAGCAACCAATCAGATTCCAGGTATTATCTTCTAGAAGGTGCTAGATAAATGTGAAGTAGATTCTGATTGGTTGCTATGGGCAACATCCCATCTTAAATAGAACTCCCATCTTAGTAAATTTATCCCCATGGTGTGCAGCATAATGTGTAATGGGCATAACGGTGTGGAACAATGTGTAATGGCATAGTAGTGTGCAGCATAATGTGTAAAGGTCATAACGGTGTGGAATAATGTGTAATGGCATCATGGTGTGCGGCATAATGTGTAATGGGCATAACGGTGTGGAATAATGTGCAATGGAATCAAGGTGTGCAGCATAATGTGTAATGGGCATAACGGTGTGGAATAATGTGCAATGGAATCAAGGTGTGCAGCATAATGTGCAATGAACATAACTGTGTGGAACAATGTGTAATGGCATAATGGTGTGCAGCATAATGTGTAATGGGCATAACAGTGTGGAATAATGTGTAATGGCATCATGGTGTGCGGCATAATGTGTAATGGGCATAACGGTGTGGAACAATGTGTAATGGCATAATAGTGTGCAGCATAATGTGTAAAGGTCATAACAGTGTGGCATAACATGTAATTGCATCATGGTGTGCAGCATAATGTGTAATGGGCATAACGGTGTGGAATAATGTGTAATGGCATCATTGTATGCAGCATAATGTGTAATGGACATAACGATGTGTAATAATTTGTAATGGCATAATGGTGTGCAGCATAATGTGTAAAGGTCATAACAGTGTGGCATAATGTGGAATGGCATCATGGTGTGCAGCATAATGTTTTATGGACATAACAGTGTGAAATAATGTGTAATGGCATCATGGTGTGCAGAAAAATGTATAATGGGCATAACTGTGTGGAACAATGTGTAATGGCATAATGTTGTGCAGCATAATGTGTAATGGGCATAACAGTTTGGAATAATGTGTAATGGCATCACGGTGTGTAGCATAATGTGTAATGGTCATAACAGTGTGGAATAACATGTAATTGCATCATGGTGTGCAGCATAATGTGTAATGGGCATAACGGTGTGGAATAGTGTGTAATGGCATCATTGTATGCAGCATAATGTGTAATGGACATAACGATGTGTAATAATTTGTAATGGCATAATGGTATGCAGCATAAAGTGTTATGGCCATAACAGTGTGGAATAATGTGTAATGGCATCATGGTGTGCAGAATAATGTATAATGGGCATAACGGTGTAGAACAATGTGTAATGGCATAATGTTGTGCAGCATAATGTGTAATGGGCATAACAGTGGGGAATAATGTGTAATGGCATGACGGTGTATAGCATAATGTGTAATGGTCATAACGATGTGTAATAATTTGTAATGGCATAATGGTGTGCAGCATAATGTGTTATGGCCATAACAGTGTTGAATAATGTGTAATGGCGTCATGGTGTGCAGCATAATGTTTTATGGGCATATCAACGTGGAATAATGTGTAATGGCATCATGGTGTGAAACATAATGTGTAATGGTCATAACGGTGTGGAATAATGTACAATGGAATCATGGTGTGCAGCATATTGTGTAATGGACATAACGGTGTGGAACAATGTGTAATGGCATAATGGTGTGCAGCATAATGTGTAATGGGCATAACAGTGTGAAATAATGTGTAATGGCATCATGGTGGGAAGCATAATGTGTAATCGGCATAACAGTGTGGAATAATGTGTAATGGTATCATGGTGTGCAGCATAATGTGTAATGGCCCTAACGGTGTGGAATAATGTGTAATGGCATCATGGTGTGCAGCGTAATCTGTAATGGGAACAACAGTGTGGAATAATGTGTAATGGCATCATGGTGTGCAGCATAATGTGTAATGGTCATAACAGTGTGGAATAATGTGTAATGGCATCATGGTTTGCAGCATGTTTTAAGGGCATAACAGTGTGGAATAATGTGTAAAGGTATCATGGTGTGGAGCGTAATCTGTAATGGGCATGACAGTGTGGAATAATGTGTAATGGCATCATGGTGTGCAGCATAATTTCAAATGGTCATAACAGTGTGGAATAATGTGTAATGGCATCATGGTGTGCAGCATAATGTGTAATGGGCATAACGGTGTGGAACCATGTGTAATGGCATAATAGTGTGCAGCATAATGTGTAAAGGTCATAACAGTGTGGCATAATGTGGAATGGCATCATGGTGTGAGGAATAATGTATAATGGGCATAATGGTGTGGAACAATGTGTAATGGCATAATGTTGTGCAGCATAATGTGTAATGGGCATAACAGTGTGGAATAATGTGTAATGGCATCACGGTGTGTAGCATAATGTGTAATGGTCATAACAGTGTGAATAATGTGTAATGACATCATGGTGTGCAGCATAATGTGCAATGGACATAACAGTGTGGAACAATGTGTAATGGCATAACGGTGTGCAGCATAATGTGTAATGGGCATAACAGTGTGGAATAATGTGTAATGGCATCATGGTGTGCAGCATAATGTGTAATGGGCATAACGGTGTGGATGGCATCATGGTGTGCAGCATAATCTGTAATGGGCATAACAGTGTGGAATAATGAGTAATGGCATCATGTTGTGCAGCATAATGTGTAATGGGCATAATAGTGTGGAATAATGTGTAATGACATCATGGTGTGCGGCATAATGTGCAATGGGCATAACAGTGTGGTATAATGTGTAATTGCATAATGGTGTGCAGCATAATGTGTAATGGGCATAACAGTGTGGAATAGTGTGTAATGGCATTACGGTGTGTAGCATAATGTGTAATGGTCATAACAGTGTGGAATAATGTGTAATGGCATCATGGTGTGCGACATAATAGGTAATGGGCATAATGGTGTGGAATAATGTGTAATGGCATCATGGTATGCAGCATAATATGTAATGGGCATAATGGTGTGGAATAATGTGTAATGGCATCATGATGTGCAGCATAATGTGTAATGGGCATAACAGTGTGGAACAATGTGTAATGGCATAATGGTGTGCAGCATAATGTGTAATGGGCATAACAGTGTGGAATAATGTGTAATGGCATCATGGTGTGCAGCATAATGTATAATGGCCATAACGGTGTGGAATAATGTGTAATGGAATCATGGTGTGCAGCAAAATGTGTAATGGGCATAATGGTGTGGAATAATGTGTAGCGTTGTCTGATATAGGTATGTACATTACACTTGTACTTTATAGGTAAATTGTGTTTAATATTTTTCCCACAGATATGTCTTCAGATGTACAATGGCAATTCTGGTCTGGATTTTTCAAACTCTATGACGAATATTAGTGCCTGTGGAATGTAAAATGCGTGGACTATGCAAACAGTACAAAGAGGAATCGGGCATATGACCATCTTATCCGATACAGTAGAGTGAGGAACAGTGCTGCATACCTAAATTAGGTAAAGAAGTAACCTGCTAATTTCTGAACAGTGTTTTTGAAGAAGCACAAGAAGTTTGTGGAATCGCAACGATCAGGAGCCAGGACAGATGAGGTCTACAAGCCAACAGTGTGGTATTATGACCCTTGGAGCAAGAGCCAGGGATAAGGTCGCAGGGTACTCTGGATCCAGAATCTCCCTATCTTGTGGAAGGGGAGGCATCGGAGAGTCTGGATCTGGTAGGTACACACACATTTGTATTGTATTGTACCCACACATTTTTACATGGAGTTGATTATTAGAGATGAGTGGGGTCTGCTCTCTGGGAACCAACTGCCCCGTCCCCCAACTTTGGGAGCCAGGATCCAAGCCTGGCTCAGGTTTTCCCGCCTGTCTCTACTACGTCATAGAGGCAAAACGTCATCATCCCGCTGGTGGATTCTCTCGGGTTTTGGATTCTATATACTGTAAGTCCCTGTGCATCGGCACCATCTTTACTCCGGCATTGGAAAGTTTACTGGATGGACGTGTTCATCTCAGTACTGGGTGGCGTGGCGTGGTATGCGGAGGGTGGTGGGGCCCTGTGTGCTGTATCTGAAAAAGGGGTGCTCTCTGTCAGCTGTATCAGAAAAAGGGGTGAGCTCTCTGTCTGCTGTATCTGAAAAAGGGGTGCTCTCTCTGCTGTATCCAAAAAAGGTGTGCTCTCTCTGTATGCTGTATCTGAAAAAGGGGTGCTCTCTCTGTGTGCTGTATCTGAAAAAGTGATGCTCTCTGTCTGCTGTATCTGAAAAAGGGGTGCTCTTTCTGTCTGCTGTATCTGAAAAAGGGGTGCTCGCTCTGTCTGATGTATCTGAAAAAGGGGAGCACTCTCTGCTGTATCTCAAAAAGGGATTCTCTGTCTGTCCATCCTGGGGCTATGCCGCAGTGTAAAATTAAAATAATAAAAGTTAAAAACAAAGAGCCTAACATTATAAAATAACTATACAATTTTTATTTTATTTTCATAAGTACTATGACACTGCCGGTCAGACTGTAGTAAATTATTTTCTACTCATACACGTATTGTGCAATGCTGTCGGTGAAGTCAACTGCAGTGTGTAATTATTATATACAGTACATTTCTGACTCATTTGTGCAACGCTGTCGGTGAAGTCAAACGAAGTGTGTAATTCTTATATATATTTCTGACTCATTTGTGCGACGCTGTTGGTGAAATCAACCGCAGTGTGTAATTATTATATATATTTCTGACTCATTTGTGCAACGCTGTCGGTGAAGTCAACTGCAGTGTGTAATTACTGTATATATTTTTGACTCATTTGTGCGATGCTGTCGGTGAAGGGTCATCCCCATTTTGTGTTGATAGAAATAGAGGCTACTAATATTGCTGAAGCTGCTGCCATTAGTCATGACATTGATAATGTAAGTCAGTCAAAGTCCTCTGCTAAGGCAGATGCCCAGGGGCATCGAGGGCTTAAGTCAGGGTATGTAAAATCATTTAATTTTAGAGTGGTAAAGAAAATATCAAAAGGAAAGTTAGCTGCAGAGGCAGTAAGACAAACTGCGCATTCAGAATCAGAACCATCAGAAATTCTTGAAGAACGTTTAGGGGTGTCTACATCAGCTGACATTTCTCATACTGTCCTTATAGAGAAGCCTCTTTCACCTCCTTCCACCATTTCTGAACCATATGAACATGTGGGGAGTAGTAGAAGTAAAGATGGCGATGAATCTGATGAGGAGGGTGATGAATCTGATGAGGAGGACATAATACAAATTGAGGATTAGTGTGTGGAAATGGGACATGAAGAGGGGGATATGTTTGTGATATCTGACAGTGAGGATGTTGATGATGATATTGTTTGTGTAAGTCAGCCACCTGTGGCTGCAGTTAGTAACCATGATAAAAAGAAATCCATTGCGTTGCCTGGGCATAAGACCAAAAAAGCCACCTCTTGGGTGTGGGATTATTTTAACCCCAATCCTGTCAATGTTTATGAACGCATCTGTTCCATTTGTGAGGCCAAATTTAGTAGAGATAGGAATGTTAGCCATCTGGGCGCCTCCTCAATGTTATGTTATTTGCGTCGAGGACATGAAATTTATTGTACAAGATTATAATGTAATTAACACCTCATCATCAACATTCTAATAGTAATTACTTAATGGAGGAAGTCCTTCTAAAAAATTGTTTTGTGTGGGCCCAAACAATCCAATAATTTCGGCTACAAGTGACAGTCCTTGTCGCTGAAATGATTGGTTTGTTAAACTGTGCATGTCCTGTTTAATATATACAACATAAGGGTGGGTGGGAGGACCTAAGGAAAATTCCATCTTACACCTTATTTCCTTGTGCTCTTTGGAGCATTTTTTGGGCATAGTTTATAAAACTGCCATCTTGTTTGCCACTGCAGTGCCACTACTAGATGTGCCACGTGTTTGTGTCACCCACTTCTGTCACTTAGCTTAGTCATCCAGCTACCTCTGTGCAACCTTTTGGCCTAAACTGGATAAAAACAATACTGTGAGCTGTGAGGTGTTCAATATAGACTGGAAATGACTGGAAATGAATGTTATTGAGGTTAAGAATACTGTAGGAACAAAAACACTCCCAAATTCTGTGATTTTAGCTGCTTTTATGATTTGTTAAAAAAAAGAAAATAGAGCAAAAACTAAAACCAAAGCAATCAAGGGAGGTTTTGGCAAAACCAATCCAAACCACAAAGAAAAAAACAAAAACAAAACCGGAAAAATGGGCAGGTACACATCTCTATTAATTATTGTTTTGTTTTATATTGCAGGATCTTACCACGGCGCTGGAAGTGGAGTCTACCACAAGCTAGGCAACAGAAGTTGACGACCCCGTGGACACAGCAACTCCACAGCCAGGGCCCCAGAAACAGTGGTGGTCATCAAAGAAGCCCACTTCTGCCCCTCCCAGCTCACAACAGTTTTTTAAACATGCTGAGGAGGTTCTACATAGGCCCCCGGACTTGGAGCAAACATTTGGAAATTATATCGCGGCGGAGATGCAACAGTTGAAACGGCATCAAAAGAGGATCTACAACTGTTTGGAACTTGATGCTACCTCACGCACAAATGACAAATCTCTTGTCGAGGTGTGTGAGATAACACCACCTGCCAGACGCGCCATCTCACAAAAGTGCCCCCACCCACCTTCCCACATCACCAACTAATGCAGTATGCACTGGGAATCGCACCTCAACAATCAAGTTGTTTTCCGCTGGGATCCACACAGCCGACCCCCTCCTCCCATCTCAGCACGTCGTCCAGTGGCATGTACTCAGACAAGCTGAGTGCACAGTCCTCTGTACTGGACGATCCTCATTTTTTTATTTTCTTATTTTCACACAGGTTTTTAGTTGTGTTTAAAAAGATTGTTGTTGACCTTATCCTAGTCTCTTGCTCCAAGTGAACTGTATTGAGGTCATTAGTACCACAGCATTGGTTTCCTGACCTCATTATTCCGGACTTCTGATTGTTATGATCTATGAATTTCTTGTGTTCCTTCTAAAAACACTGTTCGGAAATCTGCACTTTATCTTCTTTACCCAATGTATGGTGGCAGCACTGCATTTGGCTCTACTGTATCTGATATTCTCTGGGATATGCCTGATTCCTCTAATGTTTACTGTTGGCATAGTCCTTTCTAAAAAAGGCATTTGTTTTCATGATAAAGTCAATGAATCCAGACTAGAATTGGCATTGTAGTTCGTTTTTTTACAATATCAAGTTCTTTAAACAAAAATTGTATTGTGCTTTTCTTTATCACTTAATGGTTGTTAATGATATTGTCATTTTGTTAGAAGATATTTGTTTAAACATCACATTGTCAGCGAACTGTTATGGAGCCAGTGCATCATTTAATATTTGCCGCTAATTCCCCAAACACAACTGTTTTTGGGGGATAGTTGCAGATATTAAGTACCTCCCAAATGTAGGTAGAAGGGAGTGCAGCAGGTAAATCCCATACCTCTTGCAAACCCTCCTTTGCATAGAGACGAAGATAAAGTACCAGCCAATCAGCTACCTGTCATTTTTCAAAATCCAGCCTGTGACTTGGCTGTTATGGAGCTGGTTGTCTAGTACTGTACTTTATCTCCGTCATTTTTACCTCCATCCAAGGCTAGTAAATACTGTAGATTCCTTATTCTCTATACCTGTGAAAGGGTTAGGGTCAAGTTGTTTACGTATTATTGTGATGCTGATAGACAGCTCCATGGGACAAGAAGCACACTGAAAAAATGAGAAAGTTATCCAGCCTACATACATTTACACCATTTACATTTACATTTCAAGACAAGGGTCAGGTAAGTTTTTTTTTTAAATGCAATCGGGCGTACAACCCAGATTCACCTACAAGTATAAAATAACACAACATAACCTTTGAACTGACAAGATTTATTTTAAACAAACAAATGAGCTGCTTGTGTGGTGTGTACTGGTGGGCTTTCCATGCCAGTCCACCTGTCAGAGTCTGAAATTTGTGGAGTGTCTTCAGGCAGAGCTGTAGGTGGAGGCCTAGAATGTGAGTGTTTGCACCTCAGGTAATTATGCAAAGCACAACACCCAAACACTACCCAGTTTAGTTTGTCCATGCGCAAATCAATTGGAGTGTTGAAAATATGAAATCGCCTGCTCAGGATCCCAAATGCATTCTCCACTATACATCAGGCCCGAGTCAGGTGATAACTAATCTTTGTGGGTAGGACTTAAGAATATGCTCTCGGAGAGCAAACACTTCATTGGCAACAAAAACATCAAGTTCAGCACATGCTTGCAATCCTCTGCTCTAGGCAAATGTAGCTGCGGTGTTAGGAGCCTCTCAAAAAAGACAGCCCCCATCTGAACCTATCCTATTATTGCCCACGTCCACGAAAATGAATTCATAATTGCTATTTACAATTGCCATGAGTACAATACGATAGAAGCCCTTATAGTTGTAGTAAAGGGAACCACTCTTGGCAGGAGGAGTGATCCACACATGTTTCCCATCACTTGATCCTCCACAATTGGGAAAATTCCACGGCAGTTCATAAATCCTCTGCGATGGCTCTCCATTCTTCGGCAGAAGCAGGAAACTAGAAAAAAAACACACTTTAATAAAAAAGCTTTTCTATGTAAATTAGATTTTTGCACAAACACACTGCACATATAAAGTGTCAAAAGGTGGTGAAGAGGGTTGGCGCTGATAGAAATGGAAAATCAGTACTTATCATAAATGTCGGAGTATGTCAGTCGTACAGGTATTTTTCTTATTCCCCTTTGGTTTTCTTATCCGAGTGTTCTTCCAATGAGTTTATCAATGTAAAAAATGAAAGATGGCTATAGGTTAAATACAGGTGTATCTTATATCTCTAAAGATACTATTTAGAGGGGTGGTCTTCAGCATGCCGACTGACGGGATCCCAGCACACAGTACACTGGCGCCGGGATCCCGACAGCCGGCAAACCGACACTTATTCTCCCTCGTGGGGGTCCTCGACCCCCCTGGAGGGAGAATAAAATAGTGTGGTGCGCGTAGTGAGCCACCGTGCCCGTAGCGTAGCGAGCCCGCAAGTGGCTCATTTGCACTCGCCACACTGTCGGTATGCCGGCGGTCGGGCTCCCGGCGCCGGTATGCTGGTCGCCGGGAGCCCGACCGCCGGCATATCATAGTGAACCCATTTAGAAATACGGTCTACTTTCTTCCAGGCTATGTATATTTTGGTGGATATACATGGCTTAAGGTTTCTTTTTGAAGATGATTAAGACAAATATCTCAGTCAGTAATGCTTCTGAAACGAGTGCATAAATCCACTTACACAAAACAAAGTTGATAGCAGGCCTATCAAGGTATCTTTTAGGCTGAGACCATATCCCTCATACTTCAATCACAATTCAAAATGTACAAGATGGAATAGCAAAAGTTGATCTCTATTGTGCGTACCTAACTTACACTTATATAGTGCGCTATCCTCTTATAAAGGTATCTTTTTGTGAAAAGGGTTCGTACCAGTACTCACAGATGATGTCATGTGTTATAAGCACATCAAGGTATCTTTGTCTTCTTTCATTGAATGAAGACAAAGATACCTTGATGTGCTTATAACACATGACATCATCTGTGAGTACTGGTACGAACCTTTTTCACAAAAAGATACCTTTATAAGAGGATAGCGCACTATATAAGTGTAAGTTAGGTACGCACAATAGAGATCAACTTTTGCTATTCCATCTTGTACATTTTGAATTGTGATTGAAGTATGAGGAATATAGTCTCAGCCTAAAATATACCTTGATAGGCCTGCTATCAACTTTGTTTTGTGTAAGTGGAGGTATGCACTCGTTTCAGAAGCATTATGTTATGATTCCAGCACTCTGGTCTGAGGAGATCTTATTGCGAGGACCGGAGCACTGGAACGTAATGCTGGGGAAGGGAGCGGGAATGGAAAATAGCCCCTGGCGCCCTAACTCCGTTGTCTCGCCCGTGCTGTCAGAAATCCCCTGCGAGACTATGGTTGCTTGAGCCCATGGCAGCCGCGTTTGAAGGGCGGATTATGTCTGCCCAACTCCGATGCCCCCTCAGGTCTTAATGGGAGACAAAGAGAAATCCGAGACAGGGTGATAACAAGGGGCCCTCTGACTAAACAACCAGGCCAGGGGCTACAAGAAACTAAAAACTAGAATATGTGCGGAAAAACCGCCAGGGAAAAGGACAACCAAAATATCCACTTGTCCACTCTCCTACCCGGCACCGCCGAGTTCCGGAGCGGACTTGTGGAAGCGGAACCCTCCGCAAATGCTCCGAAACAGAATATAAAGATAAAGCAGCTGAGCCGCAACACACGGCAGAGCCGCAACTCACGAACACCACTCGATATTCTCTGGTGATCGTTGAGGACAACAGGGGACCAAACGACTTCTTGGGATGAGATGACAACTCCAAGATACAGAACTTCTGAGGACAGGAATGACCGGATACAGCAGGACAGGAACAGACGTTCAGCAAACCAAAGCAGCATGCAGGGAGCTATTACCGGCATCTGTGTGCAGCACTGAGCAGGTATTTAGCAGGGAGTCCTCCAATCAGATGCTTGGAGCCTGATTAACAAGATGCCGTGCAGCTGGCTTGCTGCACGAGCAGAAGACAAATGTGTGAATGTTTTAACTGATTAGATTGACCCTGCAACAGGGAGCGCGGTCCGCCCGTGGCGTCCCCGTTGCTAGGGTCCAGGCGGCTCAGTGTTACTAGGGAGCCGGCGGCTAAGCGCGCACGGCATCCCAGCGTTGCTAGTTGCTAGGCGCCGGGCCACAAGGACGTCGTGGACCACGGCGCCTAACAGTACCCCCCCCCTTGAGGAGGGGTCAACGAACCCCTAGAGCCAGGTTTCTGAGGAAATTCTCGAAAAAATGCTTTCTTGAGTCTAGGGGCATGAAGATCCTTGTCCAGGACCCAAGACCTTTCCTCTGGACCATAGCCTCTCCAATGAACCAAAAAATAAAGCCGGCCCCGGGATATTCTTGAATCAAGAACTTTCTCTACCAGGAACTCCTGTTGTCCCTGCACATCCACTGGAGATCCACCCTGAGAGATTTTCAGAGGAAATCTACTGGAAGAAACAAATCGTTTCAATAGGGAACAGTGAAAAGTATTTCCAATCTTAAGGGATCTCGGTAAACGTAGCCGAAAGGCAACTGGGTTGACCTTCTTAATAATAAGAAACGGTCCAATAAATTTGGGTCCCAGTCTAGCCGAGGATTGTCGAAGCCTGATGTTGCGAGTTGACAACCACACCTTATCTCCCACCTTAAAAGTGCAAGGACGTCGGAGCCTGTCAGAAAATTTCTTCTCTCGGAAGGCCGCTTTTCTGAGAGCAAGGTGCACTTTTTTCCAAATTGCTCTGAGATGGGAGGTTAAGGTTAGCGAGGAGACTGGAGAATGATGAAAAAAAAGAATTGGCTCTGGGATGAAAACCAAAAACCGAAAAGAATGGAGACTCTTTAGTGGAGGAATGACAAGAATTATTGTAAGCAAATTCAGCCAAAGGGAGAAACTCGGACCAATCATTCTGGAGTTTGGCTGAATACAAGCGCAAATATTGTTTTAATGACTGGTTGACTCGTTCGGTTTGCCCGTTGGATTGTGGGTGGTAACCGGATGTTAACAACAGTTTCATCTTTAATGAGGCACAAAAAAATTTCTAGAATTGTGCGATAAATTGTGGACACCGATCAGAAACAATATCAGTGGGCAACCCATGAAGCCTGAACACATGGCGGAGGAACAAAACTGCCAACCCTTGAGCAGAAGGCAATCGAGGAAGAGCAATAAAATGAGCCATTTTACTAAAACGGTCCACTACCACCCATATGACTCGGAATCCGGCTGAAAGGGGAAGGTCAACCACAAAATCCATGGAAATATGAGACCATGGCCTGAGAGGAACAGTTAACGGCATAAGTTGCCCGATAGGCAAGGAACGGGGAACCTTATGCTGTGCACAAACCTGACATGAATAAACAAATTCCTTAATGTCTTTAGAAAGACTAGGCCACCCTACTGAGCGAGAGACTAACTCCAATGTCTTAGTGATTCCCGGATGCCCTGAAACTTTGTTGTCATGAAATTCAGTTAAAACAGTGGCTCTCAAAAATTCAGGGACGTAAAGACGACCAGCAGGAGTAAATCTAGGAGCTTGGTGTTGAAGCTGGTTTAACTGGGTAAATAAATCCTGTGTGAGCCCTGCCCGGATGACCGAAGATGGAAGTATGGGGGTAACAACAGGATTGCTATTGTGAACCGGAAGAAAGCTACGTGACAGGGCATCAGCTTTAGTATTCTTGGAACCAGGCCTGAAAGTGATTATAAATTTAACGAGTAAAAAATAATGCCCAACGTGCCTGCCGGGCATTAAGCCATTTAGCTGATTCAATGTATTGCAGGTTCTTATGGTCAGTCAAAACCGAAATAGTATGTTTTGCTCCCTCCAGCCAATGCCTCCACTCCTCGAAAGCCCACTTTACCGCCAGTAACTCCCGATTACCAACGTCCTAGTTGGATTCAGCGGAGGAGAATTTCCTGGACATAAAGGCACAAGGATGTAACTCCAGAGACTCCGGAGCCTTTTGAGAAAGGACAGCCCCCACTCCAACCTCTGAGGCATCAACCTCCACAACAAAGGGCAACTCCGGATTAGGATGTCTGAGGACTGGAGCCGAGACAAAGGCTTGTTTCAAGGCCCGGAAGGACAACTCAGCTTCACGCGACCAGTTGGTAGGATCCGCTCCTTTCTTTGTCAGAGCTACTATAGGAGCAACCAGGTCAGAAAAAGAATGAATGAACCTCCTATAATAATTCGCAAACCCTAAAAAGCGCTGAATTGCTTTTAAATTGGTGGGTTGCGCCCAATTAAGGATGGCCTGGAGCTTCTTTGGTTCCATGGAAAATCCCTGAGAGGAAATTATGTACCCTAAAAAAGATACTTCCGTGACGTGAAAATCACACTTCTCCAGCTTGGCATATAAATGATTCTCACGTAACTTTTGAAGAACCAGACGAACCTGGGTAACATGTTGTTCCATCGATTCAGAATAAATCAAGATGTCGTCTAAATAAACGACCACGAATTTCCCTAGGAAGGCACGGAGCACATCGTTAATGAGGTCTTGAAAAACTGCTGGAGCATTAGACAGGCCGAACGGCATCACCAGGTATTCGTAGTGACCCGACTGAGTGCTGAAAGCCGTCTTCCACTCATCTCCAGATTTAATTCTGATGAGGTTGTAAGCTCCTCTAAGGTCAATTTTAGAAAAAATCACAGCAGAACGTAACTGATCAAAAAGTACAGAAATTAACGGCAAAGGATATGTGTTTTTTTACTGAGATCTTATTCAGGGCTCTAAAATCCATGCATGGTCTAAGCGAGCCATCCTTTTTCTCCACAAAGAAAAAACCTGCACTTAAAGGAGATTTTGATGGTCTAATAAATCCTTTCTCTAAGCTCTCCTGAACATAATCATTCATGGCCGATGTTTCTGGCCCGGACAATGCACATAATCTCCCCTTTGGCAATGCAGCACCTCGAACTAGCTTAATAGCACAATCATAAGGCCTATGGGGAGGCAGAATGTCCGCATTGCCTTTGGAGAATACATCGGCAAACTCCTGGTATTCCACAGGAATGAGCTCTGGAATGATAGCTGCTACTCTGACTGGATACGAAATACATTCCTTAGCACAAAATGTACCCCATTGGGAAATCTCCCCGGACCGCCAATCAATGGTGGGATTATGAAAGGCCAGCCAAGGGTGACCCAGAACAACTGGAACTGCTGGGCAATGTGTTAGGTAGAATTCAATATTTTCGGAATGTAAGGCTCCTACTGTAAGTACTACGGGAGGTGTACGGTGAGTAATAACCCCATTGGAAAGCGGACTCCCATCTAAGCCATGCATGGTGATACACCTATTCAATGGTAACTGTGGAATGCCTAAGGCCTTAGCCCAAGTTAAATCCATAAAGTTTCCTGCAGCTCCACTGTCAACAAAAGCCGACACCAAAGAACTGAGGCTGCCAAAGGAAACCTTAACTGGAACTAAAAGAGAGTTATTCGAGGAGATAAGCTGCAGACCTAGGTGAACCCCCTCACAATTCACCTGGTCAAGGCGTTTCCCGACTTGTTCGGACAATTACGAGCAAAATGTCCCTTACCACCACAGTACAAACAAAGACCGGAATTTTGCCTTCTGGTTTTTTCCTCAGGAGACAGCCGGGAGAGACCCATCTGCATGGGCTCTTCAACGTCCTCAGGAATGGAATAAACACAAGGACTAGACCTAACAGTTGTTCCTCTTTCAGCCCTCCGCTCTCTGAGACGACGATCAATCTTAATAGAAAGCTCCATGAGTTTATCGAGAGTCTCAGGAGCGGGGTACTGGAGGAGACTGTCTTTAATAAACTCTGATAAACCGAGGCGAAACTGACTGCGCAGGGCTGGGTCATTCCAGCCACAGTCGTTCGACCAACGGCGAAACTCGGTACAATAAACCTCTGCAGGATTTCTACCTTGTTTGAGAGCGCACAGCTGACTTTCAGCGGACGCCTCTCTATCTGGGTCATCATACAAGAGCCCTAAAGACTTAAAGAAAGCATCTACTGACAACAACGCAGGATCCTCTGCTCTTAAACCAAATGCCCAGGCCTGAGGATCCCCCTGGAGTAAAGAAATAATAATCCCAACCCGCTGAGATTCAGTACCAGAGGAAGTATGTCTTAAACGAAAATAAAGTTTACAGGACTCTTTAAAATGAAAAAATTATTTTCTATCACCAGAAAAACGGTCGGGCAAATGCATCTTTGGTTCAGGGACTACCTTTGGGGAGGCTCGCAAAAGATCTTCCTGCGACCTCACCCGAAGAGAAAGATCCTGAACCATCTGAGTAAGTTCTTGAATCTGATTGACTAAGAGCTGGCCAGGATTTGGCCCTAAACCTGTCGGATTCATGAGGCCAAAGAACTTTAACAAAAACTGAATGAGAAAAAATTAAACCCTGTTTAATTTTAGTTTTTGGTAAGGCCGTTAATAATGTTATGATTCCAGCACTCTGGTCTGAGGAGATCTTATTGCGAGGACCGGAGCACTGGAACGTAATGCTGGGGAAGGGAGCGGGAATGGAAAATAGCCCCTGGCTCCCTAACTCCGTTGTCTCGCCCGTGCTGTCAGAAATCCCCTGCGAGACAATGGTTGCTTGAGCCCATGGCAGCCGCGTTTGAAGGGCGGATTATGTCTGCCCAACTCCGATGCCCCCTCAGGTCTTAATGGGAGACAAAGGGAAATCCGAGACAGGGTGATAACAAGGGGCCCTCTGACTAAACAACCAGGCCAGGGGCTACAAGAAACTAAAAACTAGAATATGTGCGGAAAAACCGACAGGGAAAAGGACAACCGAAATATCCACTTGTCCACTCTCCTATCCGGCACCGCCGAGTTCCGGAGAGGACTTGTGGAAGCGGAACCCTCCGCAAATGCTCCGAAACAGAATATAAAGATAAAGCAGCTGAGCCGCAACACATGGCAGAGCCGCAACTCACGAACACCACTCGATATTCTCTGGTGATCGTTGAGGACAACAGGGGACCAAACGACTTCTTGGGATGAGATGACAACTCCAAGATACAGAACTTCTGAGGACAGGAATGACCGGATACAGCAGGACAGGAACAGACGTTCAGCAAACCAAAGCAGCATGCAGGAAGCTATTACCGGCGTCTGTGTGCAGCACTGAGCAGGTATTTAGCAGGGAGTCCTCCAATCAGATGCTTGGAGCCTGATTAACAAGATGCCGTGCAGCTGGCTTGCTGCACAAGCAGAAGACAAATGTGTGAATGTTTTAACTGATTAGATTGACCCTGCAATGGGGAGCGTGGTCCGCCCGTGGCGTCCCCGTTGCTAGGGTCCAGGCGGCTCAGTGTTACTAGGGAGCCGGCGGCTAAGCGCGCACGGCATCCCAGCGTTGCTAGGGACCCGGCGGCTCGCACGCCTGGCGTCACTAGTTGCTAGGCGCCGAACCGCAAGGACGTCGCGGACCACGGCGCCTAACACATTACTGGCTGAGATATTTGTCTTAATCATCTTCAAAAAGAAACCTTGATGAGTTTAATGATACATTTAATTATGTAAGCCAGGTATATCCACCAAAATATACATAATCTGTAATAAAGTAGATCGTATCTCTAAATAGTATCTTTAGAGATATAAGATACACCTGTATTTAACCTATAGCCATCTTTCATTTTTTACATTGATAAACTCATTGGAAGAACACTCGGATAAGAAAACCAAAGGGGAATAAGAAAAATACCTGTACGACCGACATACTCCGACATTTATGATAAGTACTGATTTTCCATTTCTCTCAGCGCCAACCCTCTTCACCACCTTTTGCCACTTTATCTCTAGTTTTTTTTGGATCATCTGGGATAGATCCAGGGTGTAAGTGGGGGGCAGCAGAGATTTGAACAGGAGCGCCATCAAATTTCTCAATAAAACCTCTTTGCACACTGCACATATAGATAGGGGAAAAACAATACTGTCCTAAAGGTGTGTTGGGGATGTAGTTACGATTCCGGCATTCTGACAGGGTGCCAAGGCCTATTCCCACTAGTGGGTGTCCATGACACCTTTACAGTGGGAATAGAACCTGTGGTGAGCACAGCGAGCCCCCAAACCTACAGCGTGGCAAGCGCAGTGGGCTTCTTTGCGCTCGCCACCCTGCAGACATTCTGGTATTCTGACCACCGGGATCCCAGCCACCGGACACGCATACCCAACCTATGTGGAGGGGTGGCAGTTTCACAATGGAGCAACAATTAAATGTCAACCCCAGACCCTCTCGCACCCGTCACCTGCATCTGCAAAGCCATAACTTGCAGCAAATTACTTGCTGGGTAAGGGTTAGCAAGAACTTTTGTGCAAATTCACCACTGCCTGCACCCATGGCAAAGTACAGCATGTGACAGGCAACATACAGCATGTGACTCCAGGCAGCAGCTTTTTTTTGCACCATGCAGTCAAGCATTTCAAATTCACATTCCAATTTGGCTGTCATGCAAAAAAACAGCACCCCCCCTCCTAAGAACATTACTTTCCTTTACAAACATTATACACTGCAACACACCAGAAAAGCGTGCTGTATTTAAACTAGTGTTGGGTGCAGAGTCGGCCCTAGGCATAGGCAAACTAGGCAAATGCTTAGGGCATTTGGAATGCCAAGGGGCACAAGCAGCTTCTGCTGATTAAAATGATATGCAGCATGCTTATATTCTGTCTGTGACTGCGGCTCTATCTGCATACGAAATGCATTACTAATGTGCGGCATTATGTGTATAAAGTGTATTACTTTGTGGCGTAACATAAAGAAAGGACACTACTGTGTGGTCTAATGTGAATAAAGAGCAATATGGCGTGGTGTAATGTGAATAAGGGGCACTACTGTGAGGAGTAACATGGTACTACTGTGTAATGTGACGTGAATGATAGACACTATTGCATGATATACTGTGAATAAAGTTGCAGTACTGTGTGGCGTAATTCAACGGGGGGTAATATTGTGGGGCCATGCCCCTTCCCAGCAAGAACAAGTCCCGTTTTAGGCTGCTCACCGAATGTACACACTGTTCCTATGTAAAATATAGGGGGTAGGACGGAGCACCAAAATGAGGACTGCTATGGGTGAGGGGTGATGGTGCTGGGAAAGAGGTACAGGGTCAGAGGCAGAACTAGCATCTGTGGTAGGGGGCAGCAGCCAAAATCTTGCCTAGGGCATCATATTGGTTAGGGCCGGGTCTGGCTGGGTGACATGGTTATCAGCTAAGCAGTAGCCCCCATTATAACCTAGAGAATAAACCCCTCATGTTCTTACCTTAAAATAGTCTTTTTTGAGGATTGTGTACAAAGCTTTGGAGGTCTCTGGAATAATGAGCCCCAATGACTGAGGGAAGATGAGGGTGCTGAACTTGAGGTCAGCCAGTGGATTATTCTCTCAAATCTCCCCATGAAATGGCATGTGAGAGAATGACTCACTCTGCATCAGCCACTGCTTGGTCCAACAAGAGCAAGCACGTCTCCTCTCCCTTCTCCATGCTCTTTCCATGTCCCAAACTGCCACAGCTTGAGCATACAATATCCTGACTTGTTGGTAGTAATCCATCATGAAAAGCACTTCGTTCTGGCAAGCCAAAAAACGAAAAAATGCACACAAGCAATGTTAAGCGTTCAGCAGGTAAACATGACTAAACTAGCCACAGAGCATAAATACACTGATTTAAAATGGCTGCCACTATTTAGTTACACAGAAAGAGATACTCCCCCACCCTGTAATATCATCCCACTATTTAAATGAGCAGTAAAAAATTGGACATAGGGGGTCATTCTGACCCATTCGCACGCAGCGGTTGTTCGCTGCAATGCAAATGGGTCAGAACTGCGTATGCATGGCGTGCGCATTGCGCATGCGTGGCGTCCGCATTGCGCATGCGTGCTGTTGCCCAGCGACAGACGTCGCCAGGCAACGGAGCGCCTAGCGAGAAGAAAAGACGCAGCGCTGGACGGAAGAAGATTGACAGCGGAGAGGCGTTCTCGGGCGGATACTCACCGTTGGAGGCCGTTTTCGGGGAGTGGTAAGAAGAACGCAGGCGTGTCCAGGCGAACGGAGGGCAGATGTCTGACATCAGGACCGGGATCTTCATCACTGGATCCGTCGCACTGGGTAAGTAGCTGTAGGGATGGTCTTGTTTTGCAAGAAAAATTTTTAACATAGCAGGGCTGCACAAGCGATCGCAGCCCTGCTAAGCTAAAATACACTTCCCCATAGGCGGGGATTAGTTGATCGCAGCAGCAGCAAAAAGTTGCTGGCTGCGATCAACTCGGAATGACCCCATAGCCAAAATCGCTCATGGTAAAAATCACAAGCACACATAGTCATAATCGCAAGTAAATATAGTCAATATCAGTGGTTTTGGACTGCGGGCAGTTCAATGGAAATTGCATAGTCAATATCGCACATACAGTAGTCAAAATCACATCATGTGTATGCACCTTTAGTTTATTTTGATAAAACCTATTTATAATAACATTAAATATTTTGCACTTCTAACCTTTTAACTGCTCAAAGAAGTTACTATTTTTGCACCCTGGCACCGTAGCTTATTTAATCAAATTATTGTGAGAACAAGAGAGCCTCATTTCTGACCAGCGCCTGCTCAGAGTCGTTTATCAGCATAGAGGGAAGTGAGTGTAACCCTCCTTTATATCTGATAAGGTTACCCAATCTACAAATGTGCCTCCACCCAAGCTATTGCTTTACCAACAGGCTGCCTGGGTTGCCTGATATTATATATATAGATAAATGTATATCAGTAAATCACAAATTTACTCATGTACCTGTTCTTCTTTTCAGCTCCTCATTCAACGTCTAACAGATAGTAAGTGGTAAGTATTATAATTTTAATAACATTTTAATAATCCCTATACATATATAAATATAATGCACACAATATGTATAGTATTCCCTAGCTACCCCACACTCCTATACAGTTCAATTGCATGCAATACACAAAAAATATATGGTTATAATCTCACTAAAAGGAGTGACCCGGGTACTCTGTAAAAATATAGACATGCGCAAGTTGGGGCCCATAAATACCTGTGCATATTAACAATACTAGACTTTAAGATATCAGTCTTTCAATTCAGGTCTCTTTTATCCCCCAATCTTGGGTAGTAACAAAGTCTTATATGTGAAAGTAAAGTCTTTATAGTTGACTACATTAAAGTTAACTCTCTTTCCTTACTTTGTTGCAAATACTCTGCTGCTGGCCAACTTTAGCAGAGTGTACAAATAGAAGAAACAATGTATCTCCTCTGTGTCTTATGAATCACTGTGCTGGCTTTAGAAATAAATAGTATCAGGCTTGTTGCATCCAGATAAATTAATTCAGTAGCTTACAGTCTTTGAATATATAGAATATACTTTAATGTCTATCTCTTTCCCACTGTTCAATACCGTCTATAAATCTTAGTGGTTTCAATGTTCTTTTCTTCTCTTTCACTCTAATATCCTAAGTTTTATTCAACTACATAGGCAGTTTCATCTCCTGTGTGTATATAAATATACACAATTATGATCTCCATTGCTGTAATGATTAACGTAACTGTCCTTCCTTGTCTTCTTCCTTCAATTTACTTACAGACAGTTAAAGTAATTTACTGTATATTCTACTTCCCTGGTTATGAGGGAATACAATTTTACAGAGTAGAATGAATACTGCAATAGATAGTCACTATTTCCTTCCCGTATTTTAGTTAAAGTCTCTTGCCAAAACCACTTTACTTCAGTACATATGCATTTTCCTTTTTAGTAATAACTCCCTGCAGCTATTAGGACATGCTGTGTGATCTGGTTCCAGTACCTGCTGATAGGGCTGTCCTAGACTATTGGCTAGTCTTGAAAATATATATAATTGGGAGGCAAATTAGTTCTTCTCTCCGTCTATAATGGCTTAACTGTACTTGGAATGTTTACTATAGCCAAGTGTCATTTCTGCCTATGGTGTAAAGTGCAGTAAATAAATTATGTCACTTACACCTCCTTATAGCAGCTGCAGCAGATGAGTGCTCCCCCGACTCTTCCCTGACGTTCTTTGATAGGCCTCTGGACTGCCTTGTGTCTTGTGCAGGCGGCGCCTCTGACTGTGCCTCCCTGCTTCTAAGGCAAAGATCCTCCCTGTGCATCTGACTGGCTCCCTTCTGTTACCATGGAGCCGCGTCCTCTCCCAGCTATGGCTTCCGCTCCCGGAGCTTACTACGGCTCAGCTGGAGCCTCTCTGGCTATCTCTCCGTGTCGCTCAGCTCCTATCAGCTGCCTTCACTGTGGCGCCGCACACTCGTATGCCCGGAGCTTTGCTAGCCGCCTTCCACTGTCTGCCAGCGGCGTTTCTACCTTCTCCTCCACCGCCCCCCTTCGGGAACGGGTAAGCCTGGTGCTGGTGCAGCTACTCGGTCTCCAGTAACGCCGCTGTATATTTACAGCATACAACTCTTGGCGGCAGCGCTCTGGAAGACCAAGTGCCCACACTGACCAGGGGAACAGCAGTCTGCCCTCTGCTAGCGGGAGCGCCTATTTATATCTTTTAAACTACCCGCTCGCGGACTCCCTCTCTGCACCCGACACTATTTACCGGCTCGTGGACCCCTTTCACCATATGTCTTCCTATACTACCGGCACGCGCGGGTCTCGCTCCTTTGCACACGGCCCCCCTTCTCTCTGCACACGGCCCTATTTACCGGCACGGGGACCTCTTTATTACATTGGCAACAGCATTAGCTTATTGCGCCCTCCCTCTCTTTATTTTTATGTACACACACAACAACAACAAAAATACATATTCCTTCCTTTCTAATATATCACAAGTAAATATATTCATATACATTGATTAGAAATTCATATGTACATTTACACTATTTATTAACCTAATACTAGGCTACATACTCTCCCCCTGGTGATCCAGTATAAGTTATTAGCTGGGTCACCACCATCAATATATATATATATATATATATATATATATATATATATATCTTGAAATCTCCCTTTCTCAAATTTTACGGAGTAGTCATTAAAAGTATGGCCACATTGATACAGTACTCATATGTGTAGCCCTGGGTATTGTACTTGGTATTCCTAATTGGTCGTATGTAAGTATAGCAGGAGGACGACACACCCTTTTTTGCCTATTCCATACCTGCTCCTCCTCTATCTCACTATAAGGATGTGAAACTTTATCAGAGCTATCTGACACTCTTTGATTTTCAGTATTGCAATATTCCAGATTTTCTTCCCAGGGATTATCATTATTTAATTCTTGGATTCTACCTTCCACATGTTCTAGGGGATCCTCATTAACATGCTTATCAGTAAATTTATCAAAGCTCAAAGACTCATCTTTATAATAATACCCTTGTATCTCCAGCTCATCATCTAGCTCATCCACAATACTCAATTCATTATGTGTTGCATTTTTATTTTCTGCTCTTTCATCAGTTGTTCTAGTAATGTTGCTTAATTCAAGCCCTTCTAACCGTACTTCTTTCCCTATAGGCAATAGATGCTGCCTATGATATGTTAGTATCCTGTCTTCTCCTGCTTCAGGCTTGACCTTATATACAGGTAAGTTTGAAAGTTTCTCAATAATCACAAAAGGATTTTCCCTCCATCTGTTTGCAATTTTAAACTTTCTAGGTGCCCCTAGATGTCTTATTAAAACTCGATCCCCTGGAACTAACTCTTGGTCACGTACTCTCCTGTCATATCTGGTCTTATTTTTTAATCCCAATTTCCTGGCTGCACATTCAGCAATATCATATGCCTCCTGCAATTCTTCCCTCAACTTCTTTATATATTTTATGTGAGATATAGCAGGTTTGTCACTAGTGGATATCCCCATACATACATCTATAGGAAGCCTGGCTTCACGACCAAACATTAAGTAATAGGGGGAATACCCTGTTGCTTCATTTTGGGTACAATTATATGCATGTACTAATCGGTCAATATGTCTTTTCCAATACCTTTTATCAAAAGGATTTAATGTTCCCAACATATTCAACAGAGTTCTGTTGAACCTTTCAGGTTGGGGGTCACCTTGTGGATGATATGGGGTTGTCCTAGATTTAGTTATCCCGCAGATTATACAAAGCTCTTTTATTAGTTTACTTTCAAATTCTCTACCTTGGTCAGAGTGAAGTCTATTTGGTAATCCATAGTGGACAAAAAATTTGGTCCATAATGTGTTTGCCACCGTCAATGCCTTTTGATTTGGTGTAACATATGCTTGGGCATATCTGGTGAAATGATCAGTTATCACTAATATGGAGCATTTCTTTCATGGTTCTACTTCTAATGACAAAAAATCCATGCATACCAAATCCATAGGCCCACTACTTTTAAAATTTACCAAAGGGGCATTTTGTCTAGTTACTGTTTTACGAATTACACAATTTCCACAATTTCTGCAATAGTCCCCTACTTCTTCCCTCATCCCTGGCCAATAAAACCTATCAGAAATTAACTTAATGGTTTTATCATATCCTAGATGGCCATGTTCATTATGCAAAGCTTTCATTACTGTAGTCCTATGCTTTGAAGGCAGTACCAACTGTCGTTTTTCCTTTTCCCCTGGTTCTTTGAATATACGATATAATATTCCATTTTCTAGGAATAATTTGTTCTTTTGTCTTTCCAATAACTTAGCTCCCTTTGAAACAGAGGGTGAATTAACATTCCAATTTTGTTTAAATTTTTCTATTGCATCTTTTATATCCGGATCTTGACTTTGATCAGTCCGTATCTGGCCTCTCCTAAGTTTTGGCAACCCTTCTAATTCTAAATTACTTAGCCAACAATACGATAATGGAAGAGCTTTAGAAGTGGCCCCTAAAGAGCTCAACATTTCTCCTGGCATCATTTCTCCAATTTGTATTCGATGACATATCCCTTTCACATCTCCCATGGGCACTTCAATCCATTCTTCCTCACTGCTATTGTTTTCTTGATTTGGGATCCTGGATAACAAGTCAGCATCGATGTTATTAATTCCGGGTCTATATTTTAAAGAAAAATCATACAGGGACAATGCTGCAAGCCATCTATGTCCGGTAGCATCGAGTTTTGCTGTTGTTTGTATATACGTTAAGGGGTTATTGTCAGTGTGTACCTCAAAGGGTACACCGTACAAATAGTCATTAAATTTCTCCACCACACACCACTTTAAAGCTAAAAATTCTAATTTGTGTGTGGGATAATTTCTTTCACTAATGGACAAGCCCCTGCTAGTAAAAGACACTGGTCTCAGTTCACCTTGTTGCTTCTGATATAATACCCCTCCTATTCCTCCTTGTGAAGCATCGGTATGAAGCACATATGGGATGGTCGGGTCAGCATAAGCTAAAACTGGGGCATCAGTTAATTTCCCTTTTAGAGTCTGAAATGCTAATTCACATTCACAGCTCCATCTACCCCCAAAAAGTTCATTTGGTTTGTACAAGTGTTTAGAACTAGGTTGAATTGTCTTCCTTCTATTAGTTGAAGGATAACCTTTGGTTAAATCAGTGAGGGGCTTTGAAATTTTAGAATAATTCGGAACGAATCTACGGTAATAACCACAAAACCCCAGAAAAGATCTGAGTTCCTTTAATTTAGTGGGACGTGGCCAATTTTTTACAGCGTCTACCTTTGCAGGATCGGTTGACACTCCTTCTCTGCTTACTATATGTCCCAGGTATTTAACTGAAGACCTGCACAACTGGCATTTATCCATTGATAACTTCAGTCCTCCCTCTATCAGTCTATCCAATACTTTTAAAAGACGGGTATTATGTTCAGACAGAGATTTCCCAAAGACAATAATGTCGTCCAGGTAGACAATAACTTCTCTATAGTTCATGTCTCCAACAATTCGTTCCATAGTCCTTTGAAATGTTGCCGGGGCTCCCTTTATACCCTGTGGCATTTTTAGGAACTCAAAAAATCCTAATGGGCAGATGAATGCAGTTTTTTCTCTATCCTCAGGACGCATAGGAATTTGATAGAATCCATTCCTTAGGTCTAACACAGAGAACCACAGACTCCCTTGTAAACAATCTAATGCCTCATCAATTCTAGGAACTGTATATTGGTCTGATGCTGTTCGGGAATTTAATGTCCTATAATCTACACACATACGAATTTTTCCATTTTTCTTTCTTGCAATTACAATCGGGGAAGCGTATGGACTACGGGACTCTATGATGATTTGGTTCTCCAGTAATCCCTTCAAATGTAACCTAATGTCTTCAAAATCTGCAGGTGCTATCCTACGGGAGCGTTCTCTAAAAGGACTGGTATCATTTAATTTTATACCATGTTCTACCCCCTTTGCCTCTCCTAAATCCCACTCTCCAGTTGAGAATGCTTGTTTTCTGTACTCTAATTCCTCAGACAAAAGAATCTTATCTTCCTTTGTAATGTCACTTTCCCGAAAGCAGATGTCAAATTCATTTCTACTTTCATTAGAAACATTCTCCGGTGGTTCTAGCTGTACCGGCAATGCCTGTCCTACCTCTGTACACCGTCCATCTTCTCTCTGACACCAGTTAGATAATATATGGTACAATTGAGTATTGGTTCCTACAATTACAGGAAGTTCATCTCTTCCCCCCTTTATTTCGGGACATATAAGAGCGATAAACGGTACTTCCAACGACTTCTGGTATGGTTCTCCTTCAAACTCAAGACTTACTTGTACGTATCCCAAATAAGGGTACTTTTCAATACTTAATCCCCATATGACTAACCCATTTAAAGGTTTTATGGGTACATCAGATAAATGGTCATTATACCATGTTTCAAAAATAATTGATACTTGAGATCCACTGTCTAATAGTACTTTACATCTATTCCCGTTAATAGCTGCGGGGACTACAGGTGCAGGTCCTAGTAATCCCTCAGGCACTTTTCCATTCCACCAAGAATTCCCCATTGCACAATAACTGACTTCTAGGGGGACTGTGCGGGGTTCATAGTCCTCCCTTGATCGTTTCCCTGCCCGGAAAGAATATCCCTATTAGTGTTGGAATTATTTGCAGAGGCCCGCATAGAAGATCCATCAGTAAGGACATTACATTCATAAGCTCTATGTCCTATCCTTCCACATTTAAAACATCCTCTTCCTCTATTAGTATAGCTATTTCCTCTTCCCATTCCTCTTAAATTTGTATTGTTATTACTTCTAAGAGAGGAATTTCCTAAACTTCTACTCTCATGAGAGGCCATAAACTGCTCCAGTTTCTTGTTCTGTTCCTCAATCATTTTAACTATTTTTTCCTCAAAGGGGTTGACCTCCACAGAGGGTTGGACAACCTTAACTTTTTTTACCGTTCTTTCTCTCATTTCAATTAGTACTTCTTCTTGTTTAATTTCTTTTAATAATTCATTAAAAGTGGAGGAAGGTTCCCTTATTCCCGAACATCGTATTTTCTGGCCTACCGAATCAGCTGTCAATGCCCCCCTCAGCAGCTGTTTCATTCTGCATCTATCTACTTCTTCTCGAGTAATTCCACCCTTTTCTACTATTTTATATAAGAGTTTGTCTATTCGAATTAAATATGCACTTAACTTTTCTCCAGGATCCTGGAAAGTGTGGTGCAACCTGGATGTTAAATCTCCCACATCCTCTAAAGTGCCGTAGGCATAATCTAAAGCCTCAAAATATGTTTCAAGAGTGGCCTGTGGATTACTTCGTCTAGCTGCCTGTATTATTCCCATGGCCGGTCCCCTAAGGCTTTCTACTACTCTCTGCCTTTTGATTTGGTCTGGACACTGCCACTCCTCTGCTTGCTGTACAGCAGCTTCTTTCCAGGCTTCATAGGTTTCTTCGCCTAAAGGTACAGGCACTATCCCTGAGAATATCCGTAATCTCCTATAACTCCCTTCATAGTGCCAACGTTCCAACTGAGTAACCACTCTATCTACCATAGTTTCAAACTGCGATCCATCTACATTTTCACCATTTCCTTGCATATTATTATTTATATTATCTCTCCCAGATGTATCAACAGAAGTAGATATGTGTGCATTAATAGCTTCCTCATCTTTTCTCTTAGGCCAAATAATATACCATCGCCTCCCAATTTCCTCATTTGCCATTATCATCATTGGTATTAGACATGGATCTAACTCCCTTTCAGCTTCTATTAATATGGCTATTTCTCCTCTCCATTTGTCCACAATCCTAGGTCTTTTAACTCCATACAATTTATCTATAATTGTCCTTATAACTTCCTCATCTGAAAATTCTGAAAAATCCCCACCTATACCTATGCACTTTTTAGGATTTTTTTCTTTTTGCATACACCAAGTGTATATATCCTCTCCTATTAAATTCTCCATTGCTCCTATGTTCAATCTCAGCAGACTTGCCTCCAATATGTAACCCTCCTTTATATCTGATAAGGTTACCCAATCTACAAATGTGCCTCCACCCAAGCTATTGCTTTACCAACAGGCTGCCTGGGTTGCCTGATATTATATATATAGATAAATGTATATCAGTAAATCACAAATTTACTCATGTACCTGTTCTTCTTTTCAGCTCCTCATTCAACGTCCAACAGATAGTAAGTGGTAAGTATTATAATTTTAATAACATTTTAATAATCCCTATACATATATAAATATAATGCACACAATATGTATAGTATTCCCTAGCTACCCCACACTCCTATACAGTTCAATTGCATGCAATACACAAAAAATATATGGTTATAATCTCACTAAAAGGAGTGACCCGGGTACTCTGTAAAAATATAGACATGCGCAAGTTGGGGCCCATAAATACCTGTGCATATTAACAATACTAGACTTTAAGATATCAGTCTTTCAATTCAGGTCTCTTTTATCCCCCAATCTTGGGTAGTAACAAAGTCTTATATGTGATAGTAAAGTCTTTATAGTTGACTACATTAAAGTTAACTCTCTTTCCTTACTTTGTTGCAAATACTCTGCTGCTGGCCAACTTTAGCAGAGTGTACAAATAGAAGAAACAATGTATCTCCTCTGTGTCTTATGAATCACTGTGCTGGCTTTAGAAATAAATAGTATCAGGCTTGTTGCATCCAGATAAATTAATTCAGTAGCTTACAGTCTTTGAATATATAGAATATACTTTAATGTCTATCTCTTTCCCACTGTTCAATACCGTCTATAAATCTTAGTGGTTTCAATGTTCTTTTCTTCTCTTTCACTCTAATATCCTAAGTTTTATTCAACTACATAGGCAGTTTCATCTCCTGTGTGTATATAAATATACACAATTATGATCTCCATTGCTGTAATGATTAACGTAACTGTCCTTCCTTGTCTTCTTCCTTCAATTTACTTACAGACAGTTAAAGTAATTTACTGTATATTCTACTTCCCTGGTTATGAGGGAATACAATTTTACAGAGTAGAATGAATACTGCAATAGATAGTCACTATTTCCTTCCCGTATTTTAGTTAAAGTCTCTTGCCAAAACCACTTTACTTCAGTACATATGCATTTTCCTTTTTAGTAATAACTCCCTGCAGCTATTAGGACATGCTGTGTGATCTGGTTCCAGTACCTGCTGATAGGGCTGTCCTAGACTATTGGCTAGTCTTGAAAATATATATAATTGGGAGGCAAATTAGTTCTTCTCTCCGTCTATAATGGCTTAACTGTACTTGGAATGTTTACTATAGCCAAGTGTCATTTCTGCCTATGGTGTAAAGTGCAGTAAATAAATTATGTCACTTACACCTCCTTATAGCAGCTGCAGCAGATGAGTGCTCCCCCGACTCTTCCCTGACGTTCTTTGATAGGCCTCTGGACTGCCTTGTGTCTTGTGCAGGCGGCGCCTCTGACTGTGCCTCCCTGCTTCTAAGGCAAAGATCCTCCCTGTGCATCTGACTGGCTCCCTTCTGTTACCATGGAGCCGCGTCCTCTCCCAGCTATGGCTTCCGCTCCCGGAGCTTACTACGGCTCAGCTGGAGCCTCTCTGGCTATCTCTCCGTGTCGCTCAGCTCCTATCAGCTGCCTTCACTGTGGCGCCGCACACTCGTATGCCCGGAGCTTTGCTAGCCGCCTTCCACTGTCTGCCAGCGGCGTTTCTACCTTCTCCTCCACCGCCCCCCTTCGGGAACGGGTAAGCCTGGTGCTGGTGCAGCTACTCGGTCTCCAGTAACGCCGCTGTATATTTACAGCATACAACTCTTGGCGGCAGCGCTCTGGAAGACCAAGTGCCCACACTGACCAGGGGAACAGCAGTCTGCCCTCTGCTAGCGGGAGCGCCTATTTATATCTTTTAAACTACCCGCTCGCGGACTCCCTCTCTGCACCCGACACTATTTACCGGCTCGTGGACCCCTTTCACCATATGTCTTCCTATACTACCGGCACGCGCGGGTCTCGCTCCTTTGCACACGGCCCCCCTTCTCTCTGCACACGGCCCTATTTACCGGCACGGGGACCTCTTTATTACATTGGCAACAGCATTAGCTTATTGCGCCCTCCCTCTCTTTATTTTTATGTACACACACAACAACAACAAAAATACATATTCCTTCCTTTCTAATATATCACAAGTAAATATATTCATATAAAGCGCCTTGAGTCCTGTTGGAGAAAGAGCGCTATATAAATCAAAATTATTATTATTATTATTATTACATTGATTAGAAATTCATATGTACATTTACACTATTTATTAACCTAATACTAGGCTACATGAGTGAAGAGCTGAACACATTTCACAGTTTAACTATGTAACAAGAAAGATACTTACAGTAGATATCTGGCAATGTAATGTTATTTGCGGGTAAAAATGGGGTCAGAAAGAATAAAACTAGGCCTGTTCCTCTAAAAATTCAATTTTCATGAGCTAGAATACCTGAAAATAGTGCCAGTCAATCTCAGGCACACACGCAGCAAAGATGGCATTTCGTGGAAAATTGCAACATTTTGATTTTTTTTTTCAGGGGGCATGGACCCACCCTTTAATGTTTACCCCAAAGGTTTGTATTAAAACTGAGTTAAAGTGAAGCGTTTTTACCTAAAAACAACTTTATTGCCAAAATATGTGCTCCCAAACAGTGCCTTTATCTGATTACAAATATCCTTATATGTGCCAAATTTTCAACACTTCAAGCGCCCACTGGTGATAGTAAAAATGATCCGACCAAGCTCAAATTTTGCACTCGAGTTACTGTTATGAACTCACAACTTTTCCGCACAATTGGAATTTCGAACTCACAATTTTGTTTTTATCAAACCACCCTTCTGCTCAGTCCTCATGTACACCTTCACAACATAACGAGGAACTCCTCTTAAAATCAATCTCCTGTTTATAGAACATATCTGCAAAATATGCCTCTTGAAAGTGAACTACTAAGAGCACCGGTCATTCATTCACTTGGCATAAAAATATTTGTAGACGGTGATCACTATAAGCACATATAATTAAAGTACAACTGAGGAAACAGGGTAATGCAGTGGCGTCAGTGGCGGAACTACCACCAGTGCAAGCGGTGCCTTGCACTGGGGCCTGCCACTGTGAAGGGGCGCAAAGCAAGCGCCATGTAATGAGTCAAACTGACTCATTACATCCCGCCTGCCGCTTCGGGCTGCCGTGGAGGAGAGCGCAGGGACACAGCCACGGGGAGAAGGAGGAGGAGGGATGGGGACTGGAGCCGCAGCAGCGCTATATAATTGGTGGAGGCGCTGTTGCAGCTGTCCCTCTCCTTCCACATAGGCTGGCCGCCATCGCTGTGAATGCTGGGATGCGCTTAGCTCATCACAGTGGCGGCGGCCAGCCTATGTGGAAGGAGAGGGACAGCTGCAGCAGCACCTCCACCAATTACATAGCGCTGTTGCGGCTCCAGTCCCCCTCCCTCCTCCTCCTTTTCCCCTGCCCGGGATCATCATCTTCCTGCACAGAGGAAGCCTGAGTGCCTGAGCCAGCGGGGAGAGAGTAAATATTGTCTGTGTTTTCTGTCTGTCTGTCTATCTATCTATCTATTCTGTCTGCCATAATGTGTAAAAAGGGGATGCTGTCTGTCGTAATGTGTAAAAAGGGGGACGCTGTCTGCCGTAATGTGTAAAAAGGGGACGCTGTCTGCCGTAATGTGTAAAAAGGGGGGGCGCTGTCTGCCATAATGTGTAAAAAGGGGACTCAGTCTGCCGTAATGTGTAAAAAGGGGATGCTGTCTGCCATAATGTGTAAAAAGGGGACTCAGTCTGCTGTAATGTGTAAATAGGGGACTCTGCTGTAATGTGTGATAAAAAGGAGGACTCTGCCTGCTGTTATGTGTAAAAAGGGGACTCTGCTGTAATGTGTTAAAAGGGGGACTGGCTGCCGTAATGTGTAAAAAGGGGGGGCGCTGTCTGCCATAATGTGTAAAAAGGGGACTCAGTCTGCCATAATGTGTAAAAAGGGGATGCTGTCTGCTGTAATGTGTAAAAAGGGGACTCAGTCTGCTGTAATGTGTAAATAGGGGACTCTGCTGTAATGTGTGATAAAAAAGGAGGACTCTGCCTGCTGTTATGTGTAAAAAGGGGACTCTGCTGTAATGTGTTAAAAGGGGGACTGGCTGCCGTAATGTGTTTAAAGGGAAAGCTGTCTGCCGTAATCTGTGATAAAAAGGGGACGCTGTCTGCCGTAATGTGTAAAAAGGGGACGCTGTCTGCCATAATTAGTAAAAAAGGGGGAATGTCTGCCGTAATGTGTAAAAAGGGGATGCTGTCTGCCGTAATATGTAAAAAGGGGACTCTGTCTGCTGTAATATGTAAAAACGGCTCTACCTGGTGTAGTGGCGCTACTGTGCGGAGTAATTTGAATAATGGATACTACTGTGCACCGTAATATGAATTGGTATTATTTTGTGGCCACACCCCTTCCCCATGATGCCATGCCCCTATAATTTTTTACGCGCACCTACGGCGCGCACTGCCCCTGTTTTGCTTAAAGGGGGGCGCTGATGCCATTTCTTGCACACAGCACTAAAATGTCTAGTTATGGCACTGTTGCTAGGTATCCATTTCCCTGGCCCTGAGCAGGTCACCCTCACCAGATCCTCTCCAGCACAGTTCCCCCATTGCATCCAAATAATCACCCCTCTCTCCACATCCTAAATCTAGGACACATCCACATCCTAAACCTGAATGGATCCCATCTGTATGTGTATCTCTACCCTGTTATGTCATACTGTACTTTGCATCCCTGAGTGCCACAAAGTATTGTATATGTGTGTATATATATATATATATACACACATACACCTGTGTGGCCAGCAATCCCTGGTTTAAATAATATAGAAGTATCTATACATGATAGATATATATATATATATATATATATATATATATATTATACGGGAGCATGCAAAGAATCCCTCATTTGAGGGTGTGGGGGTGGACTTGGATGGGATGAGAGGGGGGGCCTGAAGCATTTTGTTGCACCTGGGCCCACCGCTCGTAACTACTGCCCCTGCAGACCCCGCCGTGGCGTGGGGGCGCCACCACTCCGGAGTTTGAGTGACAAGCCTGGGTCTGGCTGACAGACAGATTTGCTGCCCAATTAGATTGAGGTGAGGGCAGAGCTCCTCTGCCTCTGGTGACGTACAGTATGTATATGTGTGATGGAGGGTGCGGGTACGACCGGCATGTGGTGCGGTGACTGGAGACCGAGAGAGGAGAGATAGAGGCTGTCAGGGCAGGCTGAGCATAGGTGTGCGCCAGTGGCGGAACTACCGCCAGTGCAGGCAGTGCCTTGCACTGGGGCCCGCCACTGTGCAGGGGCCCAAAGCATGTAATGAGTCAAACTGACTCATTAAATGCCACTGTGTGCTGCGGGCAACTGCCGCCCGCAGCACACAGCCGCCCGCCAAGGAGAGGAGTGCAGCGGCCATGGGGGGGGGGGGAGGAGGAGGGAGGTGGAAGAGGGAGCCTTAGCAGCGCTGTGTAATTGGTGGAGGTGCTGCTGTCCCTTTCCTTCACCATAGGCTGTCCTCCTACGCTGTGAATGCTGTGAAGCGCATCCCAGCATTCACAGAGGCGGAGAACAGCCTAGGGTGAAGGACAGGGACAGCAGCAGCAGCACCTCCACCAATAACACAGTGCTGCTGTGGCTCCCTCCTCCACCTCCCTCCACCTCCTTCTCGCCTGCCTGGGTTCTTTTCTAGAAGCTGCACCGAGGAGCCTGACTGCCAGCGAAGAGAGTAAGTATAATTCTTTCTTTCTTTCTTTCTTTCTTTCTTTCTTTCTTTCTTTCTGTGTAAAAAGGGGGACGCTGTCTGCCGTAATGTGTAAAAAGGGCACGCTGTCTGCCTTAATGTGTAATAAAGGGGATGCTGTCTGCCTTAATGTGTAAAAAAGGGATGCTGTCTGCCTTAATGTGTAAAAAGGGAAACGCTGTCTGCCATAATGTGTAAAAAAGGGGATGCTGTCTGCCGTAATGTGTAAAAAGGGGACGCTGTCTGCCATTATGTGTAAAAAGGGGACGCTGTCTGCCGTTATGTGTAAAAAGGGGGCGCTGTCTGCCGTAATGTGTAAAAAGGGGACGATGTCTGCCATAATGTGTAAAAAGGGCACGCTGCCTGCCTTAAGGTGTAAAAAAGGGACGCTGTCTGCCTTAATGTGTAAAAAGGGGACGCTGTCTGCCGTAATGTGTAAAAAGGGGGACGCTGTCTGCCGTAATGTATAAAAATGGGGATGCTGTCTGCCATAATGTGTAAAAAGGGGATGCTGTCTGCCGTTATGTGTAAAAAGGGGGCGATGTCTGCCGTAATGTGTAAAAAGGGGACGCTGTCTGCCATTATGTGTAAAAAGGGGGACGCTGTCTGCCGTAATGTGTAAAAAGGGGATGCTGTCTGCCTTAATGTGTAAAAGGGGACGCTGTCTGCCTTAATGTGTAAAAAGGGAACGCTGTCTGCCGTAATGTGTAAAAAGGGGACGCTGTCTGCCGTTATGTGTAAAAAGGGGGACGCTGTCTGCCGTAATGTGTAAAAAGGGGATGCTGTCTGCCTTAATGTGTAAAAGGGGATGCTGTCTGCCTTAATGTGTAAAAGGGGACGCTGTCTGCCTTAATGTGTAAAAAGGGGACGCTGTCTGCCTTAATGGGTGAAAAAGGGATGCTGTATGCCTTAATGTGCAAAAAGGGAGACGCAGTCTGCCATAATGTGTAATAATGGGATGCTGTCTGCCGTAATGTGTAAAAAGGGGACGCTGTCTGCCATTATGTGTAAAAAGGGGACGTTGTCTGCCGTTATGTGTAAAAAGGGGGACGCTGTCTGCCGGAATGTGTAAAAAGGGGGACGCTGTCTACCATAATGTGTAAAAAGGGCACGCTGTCTGCTTTAATGTGTAAAAAAGGGGACGCTGTCTGCCTTAATGTGTAAAAAGGGGACGCTGTCTGCCGTAATGTGTAAAAATGGGGATGCTGTCTGCCGTAATGTGTAAAAAGGGGACACTGTCTGCCGTAATGTGTAAAAAAGGGGACGCTGTCTGCCGTAATGTGTAAAAAGGGGATGCTGTCTGCCGTAAGGTGTAAAAAGGGGACGCTGTCTGCCTTAATGTGTAAAAAGGGGACACTGTCTGCCATAATGTGTAAAAAGAGGAATCTGTCCACCATAAGGTGTAAAAGGGACTCTATAAGAAAAGAACACTCTGCGCTATTTAAGAACCTTCCAGACTCCAAATAAAGGGAATTCGCATGTATACATAAAAACACCTTTTTATTCCGGATTAGATTAATCACATAAATCTCTAATTAGTAGATGGAACCACATAAAATTCTTAATCTAATAAAAAAGCTATCATATGCATATATAAATTTAACAACTCTAATTAATTCTTATTTTCAAAAGCCGGCTTTCTATATGCACCTAAAATAAAATATGGATCAGCTCTCATGCGTATATAATAACCACAATATGTGCAATAGGGGATATACTTATTAATTGATGTGCAAATCAGTATTCTCAGATTGTGCACTAACTGCTTGTAGAGAGACGGAATGATCAGATGTAGTAATCACCGCTTGTTGTTACAAAGTCTCAGAACGGCTCCTTGTGTTATTACACTGAACACTCATTGGCCCTCATTCCGAGTTGATCGGTCGGTATTTTTCATCGCATCGCAATGAAAATCCGCTTAGTACGCATGCGCAATATTCGCACTGCGACTGCGCCAAGTAATTTAACAATGAAGATAGTATTTTTACTCACGGCTTTTTCATCGCTCCGGCGATCGTAATGTGATTGACAGGAAATGGGTGTTACTGGGCGGAAACACGGCGTTTTATGGGCGTGTGGATGAAAACGCTACCGTTTCCGGAAAAAACGCAGGAGTGGCTGGAGAAACGGGGGAGTGTCTGAGCGAACGCTGGGTGTGTTTGTGACGTCAAACCAGGAACGACAAGCACTGAACTGATCGCACAGGCAGAGTAAGGTTGAAGTTACTCAGAAACTGCAAAGTAGTTTGTAATCGCAATATTGCGAATACATCGGTCGCAATTTTAAGAAGCTAAGATACACTCCCAGTAGGCGTAGGCTTAGCGTGTGTAACTCTGCTAAATTCGCCTTGCGACCGATCAACTCGGAATGAGGGCCATTGTTACAAAGTCTCAAGCAATTCCTTTTGCATAGTTAATAGTAACAGTTCCTGATTGCCTAATCATGAGGAAGCTCCAGTGACAAGCGAAAATAGTCAGAGGAAAGAAGGGACATCTGATGACAATACCATTCATTGCGGTTATCCCCTAAGGGCTGTAACACACTGGCCGGTTTCTCCCGGATGGCAAAAAGCCGGACAAACTTTGTCCGGCTTTTTGCCATCCGGGAGAAACCGTCAGAGTTGCTCACACAGGACGGCTTTGAGCCGTGTGTGATGCTGTGCGCATGCGCAGCATCAGACACGGCTTCAGAAAAAACCGTTGTGTGTGAAAGCTCCCCTTCACACACATGGTTTACTGGCTCCAAAGACGGCCCGGCGGCCGCTCAGCCGCCGGACCTTCCAGTGGTGAGACCCGGCTGCAACCCGGCAGCCGGGCTGGGGCCGTGCAGTGTGAAGGGACCCTAGCCTTCACACTGTTAACTACAATGCCGGCACGGGAAAAAGCCGTCCGGCTTTTTCCCGGCCGGCAAAAGCCGGGTAGTGTGTTTCAGCACTAAGAATCACTGCACCACGCCGGATGCCAGCGAAATTACATCACTTGGGACTGCAGCGGCATTTCATACGTTGGGGACAGGAAATGTCCGGAGCTCCCTAGCCGCACCTGATCGGCAGTGCAGTGTATCTCCAGCTGGATCCGTCTACGTGTAAAACGGAGGGTGAGAACTTTTACCATTTAGCCAGCATGATTAGGCAATCAGGAACTGTTACTATTATCTATGCAAACGGAATTGCTTGAGACTTTGTAACAATGAGTGTTCAGTGTAATAACACAAGGAGCCGTTCTGAGACTTTGTAACAACAAGCGGTGATTACTACATCTGATCATTCCGTCTCTCTACAAGCAGTTAGTGGACAATCTGAGAATACTGATTTGCACATCAATTAATAAGTATATCCCCTATTGCACATATTGTGGTTATTATATACGCATGAGAGCTGATCCATATTTTATTTTAGGTGCATATAGAAAGCCAGCTTTTGAAAATAAGAATTAATTAGAGTTGTTAAATGTATATATGCATATGATAGCTTTTTTATTAGATTAAGAATTTTATGTGGTTCCATCTACTAATTAGAGATTTATGTGATTAATCTAATCCGGAATAAAAAGGTGTTTTTATGTATACATGTGAATTCACTTTATTTGGATTCTGGAAGGTTCTTAAATAGCGCAGAGTGTTCTTTTCTTATATTGTCTAGCTGGTAATCCCTCTTTCTTAAAGGGGAACCACTGATTTTGTGCTTACACTAGCCAATTAACATTCAGCAGCTGATTAATATCTGTATTCCTATTAACTATTAAGGTTTGTTTTAGAATAAATATAAAATTTAAAATTTAGTATTAGCGCCGTGAGACATTCTTGTATAAAGTAAAAGGGGCTCTACCTGGTGTAGTGGTGGTACTGTGCGGCGTAATTTGAATAATAGAGACTTCTGTGCACCGTTATATGAATTGGTATTATGTTGTGGCCACACCCCTTCCCCACGAAGCCATGCCCCTATATTTTTTACATGCGCCTATGGTACGCACTGCCCCTGTTTTGCATGGAGGTGTGGGGCTCCAATTCCATTTCTTGCACATAGTGCTAAAATGTCTAGTTACGGCACTGTTGCTAGGTATCCATTTCTCTTGCCCTGAGTAGGTACCCCCACCAGATCCTCTCCAGGGGTGAGGGGGTGGACTTGGATGGGATGCGAGGGGGCCCAAAGCATTTTGTCGCACCTGGGCCCGCCGCTAGCTAGTTCCGCCACTGGTGTGCGCACAGGGGGTGCCTGGTGCGCACAGGCACCCCCTAATTGGCCTAATTCTGAGTTGATCGCAGCAGCAAGTTTGTTAGCAATTGGGCAAAACCGTGCACTGCAGGGTGGGCAGATATAATATTTGCAGAGAGAGTTAGATTTGGGTGGGTTATTTCGTTTCTGTGCAGGGTAACTACTGGCTGCTTTATTTTTACACTGCAATTTAGATTTCAGTTTGAATACACCCCACCCAAATCTAACTCTCTCTGCACATGTTATATCTACCCCCCCCCCCCCCCCCCCGCAGTGCACATGGTTTTGCCCAACTGCTAACAAATTTGCTGCTGCGATCAACTCAGAGCGAGAGCCAATGTCCGGCACCCCCCACATGCCTGCTGCTGCAGTAATTGCAGAGCATAGCATGTTGATTCCTGTGTCCCCCCACCCCGCTGCACCCGGTCAGGATGTACAGGTATTACTATGGTTAGCTGCATGGCAGCAACGGAGATTCAGCTGGCAACATTTGAAATGTGGCACCAACTGCGAGCCAATTGGAGCTCATTGACCGGCAGCCAATCAGGAGCGGCTGCTTCTGATTGGCTGCCGGAAACGTGAGCTCAATCACCACATTTGAAATGCAGTCAGCGCTCCGTGATGTCAGGCGCGCATGCAGGGGGATTTTAGTAGTTGGAGATTTCCCCTGAGACATCAAAGACGTGATCAGCTATCCATAGTGGACCAGAAGATGGCCACTTGACCTCAGCAACGTATAAAGGGTGGGCTGTACTGAGGCAAAGAGCATTTCCTCGCAGCCATGCCATGCAGCTCCTCCCCTCCAGCAAGTGCAAGCACACTGTGTGATGAATTGCAGGGTGCCCAAGATCCCCTTGCAGCAGAGACAGACAGGCCTGCCAGAGTTCAGCTTCCTCTCTGTACTACGGAAAAAAGAGAGAGAAGCCTGTCAAAATGAAAGTGACAGGAAGAAATAAAGAGAAAGAAAAGCAACAGAGAGTAAGTTAATATTAGATAGTGATAAATTGGGATTAGGAAACAAAGGGAGTGAGGCACACAGAGATGGAGGCAGAGAGACACAGTGGTGGGGAAGGTTGAGAGGCACAGAGTGAAAGGGGGGCAGACTGAGATGCACAGAGTGAGGGGGGTTGGCTCAGAGGTACAGATTGAAGGGGGAGCAGCTGAGAGACATAGAGTAAAGGGTGTTATGTTAAGAGGCACATAGTGTAAGGGGGAGGAGGCTGAAAGACATAGAGTAAAGGGTGTTACTCTAAGAGGCACATACTGTAAGGGGGAGGAGGCTGAGAGACACTGAAGGTTAGGCTGAGAGGCACAGACTGAAGGGGACAGGATGAGAAACACAAAGTGAGGGGGATGTTAAGAGAGATGCAGATGGGAGGTAATGGCATGGCAGAGAGATTCAAAGCAGGAGATGATGATGTGGCTGAGAGAGGCAGGTGGGAGATGGTGTGGCTGAGATAAGCAGGTGGCAGATGGTGTGGCTGACAGACGCAGAGGGCAGGAGGTGACACAAGTCTGGTTGAACCTCTGTTGTATGATGCTGACATTGGTTATATTCCTACATCAACAGGTATCTACCGGACCATGTGATATCCTGCATGAATAATGAATACTAACTGAAGACGCCGTATTCCCAGGGAGGATACATTTCTTCAGAGGTTTCCCATTGTGAGAAACCACCATATAGGTAAGGTGCATTTGGAATGGAAAGGAATCCCAATAGGTGGTGCAACCGACAGGCAATGGAAGACATGCCCAGTAGGTGGTGCTAGACACACCCCTTCCAATGGTGCACCCCCTAACAAAATGTGCTGCGCACGCCTATGAGGCTGAGCTGCTGCTGCGGTGGTGGTCTGGTCCCGCGACTACCGCCGCCTGGGCTCGGGAAGACATTGCTGCTCTGGTGAGTTGGTGAGACTGCCTGTCACTGACTCTCTTAGTCAGTCTGTGTGTAATACGCAGTCGCCGGCCGCACGGAGCTCCATACCATTTGTGTGTGTGTGACATGTGACTCAGTCACATACACACAGCGAGCGCCGCGGGCAGTGAGGAGCGAGTCAGTCTCTCTCTATCTCCAATCCAGCATTGTGTAGTGCTGGTGTGTGTGGAGAGAGGCTGGCTGAGCATCTGCAGCAGCCAGAGCCCCCAGGCCAGGACCATCTTCCTACCGCGCCAGCCACTGAGTCTCCACTTGGACTCTGTAAGTTACTATCATGGGCAGGCCAGCTTCAGGTGATTATAGCTGTGGTGGTGCAGGGTGGAGGATTCTGTGCATATAACAATGTCATTGTACACAGACTTATCCAAAAATTGTGTGAAGGTCGACTGACGCAGTAATAAATATAATAGTAAGCTACTAGGTAAATAATACACCGAGTAACTTACTATTATATTTATTACTGCGTCAGACGACCTTCACGCAATTTTTGGACCTGTCCATGTACAATTATATGCCCTGATTCCTCGCCCCTGCACCACCGTACATGATGTATGTCCAGCTTTAGGTGGCAAGTGCTTTGTGGTGCAGGGGCAAGGAATCTGGGCATATAAATGTAAAAAAAATGGATGCATACAAATGCTTGCCCTAAATTATTAAAGTATGCACCCTGTACCCGAGATACAGTGTGTGCATATACTGTATGCTGCTTATTTGATTGACAAAATCAGATATATGACATGAGAAGGGGCTGGTGGTGTTGTCTGTCCCCTGAAGCTCATTAGACTGCCCTTTTATCTATTAATGGGGGTCATTCTGACCCGTTCGCACGCAGTGGTTCTTTGCTGCAGTGCAAAAGGGTTGGAAATGCGCATGCGCGGTGCCCGCAATGCGCACGTGCTTCATTGCCGGGCAACGACCAGAAGATGGAAGAAAGTGATCACTGGCGCGATCGCATGAAGATTGACAGCTGGGAGTCATTCCGGGGCGGATACTCACCATTTTCCGGGCGTGGAGATCCGAACGCAGGCGTGTCCAGGCATTTGGAGGGCGGATGTCTGACGTAAATCCCGGGACCTTCGTCCCTGGATCCGTCGCACAAGGTAAGTAAGTCTTACCCTGGTCTTGTTTTGCAGGAAACTTTTTTAGCATAGCAGGACTGCACAAGCGATCGCAGCCCTGCTGTGCTAAAAAACATTCCCTCATAGGCGGCGACTAGTTGATCGCACGAGAAGCAAAAAGTTGCTACATGCGATCAACTTGGAATGAGGGCCAATATCCCAGGCAAAAGAGGGTCCTTTATTTAAGCAACAAGTCGTTAGCGCTGCTGCGCAGTCTGTGCAATGTGAATGACATTTCTCTGACGTCCTAGTGGATGCTGGGAACTCCGTAAGGACCATGGGGAATAGCGGCTCCGCAGGAGACTGGGCACAACTAAAAGAAAGCTTTTAGACTACCTGGTGTGCACTGGCTCCTCCCAACATGACCCTCCTCCAAGCCTCAGTTAGATTTCTGTGCCCGACCGAGCTGTATGCACACTAGGGGCTCTCCTGAGCTCCTAGAAAGAAAGTTTTTTTAGGTTTTTTATTTTACAGTGAGACCTGCTGGCAACAGGCTCACTGCATCGAGGGACTAAGGGGAGAAGAAGCGAACCTACCTGCTTGCAGCTAGCTTGGGCTTCTTAGGCTACTGGACACCATTAGCTCCAGAGGGATCGACCGCATGGAACTGGCCTTGGTGTTCGTTCCCGGAGCCGCGCCGCCGTCCCCCTTACAGAGCCAGAAGCAAGAAGAGGTCCGGAAAATCGGCGGCAGAAGACATCAGTCTTCACCAAGGTAGCGCACAGCACTGCAGCTGTGCGCCATTGCTCCTCATACACACTTCACACTCCGGTCACTGAGGGTGCAGGGCGCTGGGGGGGGGGCGCCCTGAGCAGCAATAAAAACACCTTGGCTGGCAAATATATCACAATATATAGCCCCAGAGGCTATATATGTGATAAATACCCCTGCCAGAATCCATAAAAAAGCGGGAGAAAAGTCCGCGAAAAAGGGGCGGAGCTATCTCCCTCAGCACACTGGCGCCATTTTCTCTTCACAGTGCAGCTGGAAGACAGCTCCCCAGGCTCTCCCCTGTAGTTTGCAGGCTCAAAGGGTTAAAAAGAGAGGGGGGGCACTAAATTTAGGCGCAATATTGTATATACAAGCAGCTATTGGGAAAAATTCACTCAATATAGTGTTAATCCCTAAATTATATAGCGCTCTGGTGTGTGCTGGCATACTCTCTCTCTGTCTCCCCAAAAGGGCTGTGTGGGGTCCTGTCCTCAGTCAGAGCATTCCCTGTGTGTGTGCGGTGTGTCGGTACGGCTGTGTCGACACGTTTGATGAGGAGGCTTATGTGGTGGCAGAGCAGATGCCGATAAATGTGATGTCGCCCCCTGTGGGGCCGACACCAGAGTGGATGGATAGGTGGAAGGTATAAACCGACGGTGTCAACTCCTTACATAAAAGGCTGGATGACGTAACAGCTGTGGGACAGCCGGCTTCTCAGCCGCGCCTGCCCAGGCGTCTCAAAGGCCATCAGGGGCTCAAAAACGCCCGCTCCCTCAGATGGCAGACACAGATGTCGACACGGAGTCTGACTCCAGTGTCGACGAGGTTGAGACATATACACAATCCACTAGGAACATCCGTTACATGATCCCGGCAATAAATAATGTGTTACACATTTCTGACATTAACCCAAGTACCACTAAAAAAGGGTTTTATGTGTGGGGAGAAAAAGCAGGCAGTGTTTTGTTCCCCCATCAAATGAGTGAATGAAGTGTGAAAAAGCGTGGGTTCCCCCAATAAGAAACTGGTAATTTCTAAAAAGTTACTGATGGCGTACCCTTTCCCGCCAGAGGATAAGTTACACTGGGAGATATCCCCTAGGGTGGATAAGGCGCTCACACGTTTGTCAAAAAAGGTGGCACTGCCGTCTTAGGATACGGCCACTTTGAAGGTACCTGTATTTACACACTCAGGTACTAGACTGAGACCTGCAGATAGTGCTGCTGCAGCGTGGTCTGTGACCCTGTCAAACAGGGATACTATTTTGCGAACATAAGAGCATATTAAAGACGTCGTCTTATATATGAGGGATGCACAGAGGGATATTTTGCCGGCTGGCATCCAGAATTAATGCAATGTCCATTCTGTCAGGAGGGTATTAGAGACCCGACACTGGACAGGTGATGCTGACTTTAAAATGCACATAGAGCCTTATAAGGGTGAGGAATTGTTTGGGGATGGTCTCTGGGACCTCGTATCCACAGCAACAGCTGGGAAGAAAATTTTTTACCTCAGGTTTCCTCACAGCCTAAGAAAGCACTGTATTATCAGGTACGGTCCTTTCGGCTTCAGAAAAACAAGCGGGTCAAAGGCGCTTCCTTTCTGCACAGAGACGAGGGAAGAGGGAAAAAGCTGCACCAGTCAGCCAGTTCCCAGAATCAAAATTCTTCCCCCGCTTCCTCTGAGTCCACCGCATGACGCGGGGGCTCCACAGGCGTAGCCAGTTACGGTGGGGGGCCGCCTCAAAAAATTCAGCGATCAGTGGGCTCGCTCACAGGTGGATCCCTGGATCCTTCAAGTAGTATCTCAGGGGTACAAGCTGGAATTCGAGGCGTCTCCCCCCCGCCGTTTCCTCAAATCTGCCTTGCCGACAACTCCCTCAGGCAGGGAGGCTGTGCTAGAGGCAATTCACAAGCTGTATTCCCAGCAGGTGATAGTCAAGGTGCCCTTACTTCAACAAGGACGGGGTTACTATTCCACACTGTTTGTGGTACCGAAACCGGACTGTTCGGTGAGACCCATGTTAAATTTGAAATCCTTGAACACATACATAAAAAAAAAATTCAAGTTCAAGATGGAATCGCTCAGGGCGGTTATTGCAAGCCTGGAGGAGGGGGATTACATGGTATCCCTGGACATCAAGGATGCTTACCTATATGTCCCCATTTACCATCCTCACCAGGAGTACCTCAGATTTGTGGTACAGGATTGCCATTACCAATTCCAAACACTGCCGTTTGGACTGTCCACGGCACCGAGGGTCTTTACCAAGGTAATGGCAGAAATGATGATACTCCATCAAAAAAAGGGAGTTTTCATTATCCCGTACTTGGACGATCTCCTTATAAAGGCGAGGTCCAAGGAGCAGTTGTTGGTCGGAGTAGCACTATCACGGGAAGTGCTACAACAGCACGGATGGATTCTATACATTCCAAAGTCACAGCTGGTTCCTACCACACGCCTACTGTTCCTGGGGATGGTTCTGGACACAGAACAGAAAAAAGTATTTCTCCCGCAGGAGAAAGCCAAGGAGCTGTCATCTCTAGTCAGAGACCTCCTGAAACCAAAACAGGTATCGGTGCATCACTGCACACGAGTCCTGGGAAAAATGAGAGCTTCTTACGAAGCCGAATTCCATTCGGCAGGTTCCATGCAAGAACCTTTCAGTGGGACCTCTTGGACAAGTGGTCGGGATCGCATCTTCAGATGCATCGGCTGATAACCCTGTCTCCAAGGACCAGGGTATCTCTACTGTGGTGGCTGCAGAGTGCTCATCTACAAGAGGGCCGCAGATTCGGCATACAGGACTGGGCCCTGGTAACCACGGATGCCAGCCTTCGAGGCTGGGGGGCAGTCACACAGGGAAGAAATTTCCAAGGACTTTGGTCAAGTCAGGAGTCGTCCCTACACATAAATATTCTGGAACTGAGGGCCATTTACAATGCCCTAAGTCTGGCAAGGCCTCTGCTTCAAAACCAGCCGGTACTGATCCAATCAGACAACATCACGGCAGTCACCCATGTAAACCGACAGGGCGGCACAAGAAGCAGGATGGCGATGGCAGAAGCCACAAGGATTCTCCGATGGGTGGAAAATCACGTCTTAGCACTGTCAGCAGTGTTCATTCGGGGAGTGGTCAACTGGGAAGCAGACTTCCTCAGCAGACACGACCTACACCCGGGAGAGTGGGGACTTCATCCAGAAGTCTTCCAACTGTTGGTAAACTGTTGGGAAAGACCACAGGTGGACATGATGGCGTCCCGCCTAAACAAAAAACTAGATATTGCGCCAGGTCAAGGGACCCTCAGGCGATAGCTGTGAACGCTCTAGTGACACCGTGGGTGTACCAGTCGGTTTATGTATTCCCTCCTCTGCCTCTCATACCAAAGGTACTGAGAATAATAAGAAGACGAGGAGTAAGAACGATACTCGTGGTTCCGGATGGGCCAGGAAGAGCTTGGTACCCAGAACTTCAAGAAATGATATCAGAGGACCCATGGCCTCTACCGCTCAGACAGGATCTGCTACAGCAGGGGCCCTGTCTGTTCCAAGACTTACCGCGGCTGCGTTTGACGGCATGGCGGTTGAATTCCAGATCCTAAAGGAAAAGGGCATTCCGGAGGAAGTCATTCCTACGCTGATAAAAGCCAGGAAAGAAGTAACCGCAAACCATTATCACCGTATTTGGCGAAAATATGTTGCGTGGTGTGAGGCCAGGAAGGCCCCAACAGAGGAATTTCAGCTGGGTCGTTTTCTGCACTTCCTACAGTCAGGAGTGACTATGGGCCTAAACTTGGGTTCCATTAAGGTCCAGATTTCGGCTCTGTCGATTTTCTTCCAGAAAGAACTGGCTTCACTGCCTGGAGTTCAGACATTTGTAAAGGGAGTGCTACATATTCAGCCCCCTTTTGTGCCTCCTGTGGCACCTTGGGATCTCAACGTGGTGTTGAGTTTCCTAAAATCACATTGGTTTGAGCCACTTAAAACTGTGGATTTAAAATATCTCACGTGGAAAGTGGTCATGTTATTGGCCTTGGCTTCGGCCAGGCGTGTGTCAGAATTGGCGGCTTTGTCATGTAAAAGCCCTTATCTGATTTTCCATATGGATAGGGCAGAATTGAGGACTCGTCCCCTGTTTCTCCCTAAGGTGGTATCAGCTTTTCACTTGAACCAACCTATTGTAGTGCCTGCGGCTACTAGGGACTTGGAAGATTCCAAGTTACTGGACGTAGTCAGGGCCTTAAAAAATTATAATTCCAGGACGGCTGGAGTAAGGAAAATTGACTCGCTTTTTATCCTGTAGGCACCCAACAAAATAGGTGCTCCTGCTTCTAAGCAGACTATTGCTCGCTGAATTTGTAGCACAATTCAGCTGGAGCATTCTGCGGCTGGATTGCCGCATCCTAAATCAGTAAAAGCCCATTCCACGAGGAAAGTGGGCTCATCTTGGGCGGCTGCCCGAGGGGTCTCGGCTTTACTACTTTGCCGAGCTGCAACTTGGTCAGGGCAAACACGTTTGCAAAATTCTACAAATTTGATACCATGGCTGAGGAGGACCTTGAGTTCTCTCATTCGGTGCTGCAGAGTCATCCGCACTCTCCCGCCCGTTTGGGAGCTTTGGTAAAATCCCCATGGTCCTTACGGAGTTCCCAGCATCCACTAGGACGTCAGAGAAAATAAGATTTTACTCAACAGTAAATCTATTTCTCGTAGTCCGTAGTGGATGCTGGGCGCCCATCCCAAGTGCGGATTGTCTGCAATACTTGTATGTAGTTATTGCCTAACTAAGGGTTATTGTTGAGCCATCTGTTGAGAGGCTCAGTTATATTTCATACTGTTAACTGGGTATAGTATCACAAGTTATACGGTGTGATTGGTGTGGCTGGTATGAGTCTTACCCGGGATTCAAAATCCTTCCTTATTGTGTCAGCTCTTCCGGGCACAGTATCCTAACTGAGGCTTGGAGGATGGTCATGGTGGGAGGAGCCAGTGCACACCAGGTAGTCTAAAAGCTGGATAAGATAGCTGTGGCCTGAGAGCGTCCTGGATACAAAAGGGGGAGGAGTCCTGACGTGTTTCGTCATGTGACCCGTGATCTTTGAAAAAGTCACGGGTCACGTGACGAAACGCGTCAGGACTCCTCCCCCTTTTGCAATTCACTGAACACCTGATACACCTGTATCCAGGACGCTCTCAGGCCACAGCTATCTTATCCGGCTCATACCAACGGTAGCCGCGGCACGGCTTTCCATTTGGCTTCACGATCAGCCGCAGGCGCTGCACGGTCACGGCAATTGTCTTCAGCATCTCCCACCTCGTATTCTACCGGCGGACGGTGCACGTCCAGGTAGTTTGGAAGGAAGTTTCTCCATACAGCTGGGCTTAAGATACCTCCGATTCAGCAGTTACATACCTGCCACCCACCATTATTTGCACAGCACTTGCAAGGTGGAACCAGCAAGTTAATTAAACAAATCCTGCAGCCGGCTGACATATCCAGATATTACACGTACCCTCCAGCTTCTTTACCAACTGGGCAAATTCTTGGACTCACCCGGGGACGCTCGGGTTCACCAGCCCTTATGGAGAGGTATTTATACATTAACCTATGCTGACAATTATCTATACGTGCAGCCACTGTGACATGTTCAAGAGTCACATCCAGCAGCTGTGGCAACAGTGTTTCTAAAAAGACTGTAACATTCTGATACATACTCTTTGAATGTTCAAATTATATAGTTCAGTGACATTTCAAGGGCATTTAATATATTATCAAGGTCTAGATAATTCATGTGTTTTTTAAATTTCTGTATCTCACAAATCATGCTAAAAGTATAAGGAACATTATTTGTTAATTGTCTACTATGCAATAGTAATTTTATATCATTAATAAATATATATATTTTGTATTTACCTATTTTTGATTCCTTGGTTGATTCTGAACCTGTGAAATTTTGGTGTGTGATTTTCATGAGCGCCTCTATTTATATTTTCTATTCGGTTAACCCTGTAGGAGTATTGCACATCTCCTCATAGAGGCGAACGTGTTTTCCACGCCACAAGCTCCAGGTTCAAATTATCTATAATAGATTATTATACACAGGCTATTATACACAGGCGCAGCAAAAGATTCTTTATTTTTTGTCTGGTTGCCAGTGACATGGCCTGCAGGACTATTAGCGTTCCTGTCTAAGGAGGAGGAAATTGGCAATGAGGGAGTTGGTGGTGTGGTTTGCGTGAGCTTGGGTACAAGAGGAAGAAGGGATTTAGTTGTCAGTGGACTGCTTCCGCTGTCACCCAAAGTTTTTGAACTTGTCAATGACTTCTGATGAATGCACTCCAGGTGACGTATAAGGGAGGATGTTCCTAGGTGGTTAACGTCCTTACCCCTACTTATTACAGCTTGACAAAGGCAACACACGGCTTGAAACCTGTTGTCCGCATTTCTGTTAAAGTAATTCCACACCGAAGAGGTGATTCTTTTTGTAATTTGACCAGGCATGTCAATGGCCTTATTCATCCCACGGACAACAGGTGTCTCCCCGGGTGCCTGACTTAAACAAACCAGCTCACCATCAGAATCCTCCTTGTCAATTTCCTTGTCAGCGCCAGCAACACCCATATCATCATCCTGGTGTACTTCAACAGTGACATCTTCAATTTGACTATCAGGAACTGGACTGTGGGTGCTCTTTCCAGCACTTCCAGAGGGCGTGCAAATGGTGGAAGGAGCCACCTCTTCCCATCGAGTGTTGGGAAGGTCAGGCATCGCAACCGACACAATTGGACTCTCCTTGGGGATTTGTGATTTAGAAGAATGCACAGTTCTTTGCTGTGCTTTTGCCATCTTAACTCTTTTCAGTTTTCTAGCGGGAGGATGAGTGCTTCCATCCTCATGTGAAGCTGAACCACTAGCCGATCCTTGCCACTCCGTGTCTTAAATGGCATATTGGCAAGTTTACGCTTCTCCTTTTAATTTAGATTTTTGGGTCATTTTATTGAACTTTAGTTTTTTTAATTTTACATGCTCTCTACTATTACATTGGGCATCGGCCTTGGCAGATGACATTGATGGCATTGAATCGTCTCTGCCATGACTAGAGGCAGCAGCTTCAGCACTAGGTGGAAGTGGATCTTGATCTTTCCCTATTTCACCCTCCGCATTTTTGTTCTCCATTTTTTAATGTGTGGAATTATATGCCAGTAATATTATTATATCAATAGCAATGGCCTACTGTACTGTACAACTATATACTGTTGGTCAACAAAATTCTGCACTGTACTACTATATATACTGCTCACAAAAATGCAGCACAGATATGGAATGGATACTTGCAGTGACACAGAGCTGCAAGATACAGCAATGGCCTACTGTACTGTACAACTATATATTGTTGGTCACCAAAATGCTGAACTGTACTACTATATATACTGCTCACAAAAATGCAGCACAGATATAGAATGGATACTTGCAGTGACACCGAGCTGCAAGATACAGCAATGGCCTACTGAACTGTACAACTATATACTGTTGGTCACCAAAATGCTGCACTGTACTACTAAATATACTGCTCACAAAAATGCAGCACAGATATGGAATGGATACTTGCAGTGACACCGAGCTGCAAGATACAGCAATGGCCTACTGTACTGTACAACTATATACTGTTGGTCACCAAAATGCTGCACTGTACTACTATATATACTGCTCACAGAAATGCAGCACAGATATGGAATGGATACTTGCAGTGACACTGAGCTGCAAGATACAGCAATGGCCTACTGTACTGTGCAACTATATACTGTTGGTCACCAAAATGCTGCACTGTACTACTATATATACTGCTTACAAAAATGCAGCACCGATATTGAATGGATACTTGCAGTGACACAGAGCTGCAAGATACAGCAATGGCCTACTGTACTGTACAACTATATACTGTTGGTCACCAAAATGCAGCACTGTACTACTATATATACTGCTCACAAAAATGCAGCACAGATATGGAATGGATACTTGCAGTGACACTGAGCTGCAAGATACAGCAATGGCCTACTGTACTGTACAACTATATACTGTTGGTCACCAAAATGCTGCACTGTACTACTTTATATACTGCTCACAAAAATGCAGCACATATATGGAATGGATACTTGCCGTGACACAGAGCTGAAAGATACAGCAATGGCCTACTGTACTGTACGACTATATACTGTTGGTCACCAAAATGCTGCACTGTACTACTATATATACTGCTCACAAAAATGCAGGACAGATATGGAATGAATACTTGCTGTGACACAGAGCTGCAAGATAAAGCAATGGTCTACTGTACTGTACAACTATATACTGTTGGTCAACAAAATGCTGCACTGTACTACTATATATACTGCTCACAAAAATGCAGCACAGATATGGAATGGATACTTGCAATGACACCGAGCTGCAAGATACAGCAACGTCCTACTGTACTGTACAACTATATACTGTTGGTCACCAAAATTCTGCACTTTACTACTATATATACTGCTCACAAAAATGCAGCACAGATATGGAATGGATACTTGCAGTGACACCGGGCTGCAAGATACAGCAATGGCCTACTGTACAACTATATACTGTTGGTCACCAAAATGCTGCACTGTACTACTAAATATACTGCTCACAGAAATGCAGCACAGATATGGAATGGATACTTGCAGTGACACGGAGCTGCAAGATAGAGAAATGGCCTACTGTACTGTACAACTATATACTGTTGGTCACCAAAATGCTGCACTGTACTACTAAATATATATACTGCTTAAAAAAATGCAGGACAGATATGGAATGGACACTTGCAGTGACACAGAGCTGCAAGATACAGCAATGGCCTACTGTACTGTACAACTATATACTGTTGGTCACCAAAATGCTGCACTGTACTACTATATATACTACTCACAAAAATGCAGCACAGATATGGAATGGATACTTGCAGTGACACCGAGCTGCAAGATACAGCAATGGCCTACTGTACTGTACAACTATATACTGTTGGTCACCAAAATGCTGCACTGTACCACTAAATATACTGCTCACAGAAATGCAGCACAGATATGGAATGGATACTTGCAGTGACACCGAGCTGCAAGATACAGCAATGGCCTACTGTACTGTACAACTATATACTGTTGGTCACCAAAATGCTGCACTGTACTACTAAATATACTGCTCACAAAAATGCAGCACAGATATGGAATGGATACTTGCAGTGACACCGAGCTGCAAGATACAGCAATGGCCTACTGTACTGTACAACTATATACTGTTGGTCACCAAAATGCTGCACTGTACTACTATATATACTGCTCACAGAAATGCAGCACAGATATGGAATGGATACTTGCAGTGACACTGAGCTGCAAGATACAGCAATGGCCTACTGTACTGTACAACTATATACTGTTGGTCACCAAAATGCTGCACTGTACTACTATATATACTGCTCACAAAAATGCAGGACAGATATGGAATGAATACTTGCTGTGACACAGAGCTGCAAGATAAAGCAATGGTCTACTGTACTGTACAACTATATACTGTTGGTCAACAAAATGCTGCACTGTACTACTATATATACTGCTCACAAAAATGCAGCACAGATATGGAATGGATACTTGCAATGACACCGAGCTGCAAGATACAGCAACGTCCTACTGTACTGTACAACTATATACTGTTGGTCACCAAAATTCTGCACTTTACTACTATATATACTGCTCACAAAAATGCAGCACAGATATGGAATGGATACTTGCAGTGACACCGGGCTGCAAGATACAGCAATGGCCTACTGTACAACTATATACTGTTGGTCACCAAAATGCTGCACTGTACTACTAAATATACTGCTCACAGAAATGCAGCACAGATATGGAATGGATACTTGCAGTGACACGGAGCTGCAAGATAGAGAAATGGCCTACTGTACTGTACAACTATATACTGTTGGTCACCAAAATGCTGCACTGTACTACTAAATATATATACTGCTTAAAAAAATGCAGGACAGATATGGAATGGATACTTGCAGTGACACAGAGCTGCAAGATACAGCAATGGCCTACTGTACTGTACAACTATATACTGTTGGTCACCAAAATGCTGCACTGTACTACTATATATACTACTCACAAAAATGCAGCACAGATATGGAATGGATACTTGCAGTGACACCGAGCTGCAAGATACAGCAATGGCCTACTGTACTGTACAACTATATACTGTTGGTCACCAAAATGCTGCACTGTACCACTAAATATACTGCTCACAGAAATGCAGCACAGATATGGAATGGATACTTGCAGTGACACCGAGCTGCAAGATACAGCAATGGCCTACTGTACTGTACAACTATATACTGTTGGTCACCAAAATGCTGCACTGTACTACTAAATATACTGCTCACAAAAATGCAGCACAGATATGGAATGGATACTTGCAGTGACACCGAGCTGCAAGATACAGCAATGGCCTACTGTACTGTACAACTATATACTGTTGGTCACCAAAATGCTGCACTGTACTACTATATATACTGCTCACAGAAATGCAGCACAGATATGGAATGGATACTTGCAGTGACACTGAGCTGCAAGATACAGCAATGGCCTACTGTACTGTGCAACTATATACTGTTGGTCACCAAAATGCTGCACTGTACTACTATATATACTGCTCACAAAAATGCAGCACAGATATGGAATGGATACTTGCAGTGACACTGAGCTGCAAGATACAGCAATGGCCTACTGTACTGTACAACTATATACTGTTGGTCACCAAAATGCTGCACTGTACTACTTTATATACTGCTCACAAAAATGCAGCACATATATGGAATGGATACTTGCCGTGACACAGAGCTGAAAGATACAGCAATGGCCTACTGTACTGTACGACTATATACTGTTGGTCACCAAAATGCTGCACTGTACTACTATATATACTGCTCACAAAAATGCAGGACAGATATGGAATGAATACTTGCTGTGACACAGAGCTGCAAGATAAAGCAATGGTCTACTGTACTGTACAACTATATACTGTTGGTCAACAAAATGCTGCACTGTACTACTATATATACTGCTCACAAAAATGCAGCACAGATATGGAATGGATACTTGCAATGACACCGAGCTGCAAGATACAGCAACGTCCTACTGTACTGTACAACTATATACTGTTGGTCACCAAAATTCTGCACTTTACTACTATATATACTGCTCACAAAAATGCAGCACAGATATGGAATGGATACTTGCAGTGACACCGGGCTGCAAGATACAGCAATGGCCTACTGTACAACTATATACTGTTGGTCACCAAAATGCTGCACTGTACTACTAAATATACTGCTCACAGAAATGCAGCACAGATATGGAATGGATACTTGCAGTGACACGGAGCTGCAAGATAGAGCAATGGCCTACTGTACTGTACAACTATATACTGTTGGTCACCAAAATGCTGCACTGTACTACTAAATATATATACTGCTTAAAAAAATGCAGGACAGATATGGAATGGATACTTGCAGTGACACAGAGCTGCAAGATACAGCAATGGCCTACTGTACTGTACAACTATATACTGTTGGTCACCAAAATGCTGCACTGTACTACTATATATACTACTCACAAAAATGCAGCACAGATATGGAATGGATACTTGCAGTGACACCGAGCTGCAAGATACAGCAATGGCCTACTGTACTGTACAACTATATACTATTGGTCACCAAAATGCTGCACTGTACTACTATATATACTGCTCACAAAAATGCAGCACAGATATGGAATGGATACTTGCTGTGATACCGAGCTGTAAGATACAGCAATGGCCTACTGTACAACTATATACTGTTGGTCACCAAAATGCTGCACTGTACTACTATATATATACTGCTTACAAAAATGCAGCACAGATATGGAATGGATACTTGCTGTGACACAGAGCTGCAAGATACAGCAATGGCCTACTGTACTGTACAACTATATACTGTTGGTCACCAAAATTCTGCACTGTACTACTATATATACTGCTCACAAAAATGCAGCACATATAAGGAATGGATACTTGCAATGACACAGAGCTGCAAGATACAGCAATGGCCTACTGTACTGTACAACTATATACTGTTGGTCACCAAAATGCTGAACTGTTCTACTATATATACTGCTCACAAAAATGCAGCACAGATATAGAATGTATACTTGCAGTGACACCGAGCTGCAAGATACAGCAATGGCCTACTGTACAACTATATACTGTTGGTCACCAAAATGCTGCACTGTACTACTATATATACTGCTCACAAAAATGCAGCACAGATATGGAATGGATACTTGCAGTGATACCGAGCTGTAAGATACAGCAATGACCTACTGTACTAAACAACTATATACTGTTGGTCACCAAAATGCTGCACTGTACTACTATATATATACTGCTTACAAAAATGCAGCACATATATGGAATGGATACTTGCTGTGACACTGAGCTGCAAGATACAGCAATGGCCTACTGTACTGTACAACTATATACTGTTGGTCACCAAAATGCTGCACTGTACTACTATATATACTGCTCACAAAAATGCAGCACAGATATGGAATGGATACTTGCAGTGACACCGAGCTGCAAGATACAGCAATGGCCTACTGTACAACTATATACTGTTGGTCACCAAAATGCTGCACTGTACTACTAAATATACTGCTCACATAAATGCAGCACAGATATGGAATGGATACTTGCAGTGACACCGAGCTGCAAGATACAGCAATGGCCTACTGTACTGTACAACTATATACTATTGGTCACCAAAATGCTGCACTGTACTACTATATATACTGCTCACAAAAATGCAGCACAGATATGGAATGGATACTTGCTGTGATACCGAGCTGTAAGATACAGCAACGTCCTACTGTACTGTACAACTATATACTGTTGGTCACCAAAATTCTGCACTTTACTACTATATATACTGCTCACAAAAATGCAGCACAGATATGGAATGGATACTTGCAGTGACACCGGGCTGCAAGATACAGCAATGGCCTACTGTACAACTATATACTGTTGGTCACCAAAATGCTGCACTGTACTACTAAATATACTGCTCACAGAAATGCAGCACAGATATGGAATGGATACTTGCAGTGACACGGAGCTGCAAGATAGAGAAATGGCCTACTGTACTGTACAACTATATACTGTTGGTCACCAAAATGCTGCACTGTACTACTAAATATATATACTGCTTAAAAAAATGCAGGACAGATATGGAATGGATACTTGCAGTGACACAGAGCTGCAAGATACAGCAATGGCCTACTGTACTGTACAACTATATACTGTTGGTCACCAAAATGCTGCACTGTACTACTATATATACTACTCACAAAAATGCAGCACAGATATGGAATGGATACTTGCAGTGACACCGAGCTGCAAGATACAGCAATGGCCTACTGTACTGTACAACTATATACTGTTGGTCACCAAAATGCTGCACTGTACCACTAAATATACTGCTCACAGAAATGCAGCACAGATATGGAATGGATACTTGCAGTGACACCGAGCTGCAAGATACAGCAATGGCCTACTGTACTGTACAACTATATACTGTTGGTCACCAAAATGCTGCACTGTACTACTAAATATACTGCTCACAAAAATGCAGCACAGATATGGAATGGATACTTGCAGTGACACCGAGCTGCAAGATACAGCAATGGCCTACTGTACTGTACAACTATATACTGTTGGTCACCAAAATGCTGCACTGTACTACTATATATACTGCTCACAGAAATGCAGCACAGATATGGAATGGATACTTGCAGTGACACTGAGCTGCAAGATACAGCAATGGCCTACTGTACTGTGCAACTATATACTGTTGGTCACCAAAATGCTGCACTGTACTACTATATATACTGCTCACAAAAATGCAGCACAGATATGGAATGGATACTTGCAGTGACACTGAGCTGCAAGATACAGCAATGGCCTACTGTACTGTACAACTATATACTGTTGGTCACCAAAATGCTGCACTGTACTACTTTATATACTGCTCACAAAAATGCAGCACATATATGGAATGGATACTTGCCGTGACACAGAGCTGAAAGATACAGCAATGGCCTACTGTACTGTACGACTATATACTGTTGGTCACCAAAATGCTGCACTGTACTACTATATATACTGCTCACAAAAATGCAGGACAGATATGGAATGAATACTTGCTGTGACACAGAGCTGCAAGATAAAGCAATGGTCTACTGTACTGTACAACTATATACTGTTGGTCAACAAAATGCTGCACTGTACTACTATATATACTGCTCACAAAAATGCAGCACAGATATGGAATGGATACTTGCAATGACACCGAGCTGCAAGATACAGCAACGTCCTACTGTACTGTACAACTATATACTGTTGGTCACCAAAATTCTGCACTTTACTACTATATATACTGCTCACAAAAATGCAGCACAGATATGGAATGGATACTTGCAGTGACACCGGGCTGCAAGATACAGCAATGGCCTACTGTACAACTATATACTGTTGGTCACCAAAATGCTGCACTGTACTACTAAATATACTGCTCACAGAAATGCAGCACAGATATGGAATGGATACTTGCAGTGACACGGAGCTGCAAGATAGAGCAATGGCCTACTGTACTGTACAACTATATACTGTTGGTCACCAAAATGCTGCACTGTACTACTAAATATATATACTGCTTAAAAAAATGCAGGACAGATATGGAATGGATACTTGCAGTGACACAGAGCTGCAAGATACAGCAATGGCCTACTGTACTGTACAACTATATACTGTTGGTCACCAAAATGCTGCACTGTACTACTATATATACTACTCACAAAAATGCAGCACAGATATGGAATGGATACTTGCAGTGACACCGAGCTGCAAGATACAGCAATGGCCTACTGTACTGTACAACTATATACTATTGGTCACCAAAATGCTGCACTGTACTACTATATATACTGCTCACAAAAATGCAGCACAGATATGGAATGGATACTTGCTGTGATACCGAGCTGTAAGATACAGCAATGGCCTACTGTACAACTATATACTGTTGGTCACCAAAATGCTGCACTGTACTACTATATATATACTGCTTACAAAAATGCAGCACAGATATGGAATGGATACTTGCTGTGACACAGAGCTGCAAGATACAGCAATGGCCTACTGTACTGTACAACTATATACTGTTGGTCACCAAAATTCTGCACTGTACTACTATATATACTGCTCACAAAAATGCAGCACATATAAGGAATGGATACTTGCAATGACACAGAGCTGCAAGATACAGCAATGGCCTACTGTACTGTACAACTATATACTGTTGGTCACCAAAATGCTGAACTGTTCTACTATATATACTGCTCACAAAAATGCAGCACAGATATAGAATGTATACTTGCAGTGACACCGAGCTGCAAGATACAGCAATGGCCTACTGTACAACTATATACTGTTGGTCACCAAAATGCTGCACTGTACTACTATATATACTGCTCACAAAAATGCAGCACAGATATGGAATGGATACTTGCAGTGATACCGAGCTGTAAGATACAGCAATGACCTACTGTACTAAACAACTATATACTGTTGGTCACCAAAATGCTGCACTGTACTACTATATATATACTGCTTACAAAAATGCAGCACATATATGGAATGGATACTTGCTGTGACACTGAGCTGCAAGATACAGCAATGGCCTACTGTACTGTACAACTATATACTGTTGGTCACCAAAATGCTGCACTGTACTACTATATATACTGCTCACAAAAATGCAGCACAGATATGGAATGGATACTTGCAGTGACACCGAGCTGCAAGATACAGCAATGGCCTACTGTACAACTATATACTGTTGGTCACCAAAATGCTGCACTGTACTACTAAATATACTGCTCACATAAATGCAGCACAGATATGGAATGGATACTTGCAGTGACACCGAGCTGCAAGATACAGCAATGGCCTACTGTACTGTACAACTATATACTATTGGTCACCAAAATGCTGCACTGTACTACTATATATACTGCTCACAAAAATGCAGCACAGATATGGAATGGATACTTGCTGTGATACCGAGCTGTAAGATACAGCAATGGCCTACTGTACTGTACAACTATATACTGTTGGTCACCAAAATGCTGCACTGTGCACCTATATATATACTGCTTACAAAAATGCAGCACAGATATGGAATGGATACTTGCTGTGACACAGAGCAGCAAAATACAGCAATGGCCTACTGTACTGTACAACTATATACTGTTGGTCACCAAAATTCTGCACTGTACTACTATATATACTGCTCACAAAAATGCAGCACATATATGGAATGGATACTTGCAATGACACAGAGCTGCAAGATACAGCAATGGCCTACTGTACTGTACAACTATATACTGTTGGTCACCAAAATGCTGAACTGTACTACTATATATACTGCTCACAAAAATGCAGCACAGATATAGAATGTATACTTGCAGTGACACCGAGCTGCAAGATACAGCAATGGCCTACTGTACTGTACAACTATATACTGTTGGTCACCAAAATGCTGCACTGTACTACTAAATATACTGCTCACAAAAATGCAGCACAGATATGGAATGAATACTTGCATTGACACTGAGCTGCAAGATACAGCAATGGCCTACTGTACTGTACAACTATGTACTGTTGGTCACCAAAATGCTGCACTGTACTACTATATATACTGCTCACAAAAATGCAGCACAGATATGGAATGGATACTTGCAGTGACACAGAGCTGCAAGATACAGCAATGGCCTACTGTACTGTACAACTATATACTGTTGGTCACCAAAATGCTGAACTGTACTACTATATATACTGCTCACAAAAATGCAGCACAGATATGGAATGGATACTTGCAGTGACACCGAGCTGCAAGATACAGCAATGGCCTACTGTACTGTACAACTATATACTGTTGGTCACCAAAATGCTGCACTGTACTACTATATATACTGCTCACAAAAATGCAGCACAGATATGGAATGGATACTTGCAGTGACATAGAGCTGCAAGATACAGCAATGGCCAACTGTACTGTGCAACTATATACTGTTGGTCACCAAAATGCTGCACTGTACTACTATATATACTGCTTACAAAAATGCAGTACCGATATGGAATGGATACTTGCCGTGACACAGAGCTGAAAGATACAGCAATGGCCTGCTGTACTGTACGACTATATACTGTTGGTCACCAAAATGCTGCACTGTACTAATATATATACTGCTCACAAAAATGCAGGACAGATATGGAATGGATACTTGCAGTGACACAGAGCAGCAAGATAAAGCAATGGTCTACTGTACTGTACAACTATATACTGTTGGTCAACAAAATGCTGCACTGTACTACTATATATACTGCTCACAAAAATGCAGCACAGATATGGAATGGATACTTGCAGTGACACCGAGCTGCAATATACAGCAACGTCCTACTGTACTGTACAACTATATACTGTTGGTCACCAAAATGCTGCACTGTACTACTAAATATACTGCTCACAAAAATGCAGCACAGATATGGAATGGATACTTGCAGTGACACCGAGCTGCAAGATACAGCAATGGCCTACTGTACTGTACAACTATATACTGTTGGTCATCAAAATGCTGCACTGTACTACTATATATATATATACTAGTTACAAAAATGCAGCACAGATATGGAATGGATACTTGCAGTGACACAGAGCTGCAAGATACAGCAATGGCCAACTGTACTGTACAACTATATACTGTTGGTCACCAAAATGCTGCACTGTACTACTATATATACTACTCACAAAAATGCTGCACAGATATGGAATGGATACTTGCAGTGACACCGAGCTGCAAGATACAGCAATGGCCTACTGTACTGTACAACTATATACTTTTGGTCACCAAAATGCTGCACTGTACCACTAAATATACTGCTCACAAAAATGCAGCACAGATATGGAATGGATACTTACAGTGACACCGAGCTGCAAGATACAGCAATGGCCTACTGTACTGTACAACTATATACTGTTGGTCACCAAAATGCTGCACTGTACTACTATATATACTGCTCACAAAAATGCAGCACAGATATGGAATGGATACTTGCAGTGATACCGAGCTGTAAGATACAGCAATGGCCTACTGTACTGTACAACTATATACTGTTGGTCACAAAAATGCTGCACTGTACTACTATATATATACTGCTTACAAAAATGCAGCACAGATATGGAATGGATACTTGCTGTGACACTGAGCTGCAAGATACAGCAATGGCCTACTGTACTGTACAACTATAAACTGTTGGTCACCAAAATGCTGCACTGTACTACTATATATACTGCTCACAAAAATGCAGCACAGATATGGAATGGATACTTGCAGTGACACCGAGCTGCAAGATACAGCAATGGCCTACTGTACAACTATATACTGTTGGTCACCAAAATGCTGCACTGTACTACTAAATATACTGCTCACAGAAATGCAGCACAGATATGGAATGGATACTTGCAGTGACACCGAGCTGCAAGATACAGCAATGGCCTACTGTACTGTACAACTATATACTATTGGTCACCAAAATGCTGCACTGTACTACTATATATACTGCTCACAAAAATGCAGCACAGATATGGAATGGATACTTGCTGTGATACCGAGCTGTAAGATACAGCAATGGCCTACTGTACTGTACAACTATATACTGTTGGTCACCAAAATGCTGTACTGTACTACTATATATATATACTGCTTACAAAAATGCAGCACAGATATGGAATGGATACTTGCAATGACACAGAGCTGCAAGATACAGCAATGGCCTACTGTACTGTACAACTATATACTGTTGGTCACCAAAATGCTGAACTGTACTACTATATATACTGCTCACAAAAATGCAGCACAGATATAGAATGTATACTTGCAGTGACACCGAGCTGCAAGATACAGCAATGGCCTACTGTACTGTACAACTATATACTATTGGTCACCAAAATGCTGCACTGTACTACTAAATATACTGCTCACAAAAATGCAGCACAGATATGGAATGAATACTTGCATTGACACCGAGCTGCAAGATACAGCAATGGCCTACTGTACTGTACAACTATATACTGTTGGTCACCAAAATGCTGCACTGTACTACTATATATACTGCTCACAAAAATGCAGCACAGATATGGAATGGATACTTGCAGTGACACAGAGCTGCAAGATACAGCAATGGCCTACTGTACTGTACAACTATATACTGTTGGTCACCAAAATGCTGAACTGTACTACTATATATACTGCTTACAAAAATGCAGCACAGATATGGAATGGATACTTGCAGTGACACAGAGCTGCAAGATACAGCAATGGCCTACTGTACTGCACAACTATATACTGTTGGTCACCAAAATGCTGCACTGTACTACTATATATACTGCTCACAAAAATGCAGCACAGATATGGAATGGATACTTGCAGTGACACCGAGCTGCAAGATACAGCAACGTCCTACTGTACTGTACAACTATATACTGTTGGTCACCAAAATTCTGCACTTTACTACTATATATATTGCTCACAAAAATGCAGCACAGATATGGAATGGATACTTGCAGTGACACCGAGCTGTAAGATACAGCAATGGCCTACTGTACTGTACAACTATATACTGTTGGTTACCAAAATGCTGCACTGTACTACTATATATATACTGCTTACAAAAATGCAGCACAGATATGGAATGGATACTTGCTGTGACACAGAGCTGCAAGATACAGCAATGGAGTACTGTACTGTACAACTATATACTGTTGGTCACCAAAATGCTGCACTGTACTACTATATATATACTGCTTAAAAAAATGCAGCACATATATGGAATGGATACTTGCTGTGACACAGGGCTGCAAGATAAAGCAATGGCCTACTGTACTGTACAACTATATACTGTTGGTCACCAAAATGCTGCACTTTACTACTATATATATACTGCTTACAAAAATGCAGCACAGATATGGAATGGATACTTGCTGTGACACCGAGCTGCAAGATACAGCAATGGCCTACTGTACTGTACAACTATATACTGTTGGTCACCAAAATTCTGCATTGTACTACTATATATACTGCTCACAAAAATGCAGCACATATATGGAATGGATAATTGCAATGACACAGAGCTGCAAGATACAGCAATGGCCTACTGTACTGTACAACTATATACTGTTGGTCACCAAAATGCTGTACTGTACTACTATATATATATACTGCATACAAAAATGCAGCACAGATATGGAATGGATACTTGCAATGACACAGAGCTGCAAGATACAGCAATGGCCTACTGTACTGTACAACTATATACTGTTGGTCACCAAAATGCTGAACTGTACTACTATATATACTGCTCACAAAAATGCAGCACAGATATAGAATGTATACTTGCAGTGACACCGAGCTGCAAGATACAGCAATGGCCTACTGTACTGTACAACTATATACTATTGGTCACCAAAATGCTGCACTGTACTACTAAATATACTGCTCACAAAAATGCAGCACAGATATGGAATGAATACTTGCATTGACACCGAGCTGCAAGATACAGCAATGGCCTACTGTACTGTACAACTATATACTGTTGGTCACCAAAATGCTGCACTGTACTACTATATATACTGCTCACAAAAATGCAGCACAGATATGGAATGGATACTTGCAGTGACACAGAGCTGCAAGATACAGCAATGGCCTACTGTACTGTACAACTATATACTGTTGGTCACCAAAATGCTGCACTGTACTACTATATATATATACTGCTTAAAAAAATGCAGCACATATATGGAATGGATACTTGCTGTGACACAGGGCTGCAAGATAAAGCAATGGCCTACTGTACTGTACAACTATATACTGTTGGTCACCAAAATGCTGCACTTTACTACTATATATATACTGCTTACAAAAATGCAGCACAGATATGGAATGGATACTTGCTGTGACACCGAGCTGCAAGATACAGCAATGGCCTACTGTACTGTACAACTATATACTGTTGGTCACCAAAATTCTGCATTGTACTACTATATATACTGCTCACAAAAATGCAGCACATATATGGAATGGATAATTGCAATGACACAGAGCTGCAAGATACAGCAATGGCCTACTGTACTGTACAACTATATACTGTTGGTCACCAAAATGCTGAACTGTACTACTATATATACTGCTCACAAAAATGCAGCACAGATAAAGAATGTATACTTGCAGTGACACCGAGCTGCAAGATACAGCAATGGCCTACTGTACTGTACAACTATATACTGTTGGTCACCAAAATGCTGCACTGTACTACTAAATATACTGCTCACAAAAATGCAGCACAGATATGGAATGAATACTTGCATTGACACCGAGCTGCAAGATACAGCAATGGCCTACTGTACTGTACAACTATATACTGTTGGTCACCAAAATGCTGAACTGTACTACTATATATACTGCTTACAAAAATGCAGCACAGATATGGAATGGATACTTGTAGTGACACAGAGCTGCAAGATACAGCAATGGCCTACTGTACTGTACAACTATATACTGTTGGTCACCAAAATGCTGCACTGTACTAATATATATACTGCTTACAAAAATGCAGCACAGATATGGAATGGATACTTGCAGTGACACAGAGCTGCAAGATACAGCAATGGCCTACTGTACTGTACAACTATATACTGTTGGTCACCAAAATGCTGCACTGTACTACTAGTTATACTGCTCACAAAAATGCAGCACAGATATGGAATGGATACTTGCAGTGACACTGAGCTGCAAGATACAGCAATGGCCTACTGTACAACTATATACTGTTGGTCACCAAAATGCTGCACTGTACTACTTTATATACTGCTCACAAAAATGCAGCACATATATGGAATGGATACTTGCTTTGACACAGAGCTGCAAGATACAGCAATGGCCTACTGTACTGTACAACTATATACTGTTGGTCACCAAAATTCTGCACTGTACTACTATATATACTGCTCACAAAAATGCAGCACAGATATGGAATGGATACTTGTAGTGACACAGAGCTGCAAGATACAGCAATGGCCTACTGTACTGTACAACTATATACTGTTGGTCACCAAAATGCTGCACTGTACTAATATATATACTGCTTACAAAAATGCAGCACAGATATGGAATGGATACTTGCAGTGACACAGAGCTGCAAGATACAGCAATGGCCTACTGTACTGTACAACTATATACTGTTGGTCACCAAAATGCTGCACTGTACTAATATATATACTGCTTACAAAAATGCAGCACAGATATGGAATGGATACTTGCAGTGACACAGAGCTGCAAGATACAGCAATGGCCTACTGTACTGTACTGTACAACTATATACTGTTGGTCACCAAAATGCTGCACTGTACTACTAGTTATACTGCTCACAAAAATGCAGCACAGATATGGAATGGATACTTGCAGTGACACTGAGCTGCAAGATACAGCAATGGCCTACTGTACAACTATATACTGTTGGTCACCAAAATGCTGCACTGTACTACTTTATATACTGCTCACAAAAATGCAGCACATATATGGAATGGATACTTGCTTTGACACAGAGCTGCAAGATACAGCAATGGCCTACTGTACTGTACAACTATATACTGTTGGTCACCAAAATTCTGCACTGTACTACTATATATACTGCTCACAAAAATGCAGCACAGATATGGAATGGACACTTGCAGTGACACCGGGCTGCAAGATACAGCAATGGCCTACTGTACTGTACAACTATATACTGCTGGTCACCAAAATGCTGCACTGTACTATATATATACTGCTCACAAAAATGCAGCACAGATATGGAATGGATACTTGCTGTGACACAGAGCTGCAAGATACAGCAATGGCCTACTGTACTGTACAACTATATACTGTTGGTCACCAAAATTCTGCATTGTACTACTATATATACTGCTCACAAAAATGCAGCACATATATGGAATGGATAATTGCAATGACACAGAGCTGCAAGATACAGCAATGGCCTACTGTACTGTACAACTATATACTGTTGGTCACCAAAATGCTGAACTGTACTACTATATATACTGCTCACAAAAATGCAGCACAGATAAAGAATGTATACTTGCAGTGACACCGAGCTGCAAGATACAGCAATGGCCTACTGTACTGTACAACTATATACTGTTGGTCACCAAAATGCTGCACTGTACTACTAAATATACTGCTCACAAAAATGCAGCACAGATATGGAATGAATACTTGCATTGACACCGAGCTGCAAGATACAGCAATGGCCTACTGTACTGTACAACTATATACTGTTGGTCACCAAAATGCTGCACTGTACTACTATATATACTGCTTACAAAAATGCAGCACAGATATGGAATGGATACTTGTAGTGACACAGAGCTGCAAGATACAGCAATGGCCTACTGTACTGTACAACTATATACTGTTGGTCACCAAAATGCTGCACTGTACTAATATATATACTGCTTACAAAAATGCAGCACAGATATGGAATGGATACTTGCAGTGACACAGAGCTGCAAGATACAGCAATGGCCTACTGTACTGTACAACTATATACTGTTGGTCACCAAAATGCTGCACTGTACTACTAGTTATACTGCTCACAAAAATGCAGCACAGATATGGAATGGATACTTGCAGTGACACTGAGCTGCAAGATACAGCAATGGCCTACTGTACAACTATATACTGTTGGTCACCAAAATGCTGCACTGTACTACTTTATATACTGCTCACAAAAATTCAGCACATATATGGAATGGATACTTGCTTTGACACAGAGCTGCAAGATACAGCAATGGCCTACTGTACTGTACAACTATATACTGTTGGTCACCAAAATTCTGCACTGTACTACTATATATACTGCTCACAAAAATGCAGCACAGATATGGAATGGACACTTGCAGTGACACCGGGCTGCAAGATACAGCAATGGCCTACTGTACTGTACAACTATATACTGCTGGTCACCAAAATGCTGCACTGTACTATATATATACTGCTCACAAAAATGCAGTACAGATATGGAATGGATACTTGCAGTGACACCGAGCTGCAAGATATAGCAATGGCCTACTGTACTGTACAACTATATACTGTTGGTCACCAAAATGCTGCACTGTACTACTAAATTTACTGCTCACAAAAATGCAGCACAGATATGGAATGGATAATTGCAGTGACACCGAGCTGTAAGATACATCAATGGCCTACTGTTCTGTATAACTATATACTGTTGGTCACCAAAATGCTGCACTGTACTACTATATATACTGCTCACAAAAATGCAGCACAGATATGGAATGGATACTTGCAGTGACACCGAGCTGTAAGATACAGCAATGGCCTACTGTACTGTATAACTATATACTGTTGGTCACCAAAATGCTGCACTGTACTACTTTATATACTGCTCACAAAAATGCAGCACAGATATGGAATGGATACTTGCAGTGATACAGAGCTGCAAGATACAGCAATGGCCTACTGTACTGTACAACTATATACTGTTGGTCACCAAAATGCTGCACTGTACTACTATATATACTGCTCACAAAAATGCAGCACAGATATGGAATGGATACTTGCACTGACACTGAGCTTCAAGATACAGCAATGGCCTACTGTACTGTACAACTATATACTGTTGGTCACCAAAATGCTGCACTGTACTACTATATATACTGCTCACAAAAATGCAGCACAGATATGGAATGGATACTTGCAGTGACACCGAGCTGTAAGATACAGCAATGGCCTACTGTACTGTATAACTATATACTGTTGGTCACCAAAATGCTGCACTGTACTACTTTATATACTGCTCACAAAAATGCAGCACAGATATGGAATGGATACTTGCAGTGACACAGAGCTGCAAGATACAGCAATGGCCTACTGTACTGTACAACTATATACTGTTGGTCACCAAAATGCTGCACTGTACTACTATATATACTGCTCACAAAAATGCAGCACAGATATGGCATGGATACTTGCAGTGACACTGAGCTTCAAGATACAGCAATGGCCTACTGTACTGTACAACTATATACTGTTGGTCACCAAAATGCTGCACTGTACTACTATATATACTGCTCACAAAAATGCAGCATAGATATGGAATGGATACTTGCTGTGATACCGAGCTGTAAGATACAGCAATGGCCTACTGTACTGTACAACTATATACTGTTGGTCACCAAAATGCTGAACTGTACTACTATATATACTGCTCACAAAAATGCAGCACAGATATGGAATGGATACTTGCAGTGACACAGAGCTGCAAGATACAGCAATGGCCTACTGTACTGTACAACTATATACTGTTGGTTACCAAAATGCTGCACTGTACTACTATATATACTGCTCACAAAAATGCAGCACAGATATGGAATGGATACTTGCAGTGATACCAAGTTGTAAGATACAGCAATGGCCTACTGTACCGTACAACTATATACTGTTGGTCACCAAAATGCTGCACTGTACTACTATATATATACTGCTTACAAAAATGCAGCACAAATATGGAATGGATACTTGTAGTGACACAGAGCTGCAATATACAGCAATGGCCTACTGTACTGTACAACTATATACTGTTGGTCACCAAAATGCTGCACTGTACTAATATATATACTGCTTACAAAAATGCAGCACAGATATGGAATGGATAGTTGCAGTGACACAGCTGCAAGATACAGCAATGGCCTACTGTACAACTATATACTGTTGGTCACCAAAATGCTGCACTGTACTACCTTATATACTGCTCACAAAAATGCAGCACATATATGGAATGGATACTTGCTGTGACACCGAGCTGCAAGATACAGCAATGGCCTACTGTACTGTACAACTATATACTGTTGGTCACCAAAATGCTGCACTGTACTACTATATATACTGCTCACAAAAATGCAGCACAGATATGGAATGGATACTTGCAGTGACACTGAGCTTCAAGATACAGCAATGGCCTACTGTACTGTACAACTATATACTGTTGGTCACCAAAATGCTGCACTGTACTACTATATATACTGCTCACAAAATTGCAGCACAAATATGGAATGGATACTTGTAGTGACACAGAGCTGCAAGATACAGCAATGGCCTACTGTACTGTACAACTATATACTGTTGGTCACCAAAATGCTGCACTGTACTAATATATATACTGCTTACAAAAATGCAGCACAGATATGGAATGGATACTTGCAGTGACACAGAGCTGCAAGATACAGCAATGGCCTACTGTACTGTACAACTATATACTGTTGGTCACCAAAATGCTGTACTGTACTACTAGTTATACTGCTCACAAAAATGCAGCACAGATATGGAATGGATAGTTGCAGTGACACTGAGCTGCAAGATACAGCAATGGCCTACTGTACAACTATATACTGTTGGTCACCAAAATGCTGCACTGTACTACCTTATATACTGCTCACAAAAATGCAGCACATATATGGAATGGATACTTGCTGTGACACCGAGCTGCAAGATACAGCAATGGCCTACTGTACTGTACAACTATATACTGTTGGTCACCAAAATGCTGCACTGTACTACTATATATACTGCTCACAAAAATGCAGCACAGATATGGAATGGATACTTGCAGTGACACTGAGCTTCAAGATACAGCAATGGCCTACTGTACTGTACAACTATATACTGTGGTCACCAAAATGCTGCACTGTACTACTATATATACTGCTCACAAAAATGCAGCACAAATATGGAATGGATACTTGTAGTGACACAGAGCTGCAAGATACAGCAATGGCCTACTGTACTGTACAACTATATACTGTTGGTCACCAAAATGCTGCACTGTACTACTAGTTATACTGCTCACAAAAATGCAGCACAGATATGGAATGGATAGTTGCAGTGACACTGAGCTGCAAGATACAGCAATGGCCTACTGTACAACTATATACTGTTGGTCACCAAAATGCTGCACTGTACTACCTTATATACTGCTCACAAAAATGCAGCACAGATATGGAATGGATACTTGCAGTGACACAGAGCTGCAAGATACAGCAATGGCCTACTGTACTGTACAACTATATACTGTTTGTCACCAAAATGCTGCACTGTACTAATATATATACTGCTTACAAAAATGCAGCACAGATATGGAATGGATACTTGCAGTGACACAGAGCTGCAAGATACAGCAATGGCCTACTGTACTGTACAACTATATACTTTTGGTCACCAAAATGCTGCACTGTACTAATATATATACTGCTTACAAAAATGCAGCACAGATATGGAATGGATACTTGCAGTGACACAGAGCTGCAAGATACAGCAATGGCCTACTGTACTGTACAACTATATACTGTTGGTCACCAAAATGCTGCACTGTACTACTAGTTATACTGCTCACAAAAATGCAGCACAGATATGGAATGGATACTTGCAGTGACACTGAGCTGCAAGATACAGCAATGGCCTACTGTACAACTATATACTGTTGGTCACCAAAATGCTGCACTGTACTACCTTATATACTGCTCACAAAAATGCAGCACATATATGGAATGGATACTTGCTGTGACACCGAGCTGCAAGATACAGCAATGGCCTACTGTACTGTACAACTATATACTGTTGGTCACCAAAATGCTGCACTGTACTACTAAATATACTGCTCACAAAAATGCAGCACAGATATGGAATGAATACTTGCATTGACACCGAGCTGCAAGATACAGCAATGGCCTACTGTACTGTACAACTATATACTGTTGGTCACCAAAATGCTGCACTGTACTACTATATATATACTGCTTACAAAAATGCAGCACAGATATGGAATGGATACTTGCAGTGACACAGAGCTGCAAGATACAGCAATGGCCTATTGTACTGTACAACTATATACTGTTGGTCACCAAAATGCTGCACTGTACTACTAGTTATACTGCTCACAAAAATGCAGCACAGATATGGAATGGATACTTGCAGTGACACAGAGCTGCAAGATACAGCAATGGCCTACTGTACAACTATATACTGTTGGTCACCAAAATGCTGCACTGTACTACTTTATATACTGCTCACAAAAATGCAGCACATATATGGAATGGATACTTGCTGTGACACAGAGCTGCAAGATACAGCAATGGCCTACTGTACTGTACAACTATATACTGTTGGTCACCACAATTCTGCACTGTACTACTATATATACTGCTCACAAAAATGCAGCACAGATATGGAATGGATACTTGCAGTGACACCGGGCTGCAAGATACAGCAATGGCCTACTGTACTGTACAACTATATACTGCTGGTCACCAAAATGCTGCACTGTACTATATATATACTGATCACAAAAATGCAGTACAGATATGGAATGGATACTTGCAGTGACACCGAGCTGCAAGATATAGCAATGGCCTACTGTACTGTACAACTATATACTGTTGGTCACCAAAATGCTGCACTGTACTACTAAATTTACTGCTCACAAAAATGCAGCACAGATATGGAATGGATAATTGCAGTGACACCGAGCTGTAAGATACATCAATGGCCTACTGTTCTGTATAACTATATACTGTTGGTCACCAAAATTCTGCACTGTACTACTATATATACTGCTCACAAAAATGCAGCACAGATATGGAATGGATACTTGCAGTGACACCGAGCTGTAAGATACAGCAATGGCCTACTGTACTGTACAACTATATACTGTTGGTCACCAAAATGCTGCACTGTACTACTTTATATACTGCTCACAAAAATGCAGCACAGATATGGAATGGATACTTGCAGTGACACTGAGCTTCAAGATACAGCAATGGCCTACTGTACTGTACAACTATATACTGTTGGTCACCAAAATGCTGCAATGTACTACTATATATACTGCTCACAAAAATGCAGCACAGATATGGAATGGATACTTGCAGTGACACAGAGCTGCAAGATACAGCAATGGCCTACTGTACTGTACAACTATATACTGTTGGTCACCAAAATGCAGCACACTGAGCACAGATATTTGCAGCACACTGAGCACAGATATGGAGCTTTTCTGGCAGAGAACGTAGATATTTGCAGCACACTGAGCACAGATATTTGCAGCACACTGAGCACAGATATGGAGCTTTTCAGGCAGAGAATGTAGCCACGTCCTCTCCGTTCAAGCTCTAATGCAAGAATGAAAATGGCGGCGACATGCGTCTCTTTATATAGAATACGAATCTCGCAAGAATCCGACAGCGGGATGATGACGTTCGGCCGCGTTCGGGTTAACCGAGCTAGGCGAGGAGATCCGAGGCTGCCTCGGAACCGTGTAAAATAGGTGACGTTCGGGGGAGGTTCGGATCTCGACGAACCGAACCATCTCATCTCTAATAAATATATATATATATATATATATATATAGGGAGAAGCAGGAATCAGCGGCATTCTGCAGACGGAGTATCAGGATAAAAGGTCTTTAATACGGTCCTACGCCGTTTCGGGGACTAGGCTCCGTCTTCACGGACAAATCATACACAAATGAACTCATACAATCAGACAATGTATAGCCTCCCAGATGAACACTCATTGCTGGGATTCAACTCACCTGTCCAGGTGCCGATGGTGAAGTCACGTCCAGCTGCGCAGTGTCCCAGTCGCCGGGTACTGACGTACAACTGCTGCGTCGAGCGGGGGACCAATCACGGGAGTGAAACTCCTGTTACTAGGCAACCCCTAACAAACTACGTCATCAATGCCGCTTCCCACCGCGAAGTCCACTACTCACAGGGCTCTGACTTCCATCGGAAACGCCGGGCCGGGAACCAATCCCCATGCAGTATGTTACTGTTGCTGGGCAACCCCTATGACATAAACAACAACATTAAGGAATACATAACGAAAACATAGAAAAAAAGAAAGGAAAAGAAAACGACCCAGCAAATTAGACACACATAAAGCTAAAAATACATGAATACACAGGCGCTGCCGACAATCGCCAACAGAATCATCCTCAGAGAGCATCAAACAAATTAATTAGTATATATCTCTACCTAATTCCCATAAATAGTACTTAATAGACTGAATTAAAGCAATCAATTATTAAACACTGTGGATACTATAAGGGATAACGGTAAATAGATAATTGGCCATGTAGAGGAATAAATCTAACTGTTTATAAAAAAAACACTGGAGGCCTAAAGATTCATTCAAACCCCGTGGTGACAGGGTGTTAAGGACATAGATCCACCTACTCTCCCGTTGTAGGAGGATCCTATTCCGATCTCCACCCCGATGGGATAGGTGGACATGATATATAATGATAGCACGCATGCTGGCTACCGTATGTCTTGCCAGCATGCAATGGCGTGCCACCGGCTGTTCGCTGGACCCCTTCTCTAGTGCCTGTTTAATGGCACTACGATGTAGGGCCATGCGTTCACGAAACTGTCTCTGTGTCTTGCCGACATAGGCAAGTCCACAGGGACACTTGAGCATGTATATTACATAAGTAGTTGTACATGTGATACGATGTTGAATTTTAAACTTCTTCCCTGTCTGTGGGTGACTAAATATAGAGCCCGTCATAAGGGTGTTACATGTTGAGCAACCTAAACATCGGTAACAGCCGACCTTGGGACGCAAAAAATGAGATTGCGTTGATTTAGTTAGTGGAAAAATGTCTAATTTTGCAACTCTATCTGCAATACTTTTCCCCTTAGTGTAACTGGGAAGTAACCTAGTTCCCAGTAAGGATGGTAATGATTGGTCAGAGTTAATGATCGGCCAGTTTCTTGGCTTGTTGGACCATGGTGTTGGTAGCTGTGGTATACCTGCTAACCCACGGAATCCTTGGGGTCTGTTGTGACAAACCTAATTCGGATTTATTACTCAATAAAGATTCTCTCGTGTGACTCAAGGCTTTTGATTTGTTCGCCAAGAGGTCAGTCCGTGGGTAGCCACGTGCTTTAAATTTAGTGACCAACTGGTCCATTGTCTCAATCGTCTGTTGGGGATCGGAGATAATTCTCCTTGCCCGCAGTAACTGAGAGTATGGTAGACCCTTACGAGTAGGGAGTGGATGGAAACTGTCATGGTGCAGTACCGAGTTCCGATCAGTTGGTTTAACATATAGGTTAGTTCGTATAGTACCTCCTTCAATGGTAATGGTCACATCAAGAAAATGTACTTGATGTTCTGAAGTCTGATATGTAAATTTAACTGCGCTATCCGAGGCATTGTGTCCCTCCAGTAGACTAGTTAATGTATGTACTGGACCTGACCAAAAAATCAATAGGTCATCTATGTACCTCTTATTTAAGTACATAGATGACCCAGTCAGAGGACCGAATAATTGAGTTTCTATTGTGTACATATATGCATTCACGTACGATGGGGCCACTGGGGACCCCATCGCACAACCCGCCAGTTGTAGGTAAATGCAGCCATTAAAAGAGAAATAATTACGAGTCAACACTAAGGTTAATAACTGCAAAAATACCTCTACTGTAGGACCCAAGTACAGAGGGTTATTGGTGATAAGAGTACGTACCGCCTCCACACCTGCATCATGTGGGATGCAGGTGTAGAGGCCAGTAACATCAGCACTACATAGCCACAAGTGGTCAGAAGGAAGTATCAACTGCTGTAAATGTATCAATAATGCAGTGGTGTCATTCAAATATGAGGGAACTGCTTGAATGCAGGGATTTAAAAATGCATCTAAAAAGATAGAGACAGGATGGTATAATGAATTTCTTGCCGACACAATGGGTCACCCTGAGGGTGCGTTAGAGACTTATGTACTTTGGGCACAGTATAAAATAAAGGTACAGTCGGAAAATCCACTGTCATGGCCTGTACCTGCTCCCCAGTCAAAGTACCCGCTATTACAAACTGTGACAGAAGCATGTCTAGTTCCCTCTTATATTGTCCCGTAGGGTCAAAAGTCAGTAATTTATAAGCATATGCATCAGTAAGCTGACGGTTGCTTTCCGATACATAATCAGACAAGTCCTGTATCACAACAGCTCCGCCCTTGTCGGCATGTCTTATTACCAGATCTGTTCTACATGACAAATCTTTTAAGGCTGTCAATTCACGAGAAGAAAGGTTGGGATAACTGGTAATATGTGAAGCCTGTATGTAAGAATGGTCCATCATCCTGGAGAAGGTACGTATAGAGGGATTGTTGGTATTCGGCTCAAATTTAGAGCGAGGTGCCACTTTGCGTAATTTGTCAGGAACCGTAGAAGCCGGCATGCGGTCCGTCGTATTACGAAAGTGTTCCTTGAGGCGTAAAGTCCTATTAAATTTGTAATTTTCCACTTGTACAGAAAATGCATCAGGCTTGGTAGTTGGCACAAAAGATAAGCCTCTTGATAAGACCTTCATTTCAGAGGACGTGCTTGGAGTAGCAGATAGATTGATCACTAGATCAGTCAACGGCGTGGGGGACGTCGTGCGTTGAATCCTCTTGTTCTGCCCCGACCTCCTCGTCCTCGTCCGGGCACAGGGCGATTGCCTGATCGAGTGGCCACCCCTAAAGGGTAGGTTGCTTGGGCAGATGTGGAGGGAGTGCTTATTTGTTCACTTTCACTTACTGAAGTACTGGAGTCGGATTGATCAAATAGCTGTCTCCTCTGTCGTTATCTCCCCTGTTGTGCTGGACGCTCATAAGTTGTATTATTATTATTACCTAGCCATGCGTATACCTTCCGCTGTTGGTAGTCGAGTTGTACTTTATGGAGTTTTTCCTTTTTATATTTAATCATATTGCTCCTATATTGTTCCATCTGGACCTGGATTTTATCTAACCAATTAGTAGTGGTGTCTGCTGCCAGTGTGGCTTTATGGGCCTTTTCAAAGGTGGTTAATTGCTCCTTAATTAACGTTAATTCTCGAGTGGATTCCTCCACTACCAATAGCATCAGGTCCATGGAGCACTTATTTAATATTGCTACCCAGGGCCTACAAAAAGGGATACTGTATCGTCCGATGGTGGGGGTATTCCGGACCCTAAACCCCCTGGGAATTTGGTTGTTCCGGTAATAGTCCGATAAAGTAATCCTATGATACGTGAAGTCACATTCTCGTTGTTTGAGTCTCTGCCATTGGCGGTACAGTTCCTCAACGGTGGAAGATGGTGGGTAATCATCTAGTTTTTGTTTGATTAAAATAGCTTGGGCTTCAGCATCGGAATAGCTATAGCGCTCTTTAGCATCAAGCTGTGCTAATTCCCATGCAGCCTCCATGTCTGAATATGCCGTTGACATTTTGCTCAATTGGAGACAATGCTGCTGGCATCTGCACACACAAGGCCTGTTATACACCACCCGTGGTGTTTAAAACAGTGATAGCACACTGGAATAATGAGTGACAGTCCAGGAGCAGTATATGGTTAAAGATAATAAATGGAGTCCCATAGGTGCCTTAACCAGGATAACCTGGACACTCCACTAGTATTCTAGTGGCTAACTGGGTATCCTATATGGACAATGGAGAGGTTCGGCACTCAGTAGGGTATATGGTTGTACTTGCTGCGGTGCGGGGAACCAACCCCCGTGCAGTATGTTACTGTTGCTGGGCAACCCCTATGACATAAACAACAACATTAAGGAATACATAACGAAAACATCGAAAAAAAGAAAGGAAAAGAAAACGACCCAGCAAATTAGACACACGTAAAGCTAAAAATACATGAATACACAGGCGCTGCCGACAATCGCCAACAGAATCATCCTCAGAGAGCATCAAACAAATTAATTAGTATATATCTCTACCTAATTCCCATAAATAGTACTTAATAGACTGAATTAAAGCAATCAATTATTAAACACTGTGGATACTATAAGGATAACGGTAAATAGATAATTGGCCATGTAGAGGAATAAATCTAACTGTTTATAAAAAACACTGGAGGCCTAAAGATTCATTCAAACCCCGTGGTGACAGGGTGTTAAGGACATAGATCCACCTACTCTCCCGTTGTAGGAGGATCCTATTCCGATCTCCACCCCGATGGGATAGGGGGACATGATCTATAATGATAGCACGCATGCTGGCTACCGTATGTCTTGCCAGCATGCAATGGCGTGCCACCGGCTGTTCGCTGGACCCCTTCTCTAGTGCCTGTTTAATGGCACTACGATGTAGGGCCATGCGTTCACGAAACTGTCTCTGTGTCTTGCCGACATAGGCAAGTCCACAGGGACACTTGAGCATGTATATTACATAAGTAGTTGTACATGTGATACGATGTTGAATTTTAAACTTCTTCCCTGTCTGTGGGTGACTAAATATAGAGCCCGTCATAAGGGTGTTACATGTTGAGCAACCTAAACATCGGTAACAGCCGACCTTGGGACGCAAAAAATGAGATTGCGTTGATTTAGTTAGTGGAAAAATGTCTAATTTTGCAACTCTATCTGCAATACTTTTCCCCTTAGTGTAACTGGGAAGTAACCTAGTTCCCAGTAAGGATGGTAATGATTGGTCAGAGTTAATGATCGGCCAGTTTCTTGGCTTGTTGGACCATGGTGTTGGTAGCTGTGGTATACCTGCTAACCCACGGAATCCTTGGGGTCTGTTGTGACAAACCTAATTCGGATTTATTACTCAATAAAGATTCTCTCGTGTGACTCAAGGCTTTTGATTTGTTCGCCAAGAGGTCAGTCCGTGGGTAGCCACGTGCTTTAAATTTAGTGACCAACTGGTCCATTGTCTCAATCGTCTGTTGGGGATCGGAGATAATTCTCCTTGCCCGCAGTAACTGAGAGTATGGTAGACCCTTACGAGTAGGGAGTGGATGGAAACTGTCATGGTGCAGTACCGAGTTCCGATCAGTTGGTTTAACATATAGGTTAGTTCGTATAGTACCTCCTTCAATGGTAATGGTCACATCAAGAAAATGTACTTGATGTTCTGAAGTCTGATATGTAAATTTAACTGCGCTATCCGAGGCATTGTGTCCCTCCAGTAGACTAGTTAATGTATGTACTGGACCTGACCAAAAAATCAATAGGTCATCTATGTACCTCTTATTTAAGTACATAGATGACCCAGTCAGAGGACCGAATAATTGAGTTTCTATTGTGTACATATATGCATTCACGTACGATGGGGCCACTGGGGACCCCATCGCACAACCCGCCAGTTGTAGGTAAATGCAGCCATTAAAAGAGAAATAATTACGAGTCAACACTAAGGTTAATAACTGCAAAAATACCTCTACTGTAGGACCCAAGTACAGAGGGTTATTGGTGATAAGAGTACGTACCGCCTCCACACCTGCATTATGTGGGATGCAGGTGTAGAGGCCAGTAACATCAGCACTACATAGCCACAAGTGGTCAGAAGGAAGTATCAACTGCTGTAAATGTATCAATAATGCAGTGGTGTCCTTCAAATATGAGGGAACTGCTTGAATGCAGGGATTTAAAAATGCATCTAAAAAGATAGAGACAGGATGGTATAATGAATTTCTTGCCGACACAATGGGTCACCCTGAGGGTGCGTTAGAGACTTATGTACTTTGGGCACAGTATAAAATAAAGGTACAGTCGGAAAATCCACTGTCATGGCCTGTACCTGCTCCCCAGTCAAAGTACCCGCTATTACAAACTGTGACAGAAGCATGTCTAGTTCCCTCTTATATTGTCCCGTAGGGTCAAAAGTCAGTAATTTATAAGCATATGCATCAGTAAGCTGACGGTTGCTTTCCGATACATAATCAGACAAGTCCTGTATCACAACAGCTCCGCCCTTGTCGGCATGTCTTATTACCAGATCTGTTCTACATGACAAATCTTTTAAGGCTGTCAATTCACGAGAAGAAAGGTTGGGATAACTGGTAATATGTGAAGCCTGTATGTAAGAATGGTCCATCATCCTGGAGAAGGTACGTATAGAGGGATTGTTGGTATTCGGCTCAAATTTAGAGCGAGGTGCCACTTTGCGTAATTTGTCAGGAACCGTAGAAGCCGGCATGCGGTCCGTCGTATTACGAAAGTGTTCCTTGAGGCGTAAAGTCCTATTAAATTTGTAATTTTCCACTTGTACAGAAAATGCATCAGGCTTGGTAGTTGGCACAAAAGATAAGCCTCTTGATAAGACCTTCATTTCAGAGGACGTGCTTGGAGTAGCAGATAGATTGATCACTAGATCAGTCAACGGCGTGGGGGACGTCGTGCGTTGAATCCTCTTGTTCTGCCCCGACCTCCTCGTCCTCGTCCGGGCACAGGGCGATTGCCTGATCGAGTGGCCACCCCTAAAGGGTAGGTTGCTTGGGCAGATGTGGAGGGAGTGCTTATTTGTTCACTTTCACTTACTGAAGTACTGGAGTCGGATTGATCAAATAGCTGTCTCCTCTGTCGTTATCTCCCCTGTTGTGCTGGACGCTCATAAGTTGTATTATTATTATTACCTAGCCATGCGTATACCTTCCGCTGTTGGTAGTCGAGTTGTACTTTATGGAGTTTTTCCTTTTTATATTTAATCATATTGCTCCTATATTGTTCCATCTGGACCTGGATTTTATCTAACCAATTAGTAGTGGTGTCTGCTGCCAGTGTGGCTTTATGGGCCTTTTCAAAGGTGGTTAATTGCTCCTTAATTAACGTTAATTCTCGAGTGGATTCCTCCACTACCAATAGCATCAGGTCCATGGAGCACTTATTTAATATTGCTACCCAGGGCCTACAAAAAGGGATACTGTATCGTCCGATGGTGGGGGTATTCCGGACCCTAAACCCCCTGGGAATTTGGTTGTTCCGGTAATAGTCCGATAAAGTAATCCTATGATACGTGAAGTCACATTCTCGTTGTTTGAGTCTCTGCCATTGGCGGTACAGTTCCTCAACGGTGGAAGATGGTGGGTAATCATCTAGTTTTTGTTTGATTAAAATAGCTTGGGCTTCAGCATCGGAATAGCTATAGCGCTCTTTAGCATCAAGCTGTGCTAATTCCCATGCAGCCTCCATGTCTGAATATGCCGTTGACATTTTGCTCAATTGGAGACAATGCTGCTGGCATCTGCACACACAAGGCCTGTTATACACCACCCGTGGTGTTTAAAACAGTGATAGCACACTGGAATAATGAGTGACAGTCCAGGAGCAGTATATGGTTAAAGATAATAAATGGAGTCCCATAGGTGCCTTAACCAGGATAACCTGGACACTCCACTAGTATTCTAGTGGCTAACTGGGTATCCTATATGGACAATGGAGAGGTTCGGCACTCAGTAGGGTATATGGTTGTACTTGCTGCGGTGCGGGGAACCAACCCCCGTGCAGTATGTTACTGTTGCTGGGCAACCCCTATGACATAAACAACAACATTAAGGAATACATAACGAAAACATAGAAAAAAAGAAAGGAAAAGAAAACGACCCAGCAAATTAGACACACGTAAAGCTAAAAATACATGAATACACAGGCGCTGCCGACAATCGCCAACAGAATCATCCTCAGAGAGCATCAAACAAATTAATTAGTATATATCTCTACCTAATTCCCATAAATAGTACTTAATAGACTGAATTAAAGCAATCAATTATTAAACACTGTGGATACTATAAGGATAACGGTAAATAGATAATTGGCCATGTAGAGGAATAAATCTAACTGTTTATAAAAAACACTGGAGGCCTAAAGATTCATTCAAACCCCGTGGTGACAGGGTGTTAAGGACATAGATCCACCTACTCTCCCGTTGTAGGAGGATCCTATTCCGATCTCCACCCCGATGGGATAGGGGGACATGATCTATAATGATAGCACGCATGCTGGCTACCGTATTTCTTGCCAGCATGCAATGGCGTGCCACCGGCTGTTCGCTGGACCCCTTCTCTAGTGCCTGTTTAATGGCACTACGATGTAGGGCCATGCGTTCACGAAACTGTCTCTGTGTCTTGCCGACATAGGCAAGTCCACAGGGACACTTGAGCATGTATATTACATAAGTAGTTGTACATGTGATACGATGTTGAATTTTAAACTTCTTCCCTGTCTGTGGGTGACTAAATATAGAGCCCGTCATAAGGGTGTTACATGTTGAGCAACCTAAACATCGGTAACAGCCGACCTTGGGACGCAAAAAATGAGATTGTGTTGATTTAGTTAGTGGAAAAATGTCTAATTTTGCAACTCTATCTGCAATACTTTTCCCCTTAGTGTAACTGGGAAGTAACCTAGTTCCCAGTAAGGATGGTAATGATTGGTCAGAGTTAATGATCGGCCAGTTTCTTGGCTTGTTGGACCATGGTGTTGGTAGCTGTGGTATACCTGCTAACCCACGGAATCCTTGGGGTCTGTTGTGACAAACCTAATTCGGATTTATTACTCAATAAAGATTCTCTCGTGTGACTCAAGGCTTTTGATTTGTTCGCCAAGAGGTCAGTCCGTGGGTAGCCACGTGCTTTAAATTTAGTGACCAACTGGTCCATTGTCTCAATCGTCTGTTGGGGATCGGAGATAATTCTCCTTGCCCGCAGTAACTGAGAGTATGGTAGACCCTTACGAGTAGGGAGTGGATGGAAACTGTCATGGTGCAGTACCGAGTTCCGATCAGTTGGTTTAACATATAGGTTAGTTCGTATAGTACCTCCTTCAATGGTAATGGTCACATCAAGAAAATGTACTTGATGTTCTGAAGTCTGATATGTAAATTTAACTGCGCTATCCGAGGCATTGTGTCCCTCCAGTAGACTAGTTAATGTATGTACTGGACCTGACCAAAAAATCAATAGGTCATCTATGTACCTCTTATTTAAGTACATAGATGACCCAGTCAGAGGACCGAATAATTGAGTTTCTATTGTGTACATATATGCATTCACGTACGATGGGGCCACTGGGGACCCCATCGCACAACCCGCCAGTTGTAGGTAAATGCAGCCATTAAAAGAGAAATAATTACGAGTCAACACTAAGGTTAATAACTGCAAAAATACCTCTACTGTAGGACCCAAGTACAGAGGGTTATTGGTGATAAGAGTACGTACCGCCTCCACACCTGCATCATGTGGGATGCAGGTGTAGAGGCCAGTAACATCAGCACTACATAGCCACAAGTGGTCAGAAGGAAGTATCAACTGCTGTAAATGTATCAATAATGCAGTGGTGTCCTTCAAATATGAGGGAACTGCTTGAATGCAGGGATTTAAAAATGCATCTAAAAAGATAGAGACAGGATGGTATAATGAATTTCTTGCCGACACAATGGGTCACCCTGAGGGTGCGTTAGAGACTTATGTACTTTGGGCACAGTATAAAATAAAGGTACAGTCGGAAAATCCACTGTCATGGCCTGTACCTGCTCCCCAGTCAAAGTACCCGCTATTACAAACTGTGACAGAAGCATGTCTAGTTCCCTCTTATATTGTCCCGTAGGGTCAAAAGTCAGTAATTTATAAGCATATGCATCAGTAAGCTGACGGTTGCTTTCCGATACATAATCAGACAAGTCCTGTATCACAACAGCTCCGCCCTTGTCGGCATGTCTTATTACCAGATCTGTTCTACATGACAAATCTTTTAAGGCTGTCAATTCACGAGAAGAAAGGTTGGGATAACTGGTAATATGTGAAGCCTGTATGTAAGAATGGTCCATCATCCTGGAGAAGGTACGTATAGAGGGATTGTTGGTATTCGGCTCAAATTTAGAGCGAGGTGCCACTTTGCGTAATTTGTCAGGAACCGTAGAAGCCGGCATGCGGTCCGTCGTATTACGAAAGTGTTCCTTGAGGCGTAAAGTCCTATTAAATTTGTAATTTTCCACTTGTACAGAAAATGCATCAGGCTTGGTAGTTGGCACAAAAGATAAGCCTCTTGATAAGACCTTCATTTCAGAGGACGTGCTTGGAGTAGCAGATAGATTGATCACTAGATCAGTCAACGGCGTGGGGGACGTCGTGCGTTGAATCCTCTTGTTCTGCCCCGACCTCCTCGTCCTCGTCCAGGCACAGGGCGATTGCCTGATCGAGTGGCCACCCCTAAAGGGTAGGTTGCTTGGGCAGATGTGGAGGGAGTGCTTATTTGTTCACTTTCACTTACTGAAGTACTGGAGTCGGATTGATCAAATAGCTGTCTCCTCTGTCGTTATCTCCCCTGTTGTGCTGGACGCTCATAAGTTGTATTATTATTATTACCTAGCCATGCGTATACCTTCCGCTGTTGGTAGTCGAGTTGTACTTTATGGAGTTTTTCCTTTTTATATTTAATCATATTGCTCCTATATTGTTCCATCTGGACCTGGATTTTATCTAACCAATTAGTAGTGGTGTCTGCTGCCAGTGTGGCTTTATGGGCCTTTTCAAAGGTGGTTAATTGCTCCTTAATTAACGTTAATTCTCGAGTGGATTCCTCCACTACCAATAGCATCAGGTCCATGGAGCACTTATTTAATATTGCTACCCAGGGCCTACAAAAAGGGATACTGTATCGTCCGATGGTGGGGGTATTCCGGACCCTAAACCCCCTGGGAATTTGGTTGTTCCGGTAATAGTCCGATAAAGTAATCCTATGATACGTGAAGTCACATTCTCGTTGTTTGAGTCTCTGCCATTGGCGGTACAGTTCCTCAACGGTGGAAGATGGTGGGTAATCATCTAGTTTTTGTTTGATTAAAATAGCTTGGGCTTCAGCATCGGAATAGCTATAGCGCTCTTTAGCATCAAGCTGTGCTAATTCCCATGCAGCCTCCATGTCTGAATATGCCGTTGACATTTTGCTCAATTGGAGACAATGCTGCTGGCATCTGCACACACAAGGCCTGTTATACACCACCCGTGGTGTTTAAAACAGTGATAGCACACTGGAATAATGAGTGACAGTCCAGGAGCAGTATATGGTTAAAGATAATAAATGGAGTCCCATAGGTGCCTTAACCAGGATAACCTGGACACTCCACTAGTATTCTAGTGGCTAACTGGGTATCCTATATGGACAATGGAGAGGTTCGGCACTCAGTAGGGTATATGGTTGTACTTGCTGCGGTGCGGGGAACCAACCCCCGTGCAGTATGTTACTGTTGCTGGGCAACCCCTATGACATAAACAACAACATTAAGGAATACATAACGAAAACATAGAAAAAAAGAAAGGAAAAGAAAACGACCCAGCAAATTAGACACACGTAAAGCTAAAAATACATGAATACACAGGCGCTGCCGACAATCGCCAACAGAATCATCCTCAGAGAGCATCAAACAAATTAATTAGTATATATCTCTACCTAATTCCCATAAATAGTACTTAATAGACTGAATTAAAGCAATCAATTATTAAACACTGTGGATACTATAAGGATAACGGTAAATAGATAATTGGCCATGTAGAGGAATAAATCTAACTGTTTATAAAAAACACTGGAGGCCTAAAGATTCATTCAAACCCCGTGGTGACAGGGTGTTAAGTAGAGATGAGCGGGTTCGGTTTCTCTGAAACCGAACCCGCACGAACTTCATGTTTTTTTCACGGGTCCGAGCAGACTCGGATCCTCCCGCCTTGCTCGGTTAACCCGAGCGCGCCCGAACGTCATCATGACGCTGTCGGATTCTCGCGAGACTCGGATTCTATATAAGGAGCCGCGCGTCGCCGCCATTTTCACACGTGCATTGAGATTGATAGGGAGAGGACGTGGCTGGCGTCCTCTCCATTAGAAATTAGATTAGAAGAGAGAGAGAGATTGTGCAGAGTCAGACAGAGTTTACCACAGTGACCAGTGCAGTTGTTGTTAGTTAACTTTTATTTATTTTAATATAATATATCCGTTCTCTGCCTGAAAAAAAACGATACACAGCAGCAGCCAGTCACACAGTGTGACTCAGTCTGTGTGCACTCAGCTCAGCCCAGTGTGCTGCACATCAATGTATAAAAGGCAAAGCTTATAATAATTGTGGGGGAGACTGGGGAGCACTGCAGGTTGTTATAGCAGGAGCCCCCAGGAGTACATAATATTATATTAATTTAAAATTAAACAGTGCACACTTTTGCTGCAGGAGTGCCACTGCCAGTGTGACTAGTGGTGACCAGTGCCTGACCACCAGTATATTAGTAGTATTGTATACTATCTCTTTATCAACCAGTCTATATTAGCAGCAGACACAGTACAGTGCGGTAGTTCACGGCTGTGGCTACCTCTGTGTCGGCACTCGGCAGGCAGTCCGTCCATCCATAATTGTATTATATACCACCTAACCGTGGGTTTTTTTTTTCTTTCTTTATACCGTCGTCATAGTCATACTAGTTGTTACGAGTATACTACTATCTCTTTATCAACCAGTGTACAGTGCGGTAGTTCACGGCTGTGGCTACCTCTGTGTCGGAACTCGGCAGGCAGTCCGTCCATCCATAATTGTATTATAATATATACCACCTAACCGTGGTTTTTTTTTCGTTCTTTATACCGTCGTCATACTAGTTGTTACGAGTATACTACTATCTCTTTATCAACCAGTGTACAGTGCGGTAGTTCACGGCTGTGGCTACCTCTGTGTCGGAACTCGGCAGGCAGTCCGTCCATCCATAATTGTATTATAATATATACCACCTAACCGTGGTTTTTTTTTCGTTCTTTATACCGTCGTCATACTAGTTGTTACGAGTATACTACTATCTCTTTATCAACCAGTGTACAGTGCGGTAGTTCACGGCTGTGGCTACCTCTGTGTCGGAACTCGGCAGGCAGTCCGTCCATCCATAATTGTATTATAATATATACCACCTAACCGTGGTTTTTTTTTCGTTCTTTATACCGTCGTCATACTAGTTGTTACGAGTATACTACTATCTCTTTATCAACCAGTGTACAGTGCGGTAGTTCACGGCTGTGGCTACCTCTGTGTCGGCACTCGGCAGGCAGTCCGTCCAACCATAATTGTATTATATACCACCTAACCGTGGTTTTTTTTTCATTCTTTATACCGTCGTCATACTAGTTGTTACGAGTATACTACTATCTCTTTATCAACCAGTGTACAGTGCGGTAGTTCACGGCTGTGGCTACCTCTGTGTCGGCACTCGGCAGGCAGTCCGTCCAACCATAATTGTATTATATACCACCTAACCGTGGTTTTTTTTTCATTCTTTATACCGTCGTCATACTAGTTGTTACGAGTATACTACTATCTCTTTATCAACCAGTGTACAGTGCGGTAGTTCACGGCTGTGGCTACCTCTGTGTCGGCACTCGGCAGCCCGTCCATAATTGTATATACCAGTGACCTAACCGTGGTTTTTTTTTCTTTCTTTATACATACATACTAGTTACGAGTATACTATCTCTTTATCAACCAGTCTATATATTAGCAGCAGACACAGTACAGTGCGGTAGTTCACGGCTGTGGCTACCTCTGTGTCGGCACTCGGCAGCCCGTCCATAATTGTATATACCACCTAACCGTGGTTTTTTTTTCTTTCTTTATACATACATACTAGTTACGAGTATACTATCTCTTTATCAACCAGTCTATATATTAGCAGCAGACACAGTACAGTGCGGTAGTTCACGGCTGTGGCTACCTCTGTGTCGGCACTCGGCAGCCCGTCCATAATTGTATATACCAGTGACCTAACCGTGGTTTTTTTTTCTTTCTTTATACATACATACTAGTTACGAGTATACTATCTCTTTATCAACCAGTCTATATATTAGCAGCAGACACAGTACAGTGCGGTAGTTCACGGCTGTGGCTACCTCTGTGTCGGCACTCGGCAGCCCGTCCATAATTGTATACTAGTATCCAATCCATCCATCTGCATTGTTTACCTGAGGTGCCTTTTAGTTGTGCCTATTAAAATATGGAGAACAAAAATGTTGAGGTTCCAAAATTAGGGAAAGATCAAGATCCACTTCCACCTCGTGCTGAAGCTGCTGCCACTAGTCATGGCCGAGACGATGAAATGCCAGCAACGTCGTCTGCCAAGGCCGATGCCCAATGTCATAGTACAGAGCATGTCAAATCCAAAACACCAAATATCAGTAAAAAGCCTCTTTTTTTCTTTGCGTCATGTGCTGTTTGGGGAGGGTTTTTTGGAAGGGACATCCTGCGTGACACTGCAGTGCCACTCCTAGATGGGCCCGGTGTTTGTGTCGGCCACTAGGGTCGCTAATCTTACTCACACAGTCAGCTACCTCATTGCGCCTCTTTTTTTCTTTGCGTCATGTGCTGTTTGGGGAGGGTTTTTTGGAAGGGCCATCCTGCGTGACACTGCAGTGCCACTCCTAGATGGGCCCGGTGTTTGTGTCGGCCACTAGGGTCACTAATCTTACTCACACAGTCAGCTACCTCATTGCGCCTCTTTTTTTCTTTGCGTCATGTGCTGTTTGGGGAGGGTTTTTTGGAAGGGCCATCCTGCGTGACACTGCAGTGCCACTCCTAGATGGGCCCGGTGTTTGTGTCGGCCACTAGGGTCGCTAATCTTACTCACACAGCTACCTCATTGCGCCTCTTTTTTTCTTTGCGTCATGTGCTGTTTGGGGAGGGTTTTTTGGAAGGGACATCCTGCGTGACACTGCAGTGCCACTCCTAGATGGGCCCGGTGTTTGTGTCGGCCACTAGGGTCGCTTATCTTACTCACACAGCGACCTCGGTGCAAATTTTAGGACTAAAAATAATATTGTGAGGTGTGATGTGTTCAGAATAGGCTGAAAATGAGTGTAAATTATGTTTTTTGAGGTTAATAATACTTTGGGATCAAAATTACCCCCAAATTCTATGATTTAAGCTGTTTTTTAGGGTTTTTTGAAAAAAACACCCGAATCCAAAACACACCCGAATCCGACAAAAAAAATTCGGTGAGGTTTTGCCAAAACGTGGTCGAACCCAAAACACGGCCGCGGAACCGAACCCAAAACCAAAACACAAAACCCGAAAAATTTCCGGCGCTCATCTCTAGTGTTAAGGACATAGATCCACCTACTCTCCCGTTGTAGGAGGATCCTATTCCGATCTCCACCCCGATGGGATAGGGGGACATGATCTATAATGATAGCACGCATGCTGGCTACCGTATTTCTTGCCAGCATGCAATGGCGTGCCACCGGCTGTTCGCTGGACCCCTTCTCTAGTGCCTGTTTAATGGCACTACGATGTAGGGCCATGCGTTCACGAAACTGTCTCTGTGTCTTGCCGACATAGGCAAGTCCACAGGGACACTTGAGCATGTATATTACATAAGTAGTTGTACATGTGATACGATGTTGAATTTTAAACTTCTTCCCTGTCTGTGGGTGACTAAATATAGAGCCCGTCATAAGGGTGTTACATGTTGAGCAACCTAAACATCGGTAACAGCCGACCTTGGGACGCAAAAAATGAGATTGCGTTGATTTAGTTAGTGGAAAAATGTCTAATTTTGCAACTCTATCTGCAATACTTTTCCCCTTAGTGTAACTGGGAAGTAACCTAGTTCCCAGTAAGGATGGTAATGATTGGTCAGAGTTAATGATCGGCCAGTTTCTTGGCTTGTTGGACCATGGTGTTGGTAGCTGTGGTATACCTGCTAACCCACGGAATCCTTGGGGTCTGTTGTGACAAACCTAATTCGGATTTATTACTCAATAAAGATTCTCTCGTGTGACTCAAGGCTTTTGATTTGTTCGCCAAGAGGTCAGTCCGTGGGTAGCCACGTGCTTTAAATTTAGTGACCAACTGGTCCATTGTCTCAATCGTCTGTTGGGGATCGGAGATAATTCTCCTTGCCCGCAGTAACTGAGAGTATGGTAGACCCTTACGAGTAGGGAGTGGATGGAAACTGTCATGGTGCAGTACCGAGTTCCGATCAGTTGGTTTAACATATAGGTTAGTTCGTATAGTACCTCCTTCAATGGTAATGGTCACATCAAGAAAATGTACTTGATGTTCTGAAGTCTGATATGTAAATTTAACTGCGCTATCCGAGGCATTGTGTCCCTCCAGTAGACTAGTTAATGTATGTACTGGACCTGACCAAAAAATCAATAGGTCATCTATGTACCTCTTATTTAAGTACATAGATGACCCAGTCAGAGGACCGAATAATTGAGTTTCTATTGTGTACATATATGCATTCACGTACGATGGGGCCACTGGGGACCCCATCGCACAACCCGCCAGTTGTAGGTAAATGCAGCCATTAAAAGAGAAATAATTACGAGTCAACACTAAGGTTAATAACTGCAAAAATACCTCTACTGTAGGACCCAAGTACAGAGGGTTATTGGTGATAAGAGTACGTACCGCCTCCACACCTGCATCATGTGGGATGCAGGTGTAGAGGCCAGTAACATCAGCACTACATAGCCACAAGTGGTCAGAAGGAAGTATCAACTGCTGTAAATGTATCAATAATGCAGTGGTGTCCTTCAAATATGAGGGAACTGCTTGAATGCAGGGATTTAAAAATGCATCTAAAAAGATAGAGACAGGATGGTATAATGAATTTCTTGCCGACACAATGGGTCACCCTGAGGGTGCGTTAGAGACTTATGTACTTTGGGCACAGTATAAAATAAAGGTACAGTCGGAAAATCCACTGTCATGGCCTGTACCTGCTCCCCAGTCAAAGTACCCGCTATTACAAACTGTGACAGAAGCATGTCTAGTTCCCTCTTATATTGTCCCGTAGGGTCAAAAGTCAGTAATTTATAAGCATATGCATCAGTAAGCTGACGGTTGCTTTCCGATACATAATCAGACAAGTCCTGTATCACAACAGCTCCGCCCTTGTCGGCATGTCTTATTACCAGATCTGTTCTACATGACAAATCTTTTAAGGCTGTCAATTCACGAGAAGAAAGGTTGGGATAACTGGTAATATGTGAAGCCTGTATGTAAGAATGGTCCATCATCCTGGAGAAGGTACGTATAGAGGGATTGTTGGTATTCGGCTCAAATTTAGAGCGAGGTGCCACTTTGCGTAATTTGTCAGGAACCGTAGAAGCCGGCATGCGGTCCGTCGTATTACGAAAGTGTTCCTTGAGGCGTAAAGTCCTATTAAATTTGTAATTTTCCACTTGTACAGAAAATGCATCAGGCTTGGTAGTTGGCACAAAAGATAAGCCTCTTGATAAGACCTTCATTTCAGAGGACGTGCTTGGAGTAGCAGATAGATTGATCACTAGATCAGTCAACGGCGTGGGGGACGTCGTGCGTTGAATCCTCTTGTTCTGCCCCGACCTCCTCGTCCTCGTCCGGGCACAGGGCGATTGCCTGATCGAGTGGCCACCCCTAAAGGGTAGGTTGCTTGGGCAGATGTGGAGGGAGTGCTTATTTGTTCACTTTCACTTACTGAAGTACTGGAGTTGGATTGATCAAATAGCTGTCTCCTCTGTCGTTATCTCCCCTGTTGTGCTGGACGCTCATAAGTTGTATTATTATTATTACCTAGCCATGCGTATACCTTCCGCTGTTGGTAGTCGAGTTGTACTTTATGGAGTTTTTCCTTTTTATATTTAATCATATTGCTCCTATATTGTTCCATCTGGACCTGGATTTTATCTAACCAATTAGTAGTGGTGTCTGCTGCCAGTGTGGCTTTATGGGCCTTTTCAAAGGTGGTTAATTGCTCCTTAATTAACGTTAATTCTCGAGTGGATTCCTCCACTACCAATAGCATCAGGTCCATGGAGCACTTATTTAATATTGCTACCCAGGGCCTACAAAAAGGGATACTGTATCGTCCGATGGTGGGGGTATTCCGGACCCTAAACCCCCTGGGAATTTGGTTGTTCCGGTAATAGTCCGATAAAGTAATCCTATGATACGTGAAGTCACATTCTCGTTGTTTGAGTCTCTGCCATTGGCGGTACAGTTCCTCAACGGTGGAAGATGGTGGGTAATCATCTAGTTTTTGTTTGATTAAAATAGCTTGGGCTTCAGCATCGGAATAGCTATAGCGCTCTTTAGCATCAAGCTGTGCTAATTCCCATGCAGCCTCCATGTCTGAATATGCCGTTGACATTTTGCTCAATTGGAGACAATGCTGCTGGCATCTGCACACACAAGGCCTGTTATACACCACCCGTGGTGTTTAAAACAGTGATAGCACACTGGAATAATGAGTGACAGTCCAGGAGCAGTATATGGTTAAAGATAATAAATGGAGTCCCATAGGTGCCTTAACCAGGATAACCTGGACACTCCACTAGTATTCTAGTGGCTAACTGGGTATCCTATATGGACAATGGAGAGGTTCGGCACTCAGTAGGGTATATGGTTGTACTTGCTGCGGTGCGGGGAACCAACCCCCGTGCAGTATGTTACTGTTGCTGGGCAACCCCTATGACATAAACAACAACATTAAGGAATACATAACGAAAACATAGAAAAAAAGAAAGGAAAAGAAAACGACCCAGCAAATTAGACACACGTAAAGCTAAAAATACATGAATACACAGGCGCTGCCGACAATCGCCAACAGAATCATCCTCAGAGAGCATCAAACAAATTAATTAGTATATATCTCTACCTAATTCCCATAAATAGTACTTAATAGACTGAATTAAAGCAATCAATTATTAAACACTGTGGATACTATAAGGATAACGGTAAATAGATAATTGGCCATGTAGAGGAATAAATCTAACTGTTTATAAAAAACACTGGAGGCCTAAAGATTCATTCAAACCCCGTGGTGACAGGGTGTTAAGGACATAGATCCACCTACTCTCCCGTCCACCCCGATGGGATAGGGGGACATGATCTATAATGATAGCACGCATGCTGGCTACCGTATTTCTTGCCAGCATGCAATGGCGTGCCACCGGCTGTTCGCTGGACCCCTTCTCTAGTGCCTGTTTAATGGCACTACGATGTAGGGCCATGCGTTCACGAAACTGTCTCTGTGTCTTGCCGACATAGGCAAGTCCACAGGGACACTTGAGCATGTATATTACATAAGTAGTTGTACATGTGATACGATGTTGAATTTTAAACTTCTTCCCTGTCTGTGGGTGACTAAATATAGAGCCCGTCATAAGGGTGTTACATGTTGAGCAACCTAAACATCGGTAACAGCCGACCTTGGGACGCAAAAAATGAGATTGCGTTGATTTAGTTAGTGGAAAAATGTCTAATTTTGCAACTCTATCTGCAATACTTTTCCCCTTAGTGTAACTGGGAAGTAACCTAGTTCCCAGTAAGGATGGTAATGATTGGTCAGAGTTAATGATCGGCCAGTTTCTTGGCTTGTTGGACCATGGTGTTGGTAGCTGTGGTATACCTGCTAACCCACGGAATCCTTGGGGTCTGTTGTGACAAACCTAATTCGGATTTATTACTCAATAAAGATTCTCTCGTGTGACTCAAGGCTTTTGATTTGTTCGCCAAGAGGTCAGTCCGTGGGTAGCCACGTGCTTTAAATTTAGTGACCAACTGGTCCATTGTCTCAATCGTCTGTTGGGGATCGGAGATAATTCTCCTTGCCCGCAGTAACTGAGAGTATGGTAGACCCTTACGAGTAGGGAGTGGATGGAAACTGTCATGGTGCAGTACCGAGTTCCGATCAGTTGGTTTAACATATAGGTTAGTTCGTATAGTACCTCCTTCAATGGTAATGGTCACATCAAGAAAATGTACTTGATGTTCTGAAGTCTGATATGTAAATTTAACTGCGCTATCCGAGGCATTGTGTCCCTCCAGTAGACTAGTTAATGTATGTACTGGACCTGACCAAAAAATCAATAGGTCATCTATGTACCTCTTATTTAAGTACATAGATGACCCAGTCAGAGGACCGAATAATTGAGTTTCTATTGTGTACATATATGCATTCACGTACGATGGGGCCACTGGGGACCCCATCGCACAACCCGCCAGTTGTAGGTAAATGCAGCCATTAAAAGAGAAATAATTACGAGTCAACACTAAGGTTAATAACTGCAAAAATACCTCTACTGTAGGACCCAAGTACAGAGGGTTATTGGTGATAAGAGTACGTACCGCCTCCACACCTGCATCATGTGGGATGCAGGTGTAGAGGCCAGTAACATCAGCACTACATAGCCACAAGTGGTCAGAAGGAAGTATCAACTGCTGTAAATGTATCAATAATGCAGTGGTGTCCTTCAAATATGAGGGAACTGCTTGAATGCAGGGATTTAAAAATGCATCTAAAAAGATAGAGACAGGATGGTATAATGAATTTCTTGCCGACACAATGGGTCACCCTGAGGGTGCGTTAGAGACTTATGTACTTTGGGCACAGTATAAAATAAAGGTACAGTCGGAAAATCCACTGTCATGGCCTGTACCTGCTCCCCAGTCAAAGTACCCGCTATTACAAACTGTGACAGAAGCATGTCTAGTTCCCTCTTATATTGTCCCGTAGGGTCAAAAGTCAGTAATTTATAAGCATATGCATCAGTAAGCTGACGGTTGCTTTCCGATACATAATCAGACAAGTCCTGTATCACAACAGCTCCGCCCTTGTCGGCATGTCTTATTACCAGATCTGTTCTACATGACAAATCTTTTAAGGCTGTCAATTCACGAGAAGAAAGGTTGGGATAACTGGTAATATGTGAAGCCTGTATGTAAGAATGGTCCATCATCCTGGAGAAGGTACGTATAGAGGGATTGTTGGTATTCGGCTCAAATTTAGAGCGAGGTGCCACTTTGCGTAATTTGTCAGGAACCGTAGAAGCCGGCATGCGGTCCGTCGTATTACGAAAGTGTTCCTTGAGGCGTAAAGTCCTATTAAATTTGTAATTTTCCACTTGTACAGAAAATGCATCAGGCTTGGTAGTTGGCACAAAAGATAAGCCTCTTGATAAGACCTTCATTTCAGAGGACGTGCTTGGAGTAGCAGATAGATTGATCACTAGATCAGTCAACGGCGTGGGGGACGTCGTGCGTTGAATCCTCTTGTTCTGCCCCGACCTCCTCGTCCTCGTCCGGGCACAGGGCGATTGCCTGATCGAGTGGCCACCCCTAAAGGGTAGGTTGCTTGGGCAGATGTGGAGGGAGTGCTTATTTGTTCACTTTCACTTACTGAAGTACTGGAGTCGGATTGATCAAATAGCTGTCTCCTCTGTCGTTATCTCCCCTGTTGTGCTGGACGCTCATAAGTTGTATTATTATTATTACCTAGCCATGCGTATACCTTCCGCTGTTGGTAGTCGAGTTGTACTTTATGGAGTTTTTCCTTTTTATATTTAATCATATTGCTCCTATATTGTTCCATCTGGACCTGGATTTTATCTAACCAATTAGTAGTGGTGTCTGCTGCCAGTGTGGCTTTATGGGCCTTTTCAAAGGTGGTTAATTGCTCCTTAATTAACGTTAATTCTCGAGTGGATTCCTCCACTACCAATAGCATCAGGTCCATGGAGCACTTATTTAATATTGCTACCCAGGGCCTACAAAAAGGGATACTGTATCGTCCGATGATGGGGGTATTCCGGACCCTAAACCCCCTGGGAATTTGGTTGTTCCGGTAATAGTCCGATAAAGTAATCCTATGATACGTGAAGTCACATTCTCGTTGTTTGAGTCTCTGCCATTGGCGGTACAGTTCCTCAACGGTGGAAGATGGTGGGTAATCATCTAGTTTTTGTTTGATTAAAATAGCTTGGGCTTCAGCATCGGAATAGCTATAGCGCTCTTTAGCATCAAGCTGTGCTAATTCCCATGCAGCCTCCATGTCTGAATATGCCGTTGACATTTTGCTCAATTGGAGACAATGCTGCTGGCATCTGCACACACAAGGCCTGTTATACACCACCCGTGGTGTTTAAAACAGTGATAGCACACTGGAATAATGAGTGACAGTCCAGGAGCAGTATATGGTTAAAGATAATAAATGGAGTCCCATAGGTGCCTTAACCAGGATAACCTGGACACTCCACTAGTATTCTAGTGGCTAACTGGGTATCCTATATGGACAATGGAGAGGTTCGGCACTCAGTAGGGTATATGGTTGTACTTGCTGCGGTGCGGGGAACCAACCCCCGTGCAGTATGTTACTGTTGCTGGGCAACCCCTATGACATAAACAACAACATTAAGGAATACATAACGAAAACATAGAAAAAAAGAAAGGAAAAGAAAACGACCCAGCAAATTAGACACACGTAAAGCTAAAAATACATGAATACACAGGCGCTGCCGACAATCGCCAACAGAATCATCCTCAGAGAGCATCAAACAAATTAATTAGTATATATCTCTACCTAATTCCCATAAATAGTACTTAATAGACTGAATTAAAGCAATCAATTATTAAACACTGTGGATACTATAAGGATAACGGTAAATAGATAATTGGCCATGTAGAGGAATAAATCTAACTGTTTATAAAAAACACTGGAGGCCTAAAGATTCATTCAAACCCCGTGGTGACAGGGTGTTAAGGACATAGATCCACCTACTCTCCCGTTGTAGGAGGATCCTATTCCGATCTCCACCCCGATGGGATAGGGGGACATGATCTATAATGATAGCACGCATGCTGGCTACCGTATTTCTTGCCAGCATGCAATGGCGTGCCACCGGCTGTTCGCTGGACCCCTTCTCTAGTGCCTGTTTAATGGCACTACGATGTAGGGCCATGCGTTCACGAAACTGTCTCTGTGTCTTGCCGACATAGGCAAGTCCACAGGGACACTTGAGCATGTATATTACATAAGTAGTTGTACATGTGATACGATGTTGAATTTTAAACTTCTTCCCTGTCTGTGGGTGACTAAATATAGAGCCCGTCATAAGGGTGTTACATGTTGAGCAACCTAAACATCGGTAACAGCCGACCTTGGGACGCAAAAAATGAGATTGCGTTGATTTAGTTAGTGGAAAAATGTCTAATTTTGCAACTCTATCTGCAATACTTTTCCCCTTAGTGTAACTGGGAAGTAACCTAGTTCCCAGTAAGGATGGTAATGATTGGTCAGAGTTAATGATCGGCCAGTTTCTTGGCTTGTTGGACCATGGTGTTGGTAGCTGTGGTATACCTGCTAACCCACGGAATCCTTGGGGTCTGTTGTGACAAACCTAATTCGGATTTATTACTCAATAAAGATTCTCTCGTGTGACTCAAGGCTTTTGATTTGTTCGCCAAGAGGTCAGTCCGTGGGTAGCCACGTGCTTTAAATTTAGTGACCAACTGGTCCATTGTCTCAATCGTCTGTTGGGGATCGGAGATAATTCTCCTTGCCCGCAGTAACTGAGAGTATGGTAGACCCTTACGAGTAGGGAGTGGATGGAAACTGTCATGGTGCAGTACCGAGTTCCGATCAGTTGGTTTAACATATAGGTTAGTTCGTATAGTACCTCCTTCAATGGTAATGGTCACATCAAGAAAATGTACTTGATGTTCTGAAGTCTGATATGTAAATTTAACTGCGCTATCCGAGGCATTGTGTCCCTCCAGTAGACTAGTTAATGTATGTACTGGACCTGACCAAAAAATCAATAGGTCATCTATGTACCTCTTATTTAAGTACATAGATGACCCAGTCAGAGGACCGAATAATTGAGTTTCTATTGTGTACATATATGCATTCACGTACGATGGGGCCACTGGGGACCCCATCGCACAACCCGCCAGTTGTAGGTAAATGCAGCCATTAAAAGAGAAATAATTACGAGTCAACACTAAGGTTAATAACTGCAAAAATACCTCTACTGTAGGACCCAAGTACAGAGGGTTATTGGTGATAAGAGTACGTACCGCCTCCACACCTGCATCATGTGGGATGCAGGTGTAGAGGCCAGTAACATCAGCACTACATAGCCACAAGTGGTCAGAAGGAAGTATCAACTGCTGTAAATGTATCAATAATGCAGTGGTGTCCTTCAAATATGAGGGAACTGCTTGAATGCAGGGATTTAAAAATGCATCTAAAAAGATAGAGACAGGATGGTATAATGAATTTCTTGCCGACACAATGGGTCACCCTGAGGGTGCGTTAGAGACTTATGTACTTTGGGCACAGTATAAAATAAAGGTACAGGAATCAGCTGTATGCCTGTACTGCTCCCAGTCAAAGTACCGCTATACAAACTGTGTCAGAGCATGTCATAAGTACCCGCTATTACAATCTGTGACAGAAGCATGTCAGTTCCCTCTAAATTGTCAGTAGGGTCAAAAGTCAGTAATTTATAAGCATATGCATCAGTAAGCTGACGGTTGCTTTCCGATACATAATCAGACAAGTCCTGTATCACAACAGCTCCGCCCTTGTCGGCATGTCTTATTACCAGATCTGTTCTACATGACAAATCTTTTAAGGCTGTCAATTCACGAGAAGAAAGGTTGGGATAACTGGTAATATGTGAAGCCTGTATGTAAGAATGGTCCATCATCCTGGAGAAGGTACGTATAGAGGGATCGTTGGTATTCGGCTCAAATTTAGAGCGAGGTGCCACTTTGCGTAATTTGTCAGGAACCGTAGAAGCCGGCATGCGGTCCGTCGTATTACGAAAGTGTTCCTTGAGGCGTAAAGTCCTATTAAATTTGTAATTTTCCACTTGTACAGAAAATGCATCAGGCTTGGTAGTTGGCACAAAAGATAAGCCTCTTGATAAGACCTTCATTTCAGAGGACGTGCTTGGAGTAGCAGATAGATTGATCACTAGATCAGTCAACGGCGTGGGGGACGTCGTGCGTTGAATCCTCTTGTTCTGCCCCGACCTCCTCGTCCTCATCCGGGCACAGGGCGATTGCCTGATCGAGTGGCCACCCCTAAAGGGTAGGTTGCTTGGGCAGATGTGGAGGGAGTGCTTATTTGTTCACTTTCACTTACTGAAGTACTGGAGTCGGATTGATCAAATAGCTGTCTCCTCTGTCGTTATCTCCCCTGTTGTGCTGGACGCTCATAAGTTGTATTATTATTATTACCTAGCCATGCGTATACCTTCCGCTGTTGGTAGTCGAGTTGTACTTTATGGAGTTTTTCCTTTTTATATTTAATCATATTGCTCCTATATTGTTCCATCTGGACCTGGATTTTATCTAACCAATTAGTAGTGGTGTCTGCTGCCAGTGTGGCTTTATGGGCCTTTTCAAAGGTGGTTAATTGCTCCTTAATTAACGTTAATTCTCGAGTGGATTCCTCCACTACCAATAGCATCAGGTCCATGGAGCACTTATTTAATATTGCTACCCAGGGCCTACAAAAAGGGATACTGTATCGTCCGATGGTGGGGGTATTCCGGACCCTAAACCCCCTGGGAATTTGGTTGTTCCGGTAATAGTCCGATAAAGTAATCCTATGATACGTGAAGTCACATTCTCGTTGTTTGAGTCTCTGCCATTGGCGGTACAGTTCCTCAACGGTGGAGGATGGTGGGTAATCATCTAGTTTTTGTTTGATTAAAATAGCTTGGGCTTCAGCATCGGAATAGCTATAGCGCTCTTTAGCATCAAGCTGTGCTAATTCCCATGCAGCCTCCATGTCTGAATATGCCGTTGACATTTTGCTCAATTGGAGACAATGCTGCTGGCATCTGCACACACAAGGCCTGTTATACACCACCCGTGGTGTTTAAAACAGTGATAGCACACTGGAATAATGAGTGACAGTCCAGGAGCAGTATATGGTTAAAGATAATAAATGGAGTCCCATAGGTGCCTTAACCAGGATAACCTGGACACTCCACTAGTATTCTAGTGGCTAACTGGGTATCCTATATGGACAATGGAGAGGTTCGGCACTCAGTAGGGTATATGGTTGTACTTGCTGCGGTGCGGGGAACCAACCCCCGTGCAGTATGTTACTGTTGCTGGGCAACCCCTATGACATAAACAACAACATTAAGGAATACATAACGAAAACATAGAAAAAAAGAAAGGAAAAGAAAACGACCCAGCAAATTAGACACACGTAAAGCTAAAAATACATGAATACACAGGCGCTGCCGACAATCGCCAACAGAATCATCCTCAGAGAGCATCAAACAAATTAATTAGTATATATCTCTACCTAATTCCCATAAATAGTACTTAATAGACTGAATTAAAGCAATCAATTATTAAACACTGTGGATACTATAAGGATAACGGTAAATAGATAATTGGCCATGTAGAGGAATAAATCTAACTGTTTATAAAAAACACTGGAGGCCTAAAGATTCATTCAAACCCCGTGGTGACAGGGTGTTAAGGACATAGATCCACCTACTCTCCCGTTGTAGGAGGATCCTATTCCGATCTCCACCCCGATGGGATAGGGGGACATGATCTATAATGATAGCACGCATGCTGGCTACCGTATTTCTTGCCAGCATGCAATGGCGTGCCACCGGCTGTTCGCTGGACCCCTTCTCTAGTGCCTGTTTAATGGCACTACGATGTAGGGCCATGCGTTCACGAAACTGTCTCTGTGTCTTGCCGACATAGGCAAGTCCACAGGGACACTTGAGCATGTATATTACATAAGTAGTTGTACATGTGATACGATGTTGAATTTTAAACTTCTTCCCTGTCTGTGGGTGACTAAATATAGAGCCCGTCATAAGGGTGTTACATGTTGAGCAACCTAAACATCGGTAACAGCCGACCTTGGGACGCAAAAAATGAGATTGCGTTGATTTAGTTAGTGGAAAAATGTCTAATTTTGCAACTCTATCTGCAATACTTTTCCCCTTAGTGTAACTGGGAAGTAACCTAGTTCCCAGTAAGGATGGTAATGATTGGTCAGAGTTAATGATCGGCCAGTTTCTTGGCTTGTTGGACCATGGTGTTGGTAGCTGTGGTATACCTGCTAACCCACGGAATCCTTGGGGTCTGTTGTGACAAACCTAATTCGGATTTATTACTCAATAAAGATTCTCTCGTGTGACTCAAGGCTTTTGATTTGTTCGCCAAGAGGTCAGTCCGTGGGTAGCCACGTGCTTTAAATTTAGTGACCAACTGGTCCATTGTCTCAATCGTCTGTTGGGGATCGGAGATAATTCTCCTTGCCCGCAGTAACTGAGAGTATGGTAGACCCTTACGAGTAGGGAGTGGATGGAAACTGTCATGGTGCAGTACCGAGTTCCGATCAGTTGGTTTAACATATAGGTTAGTTCGTATAGTACCTCCTTCAATGGTAATGGTCACATCAAGAAAATGTACTTGATGTTCTGAAGTCTGATATGTAAATTTAACTGCGCTATCCGAGGCATTGTGTCCCTCCAGTAGACTAGTTAATGTATGTACTGGACCTGACCAAAAAATCAATAGGTCATCTATGTACCTCTTATTTAAGTACATAGATGACCCAGTCAGAGGACCGAATAATTGAGTTTCTATTGTGTACATATATGCATTCACGTACGATGGGGCCACTGGGGACCCCATCGCACAACCCGCCAGTTGTAGGTAAATGCAGCCATTAAAAGAGAAATAATTACGAGTCAACACTAAGGTTAATAACTGCAAAAATACCTCTACTGTAGGACCCAAGTACAGAGGGTTATTGGTGATAAGAGTACGTACCGCCTCCACACCTGAATCATGTGGGATGCAGGTGTAGAGGCCAGTAACATCAGCACTACATAGCCACAAGTGGTCAGAAGGAAGTATCAACTGCTGTAAATGTATCAATAATGCAGTGGTGTCCTTCAAATATGAGGGAACTGCTTGAATGCAGGGATTTAAAAATGCATCTAAAAAGATAGAGACAGGATGGTATAATGAATTTCTTGCCGACACAATGGGTCACCCTGAGGGTGCGTTAGAGACTTATGTACTTTGGGCACAGTATAAAATAAAGGTACAGTCGGAAAATCCACTGTCATGCCCTGTACCTGCTCCCCAGTCAAAGTACCCGCTATTACAAACTGTGACAGAAGCATGTCTAGTTCCCTCTTATATTGTCCCGTAGGGTCAAAAGTCAGTAATTTATAAGCATATGCATCAGTAAGCTGACGGTTGCTTTCCGATACATAATCAGACAAGTCCTGTATCACAACAGCTCCGCCCTTGTCGGCATGTCTTATTACCAGATCTGTTCTACATGACAAATCTTTTAAGGCTGTCAATTCACGAGAAGAAAGGTTGGGATAACTGGTAATATGTGAAGCCTGTATGTAAGAATGGTCCATCATCCTGGAGAAGGTACGTATAGAGGGATTGTTGGTATTCGGCTCAAATTTAGAGCGAGGTGCCACTTTGCGTAATTTGTCAGGAACCGTAGAAGCCGGCATGCGGTCCGTCGTATTACGAAAGTGTTCCTTGAGGCGTAAAGTCCTATTAAATTTGTAATTTTCCACTTGTACAGAAAATGCATCAGGCTTGGTAGTTGGCACAAAAGATAAGCCTCTTGATAAGACCTTCATTTCAGAGGACGTGCTTGGAGTAGCAGATAGATTGATCACTAGATCAGTCAACGGCGTGGGGGACGTCGTGCGTTGAATCCTCTTGTTCTGCCCCGACCTCCTCGTCCTCGTCCGGGCACAGGGCGATTGCCTGATCGAGTGGCCACCCCTAAAGGGTAGGTTGCTTGGGCAGATGTGGAGGGAGTGCTTATTTGTTCACTTTCACTTACTGAAGTACTGGAGTCGGATTGATCAAATAGCTGTCTCCTCTGTCGTTATCTCCCCTGTTGTGCTGGACGCTCATAAGTTGTATTATTATTATTACCTAGCCATGCGTATACCTTCCGCTGTTGGTAGTCGAGTTGTACTTTATGGAGTTTTTCCTTTTTATATTTAATCATATTGCTCCTATATTGTTCCATCTGGACCTGGATTTTATCTAACCAATTAGTAGTGGTGTCTGCTGCCAGTGTGGCTTTATGGGCCTTTTCAAAGGTGGTTAATTGCTCCTTAATTAACGTTAATTCTCGAGTGGATTCCTCCACTACCAATAGCATCAGGTCCATGGAGCACTTATTTAATATTGCTACCCAGGGCCTACAAAAAGGGATACTGTATCGTCCGATGATGGGGGTATTCCGGACCCTAAACCCCCTGGGAATTTGGTTGTTCCGGTAATAGTCCGATAAAGTAATCCTATGATACGTGAAGTCACATTCTCGTTGTTTGAGTCTCTGCCATTGGCGGTACAGTTCCTCAACGGTGGAAGATGGTGGGTAATCATCTAGTTTTTGTTTGATTAAAATAGCTTGGGCTTCAGCATCGGAATAGCTATAGCGCTCTTTAGCATCAAGCTGTGCTAATTCCCATGCAGCCTCCATGTCTGAATATGCCGTTGACATTTTGCTCAATTGGAGACAATGCTGCTGGCATCTGCACACACAAGGCCTGTTATACACCACCCGTGGTGTTTAAAACAGTGATAGCACACTGGAATAATGAGTGACAGTCCAGGAGCAGTATATGGTTAAAGATAATAAATGGAGTCCCATAGGTGCCTTAACCAGGATAACCTGGACACTCCACTAGTATTCTAGTGGCTAACTGGGTATCCTATATGGACAATGGAGAGGTTCGGCACTCAGTAGGGTATATGGTTGTACTTGCTGCGGTGCGGGGAACCAACCCCCGTGCAGTATGTTACTGTTGCTGGGCAACCCCTATGACATAAACAACAACATTAAGGAATACATAACGAAAACATAGAAAAAAAGAAAGGAAAAGAAAACGACCCAGCAAATTAGACACACGTAAAGCTAAAAATACATGAATACACAGGCGCTGCCGACAATCGCCAACAGAATCATCCTCAGAGAGCATCAAACAAATTAATTAGTATATATCTCTACCTAATTCCCATAAATAGTACTTAATAGACTGAATTAAAGCAATCAATTATTAAACACTGTGGATACTATAAGGATAACGGTAAATAGATAATTGGCCATGTAGAGGAATAAATCTAACTGTTTATAAAAAACACTGGAGGCCTAAAGATTCATTCAAACCCCGTGGTGACAGGGTGTTAAGGACATAGATCCACCTACTCTCCCGTTGTAGGAGGATCCTATTCCGATCTCCACCCCGATGGGATAGGGGGACATGATCTATAATGATAGCACGCATGCTGGCTACCGTATTTCTTGCCAGCATGCAATGGCGTGCCACCGGCTGTTCGCTGGACCCCTTCTCTAGTGCCTGTTTAATGGCACTACGATGTAGGGCCATGCGTTCACGAAACTGTCTCTGTGTCTTGCCGACATAGGCAAGTCCACAGGGACACTTGAGCATGTATATTACATAAGTAGTTGTACATGTGATACGATGTTGAATTTTAAACTTCTTCCCTGTCTGTGGGTGACTAAATATAGAGCCCGTCATAAGGGTGTTACATGTTGAGCAACCTAAACATCGGTAACAGCCGACCTTGGGACGCAAAAAATGAGATTGCGTTGATTTAGTTAGTGGAAAAATGTCTAATTTTGCAACTCTATCTGCAATACTTTTCCCCTTAGTGTAACTGGGAAGTAACCTAGTTCCCAGTAAGGATGGTAATGATTGGTCAGAGTTAATGATCGGCCAGTTTCTTGGCTTGTTGGACCATGGTGTTGGTAGCTGTGGTATACCTGCTAACCCACGGAATCCTTGGGGTCTGTTGTGACAAACCTAATTCGGATTTATTACTCAATAAAGATTCTCTCGTGTGACTCAAGGCTTTTGATTTGTTCGCCAAGAGGTCAGTCCGTGGGTAGCCACGTGCTTTAAATTTAGTGACCAACTGGTCCATTGTCTCAATCGTCTGTTGGGGATCGGAGATAATTCTCCTTGCCCGCAGTAACTGAGAGTATGGTAGACCCTTACGAGTAGGGAGTGGATGGAAACTGTCATGGTGCAGTACCGAGTTCCGATCAGTTGGTTTAACATATAGGTTAGTTCGTATAGTACCTCCTTCAATGGTAATGGTCACATCAAGAAAATGTACTTGATGTTCTGAAGTCTGATATGTAAATTTAACTGCGCTATCCGAGGCATTGTGTCCCTCCAGTAGACTAGTTAATGTATGTACTGGACCTGACCAAAAAATCAATAGGTCATCTATGTACCTCTTATTTAAGTACATAGATGACCCAGTCAGAGGACCGAATAATTGAGTTTCTATTGTGTACATATATGCATTCACGTACGATGGGGCCACTGGGGACCCCATCGCACAACCCGCCAGTTGTAGGTAAATGCAGCCATTAAAAGAGAAATAATTACGAGTCAACACTAAGGTTAATAACTGCAAAAATACCTCTACTGTAGGACCCAAGTACAGAGGGTTATTGGTGATAAGAGTACGTACCGCCTCCACACCTGCATCATGTGGGATGCAGGTGTAGAGGCCAGTAACATCAGCACTACATAGCCACAAGTGGTCAGAAGGAAGTATCAACTGCTGTAAATGTATCAATAATGCAGTGGTGTCCTTCAAATATGAGGGAACTGCTTGAATGCAGGGATTTAAAAATGCATCTAAAAAGATAGAGACAGGATGGTATAATGAATTTCTTGCCGACACAATGGGTCACCCTGAGGGTGCGTTAGAGACTTATGTACTTTGGGCACAGTATAAAATAAAGGTACAGTCGGAAAATCCACTGTCATGGCCTGTACCTGCTCCCCAGTCAAAGTACCCGCTATTACAAACTGTGACAGAAGCATGTCTAGTTCCCTCTTATATTGTCCCGTAGGGTCAAAAGTCAGTAATTTATAAGCATATGCATCAGTAAGCTGACGGTTGCTTTCCGATACATAATCAGACAAGTCCTGTATCACAACAGCTCCGCCCTTGTCGGCATGTCTTATTACCAGATCTGTTCTACATGACAAATCTTTTAAGGCTGTCAATTCACGAGAAGAAAGGTTGGGATAACTGGTAATATGTGAAGCCTGTATGTAAGAATGGTCCATCATCCTGGAGAAGGTACGTATAGAGGGATCGTTGGTATTCGGCTCAAATTTAGAGCGAGGTGCCACTTTGCGTAATTTGTCAGGAACCGTAGAAGCCGGCATGCGGTCCGTCGTATTACGAAAGTGTTCCTTGAGGCGTAAAGTCCTATTAAATTTGTAATTTTCCACTTGTACAGAAAATGCATCAGGCTTGGTAGTTGGCACAAAAGATAAGCCTCTTGATAAGACCTTCATTTCAGAGGACGTGCTTGGAGTAGCAGATAGATTGATCACTAGATCAGTCAACGGCGTGGGGGACGTCGTGCGTTGAATCCTCTTGTTCTGCCCCGACCTCCTCGTCCTCATCCGGGCACAGGGCGATTGCCTGATCGAGTGGCCACCCCTAAAGGGTAGGTTGCTTGGGCAGATGTGGAGGGAGTGCTTATTTGTTCACTTTCACTTACTGAAGTACTGGAGTCGGATTGATCAAATAGCTGTCTCCTCTGTCGTTATCTCCCCTGTTGTGCTGGACGCTCATAAGTTGTATTATTATTATTACCTAGCCATGCGTATACCTTCCGCTGTTGGTAGTCGAGTTGTACTTTATGGAGTTTTTCCTTTTTATATTTAATCATATTGCTCCTATATTGTTCCATCTGGACCTGGATTTTATCTAACCAATTAGTAGTGGTGTCTGCTGCCAGTGTGGCTTTATGGGCCTTTTCAAAGGTGGTTAATTGCTCCTTAATTAACGTTAATTCTCGAGTGGATTCCTCCACTACCAATAGCATCAGGTCCATGGAGCACTTATTTAATATTGCTACCCAGGGCCTACAAAAAGGGATACTGTATCGTCCGATGGTGGGGGTATTCCGGACCCTAAACCCCCTGGGAATTTGGTTGTTCCGGTAATAGTCCGATAAAGTAATCCTATGATACGTGAAGTCACATTCTCGTTGTTTGAGTCTCTGCCATTGGCGGTACAGTTCCTCAACGGTGGAGGATGGTGGGTAATCATCTAGTTTTTGTTTGATTAAAATAGCTTGGGCTTCAGCATCGGAATAGCTATAGCGCTCTTTAGCATCAAGCTGTGCTAATTCCCATGCAGCCTCCATGTCTGAATATGCCGTTGACATTTTGCTCAATTGGAGACAATGCTGCTGGCATCTGCACACACAAGGCCTGTTATACACCACCCGTGGTGTTTAAAACAGTGATAGCACACTGGAATAATGAGTGACAGTCCAGGAGCAGTATATGGTTAAAGATAATAAATGGAGTCCCATAGGTGCCTTAACCAGGATAACCTGGACACTCCACTAGTATTCTAGTGGCTAACTGGGTATCCTATATGGACAATGGAGAGGTTCGGCACTCAGTAGGGTATATGGTTGTACTTGCTGCGGTGCGGGGAACCAACCCCCGTGCAGTATGTTACTGTTGCTGGGCAACCCCTATGACATAAACAACAACATTAAGGAATACATAACGAAAACATAGAAAAAAAGAAAGGAAAAGAAAACGACCCAGCAAATTAGACACACGTAAAGCTAAAAATACATGAATACACAGGCGCTGCCGACAATCGCCAACAGAATCATCCTCAGAGAGCATCAAACAAATTAATTAGTATATATCTCTACCTAATTCCCATAAATAGTACTTAATAGACTGAATTAAAGCAATCAATTATTAAACACTGTGGATACTATAAGGATAACGGTAAATAGATAATTGGCCATGTAGAGGAATAAATCTAACTGTTTATAAAAAACACTGGAGGCCTAAAGATTCATTCAAACCCCGTGGTGACAGGGTGTTAAGGACATAGATCCACCTACTCTCCCGTTGTAGGAGGATCCTATTCCGATCTCCACCCCGATGGGATAGGGGGACATGATCTATAATGATAGCACGCATGCTGGCTACCGTATTTCTTGCCAGCATGCAATGGCGTGCCACCGGCTGTTCGCTGGACCCCTTCTCTAGTGCCTGTTTAATGGCACTACGATGTAGGGCCATGCGTTCACGAAACTGTCTCTGTGTCTTGCCGACATAGGCAAGTCCACAGGGACACTTGAGCATGTATATTACATAAGTAGTTGTACATGTGATACGATGTTGAATTTTAAACTTCTTCCCTGTCTGTGGGTGACTAAATATAGAGCCCGTCATAAGGGTGTTACATGTTGAGCAACCTAAACATCGGTAACAGCCGACCTTGGGACGCAAAAAATGAGATTGCGTTGATTTAGTTAGTGGAAAAATGTCTAATTTTGCAACTCTATCTGCAATACTTTTCCCCTTAGTGTAACTGGGAAGTAACCTAGTTCCCAGTAAGGATGGTAATGATTGGTCAGAGTTAATGATCGGCCAGTTTCTTGGCTTGTTGGACCATGGTGTTGGTAGCTGTGGTATACCTGCTAACCCACGGAATCCTTGGGGTCTGTTGTGACAAACCTAATTCGGATTTATTACTCAATAAAGATTCTCTCGTGTGACTCAAGGCTTTTGATTTGTTCGCCAAGAGGTCAGTCCGTGGGTAGCCACGTGCTTTAAATTTAGTGACCAACTGGTCCATTGTCTCAATCGTCTGTTGGGGATCGGAGATAATTCTCCTTGCCCGCAGTAACTGAGAGTATGGTAGACCCTTACGAGTAGGGAGTGGATGGAAACTGTCATGGTGCAGTACCGAGTTCCGATCAGTTGGTTTAACATATAGGTTAGTTCGTATAGTACCTCCTTCAATGGTAATGGTCACATCAAGAAAATGTACTTGATGTTCTGAAGTCTGATATGTAAATTTAACTGCGCTATCCGAGGCATTGTGTCCCTCCAGTAGACTAGTTAATGTATGTACTGGACCTGACCAAAAAATCAATAGGTCATCTATGTACCTCTTATTTAAGTACATAGATGACCCAGTCAGAGGACCGAATAATTGAGTTTCTATTGTGTACATATATGCATTCACGTACGATGGGGCCACTGGGGACCCCATCGCACAACCCGCCAGTTGTAGGTAAATGCAGCCATTAAAAGAGAAATAATTACGAGTCAACACTAAGGTTAATAACTGCAAAAATACCTCTACTGTAGGACCCAAGTACAGAGGGTTATTGGTGATAAGAGTACGTACCGCCTCCACACCTGCATCATGTGGGATGCAGGTGTAGAGGCCAGTAACATCAGCACTACATAGCCACAAGTGGTCAGAAGGAAGTATCAACTGCTGTAAATGTATCAATAATGCAGTGGTGTCCTTCAAATATGAGGGAACTGCTTGAATGCAGGGATTTAAAAATGCATCTAAAAAGATAGAGACAGGATGGTATAATGAATTTCTTGCCGACACAATGGGTCACCCTGAGGGTGCGTTAGAGACTTATGTACTTTGGGCACAATATAAAATAAAGGTACAGTCGGAAAATCCACTGTCATGCCCTGTACCTGCTCCCCAGTCAAAGTACCCGCTATTACAAACTGTGACAGAAGCATGTCTAGTTCCCTCTTATATTGTCCCGTAGGGTCAAAAGTCAGTAATTTATAAGCATATGCATCAGTAAGCTGACGGTTGCTTTCCGATACATAATCAGACAAGTCCTGTATCACAACAGCTCCGCCCTTGTCGGCATGTCTTATTACCAGATCTGTTCTACATGACAAATCTTTTAAGGCTGTCAATTCACGAGAAGAAAGGTTGGGATAACTGGTAATATGTGAAGCCTGTATGTAAGAATGGTCCATCATCCTGGAGAAGGTACGTATAGAGGGATTGTTGGTATTCGGCTCAAATTTAGAGCGAGGTGCCACTTTGCGTAATTTGTCAGGAACCGTAGAAGCCGGCATGCGGTCCGTCGTATTACGAAAGTGTTCCTTGAGGCGTAAAGTCCTATTAAATTTGTAATTTTCCACTTGTACAGAAAATGCATCAGGCTTGGTAGTTGGCACAAAAGATAAGCCTCTTGATAAGACCTTCATTTCAGAGGACGTGCTTGGAGTAGCAGATAGATTGATCACTAGATCAGTCAACGGCGTGGGGGACGTCGTGCGTTGAATCCTCTTGTTCTGCCCCGACCTCCTCGTCCTCGTCCGGGCACAGGGCGATTGCCTGATCGAGTGGCCACCCCTAAAGGGTAGGTTGCTTGGGCAGATGTGGAGGGAGTGCTTATTTGTTCACTTTCACTTACTGAAGTACTGGAGTCGGATTGATCAAATAGCTGTCTCCTCTGTCGTTATCTCCCCTGTTGTGCTGGACGCTCATAAGTTGTATTATTATTATTACCTAGCCATGCGTATACCTTCCGCTGTTGGTAGTCGAGTTGTACTTTATGGAGTTTTTCCTTTTTATATTTAATCATATTGCTCCTATATTGTTCCATCTGGACCTGGATTTTATCTAACCAATTAGTAGTGGTGTCTGCTGCCAGTGTGGCTTTATGGGCCTTTTCAAAGGTGGTTAATTGCTCCTTAATTAACGTTAATTCTCGAGTGGATTCCTCCACTACCAATAGCATCAGGTCCATGGAGCACTTATTTAATATTGCTACCCAGGGCCTACAAAAAGGGATACTGTATCGTCCGATGGTGGGGGTATTCCGGACCCTAAACCCCCTGGGAATTTGGTTGTTCCGGTAATAGTCCGATAAAGTAATCCTATGATACGTGAAGTCACATTCTCGTTGTTTGAGTCTCTGCCATTGGCGGTACAGTTCCTCAACGGTGGAAGATGGTGGGTAATCATCTAGTTTTTGTTTGATTAAAATAGCTTGGGCTTCAGCTTAGGAATAGCTATAGCGCTCTTTAGCATCAAGCTGTGCTAATTCCCATGCAGCCTCCATGTCTGAATATGCCGTTGACATTTTGCTCAATTGGAGACAATGCTGCTGGCATCTGCACACACAAGGCCTGTTATACACCACCCGTGGTGTTTAAAACAGTGATAGCACACTGGAATAATGAGTGACAGTCCAGGAGCAGTATATGGTTAAAGATAATAAATGGAGTCCCATAGGTGCCTTAACCAGGATAACCTGGACACTCCACTAGTATTCTAGTGGCTAACTGGGTATCCTATATGGACAATGGAGAGGTTCGGCACTCAGTAGGGTATATGGTTGTACTTGCTGCGGTGCGGGGAACCAACCCCCGTGCAGTATGTTACTGTTGCTGGGCAACCCCTATGACATAAACAACAACATTAAGGAATACATAACGAAAACATAGAAAAAAAGAAAGGAAAAGAAAACGACCCAGCAAATTAGACACACGTAAAGCTAAAAATACATGAATACACAGGCGCTGCCGACAATCGCCAACAGAATCATCCTCAGAGAGCATCAAACAAATTAATTAGTATATATCTCTACCTAATTCCCATAAATAGTACTTAATAGACTGAATTAAAGCAATCAATTATTAAACACTGTGGATACTATAAGGATAACGGTAAATAGATAATTGGCCATGTAGAGGAATAAATCTAACTGTTTATAAAAAACACTGGAGGCCTAAAGATTCATTCAAACCCCGTGGTGACAGGGTGTTAAGGACATAGATCCACCTACTCTCCCGTTGTAGGAGGATCCTATTCCGATCTCCACCCCGATGGGATAGGGGGACATGATCTATAATGATAGCACGCATGCTGGCTACCGTATTTATTGCCAGCATGCAATGGCGTGCCACCGGCTGTTCGCTGGACCCCTTCTCTAGTGCCTGTTTAATGGCACTACGATGTAGGGCCATGCGTTCACGAAACTGTCTCTGTGTCTTGCCGACATAGGCAAGTCCACAGGGACACTTGAGCATGTATATTACATAAGTAGTTGTACATGTGATACGATGTTGAATTTTAAACTTCTTCCCTGTCTGTGGGTGACTAAATATAGAGCCCGTCATAAGGGTGTTACATGTTGAGCAACCTAAACATCGGTAACAGCCGACCTTGGGACGCAAAAAATGAGATTGCGTTGATTTAGTTAGTGGAAAAATGTCTAATTTTGCAACTCTATCTGCAATACTTTTCCCCTTAGTGTAACTGGGAAGTAACCTAGTTCCCAGTAAGGATGGTAATGATTGGTCAGAGTTAATGATCGGCCAGTTTCTTGGCTTGTTGGACCATGGTGTTGGTAGCTGTGGTATATCTGCTAACCCACGGAATCCTTGGGGTCTGTTGTGACAAACCTAATTCGGATTTATTACTCAATAAAGATTCTCTCGTGTGACTCAAGGCTTTTGATTTGTTCGCCAAGAGGTCAGTCCGTGGGTAGCCACGTGCTTTAAATTTAGTGACCAACTGGTCCATTGTCTCAATCGTCTGTTGGGGATCGGAGATAATTCTCCTTGCCCGCAGTAACTGAGAGTATGGTAGACCCTTACGAGTAGGGAGTGGATGGAAACTGTCATGGTGCAGTACCGAGTTCCGATCAGTTGGTTTAACATATAGGTTAGTTCGTATAGTACCTCCTTCAATGGTAATGGTCACATCAAGAAAATGTACTTGATGTTCTGAAGTCTGATATGTAAATTTAACTGCGCTATCCGAGGCATTGTGTCCCTCCAGTAGACTAGTTAATGTATGTACTGGACCTGACCAAAAAATCAATAGGTCATCTATGTACCTCTTATTTAAGTACATAGATGACCCAGTCAGAGGACCGAATAATTGAGTTTCTATTGTGTACATATATGCATTCACGTACGATGGGGCCACTGGGGACCCCATCGCACAACCCGCCAGTTGTAGGTAAATGCAGCCATTAAAAGAGAAATAATTACGAGTCAACACTAAGGTTAATAACTGCAAAAATACCTCTACTGTAGGACCCAAGTACAGAGGGTTATTGGTGATAAGAGTACGTACCGCCTCCACACCTGCATCATGTGGGATGCAGGTGTAGAGGCCAGTAACATCAGCACTACATAGCCACAAGTGGTCAGAAGGAAGTATCAACTGCTGTAAATGTATCAATAATGCAGTGGTGTCCTTCAAATATGAGGGAACTGCTTGAATGCAGGGATTTAAAAATGCATCTAAAAAGATAGAGATAGGATGGTATAATGAATTTCTTGCCGACACAATGGGTCACCCTGAGGGTGCGTTAGAGACTTATGTACTTTGGGCACAGTATAAAATAAAGGTACAGTCGGAAAATCCACTGTCATGGCCTGTACCTGCTCCCCAGTCAAAGTACCCGCTATTACAAACTGTGACAGAAGCATGTCTAGTTCCCTCTTATATTGTCCCGTAGGGTCAAAAGTCAGTAATTTATAAGCATATGCATCAGTAAGCTGACGGTTGCTTTCCGATACATAATCAGACAAGTCCTGTATCACAACAGCTCCGCCCTTGTCGGCATGTCTTATTACCAGATCTGTTCTACATGACAAATCTTTTAAGGCTGTCAATTCACGAGAAGAAAGGTTGGGATAACTGGTAATATGTGAAGCCTGTATGTAAGAATGGTCCATCATCCTGGAGAAGGTACGTATAGAGGGATTGTTGGTATTCGGCTCAAATTTAGAGCGAGGTGCCACTTTGCGTAATTTGTCAGGAACCGTAGAAGCCGGCATGCGGTCCGTCGTATTACGAAAGTGTTCCTTGAGGCGTAAAGTCCTATTAAATTTGTAATTTTCCACTTGTACAGAAAATGCATCAGGCTTGGTAGTTGGCACAAAAGATAAGCCTCTTGATAAGACCTTCATTTCAGAGGACGTGCTTGGAGTAGCAGATAGATTGATCACTAGATCAGTCAACGGCGTGGGGGACGTCGTGCGTTGAATCCTCTTGTTCTGCCCCGACCTCCTCGTCCTGGTCCGGGCACAGGGCGATTGCCTGATCGAGTGGCCACCCCTAAAGGGTAGGTTGCTTGGGCAGATGTGGAGGGAGTGCTTATTTGTTCACTTTCACTTACTGAAGTACTGGAGTCGGATTGATCAAATAGCTGTCTCCTCTGTCGTTATCTCCCCTGTTGTGCTGGACGCTCATAAGTTGTATTATTATTATTACCTAGCCATGCGTATACCTTCCGCTGTTGGTAGTCGAGTTGTACTTTATGGAGTTTTTCCTTTTTATATTTAATCATATTGCTCCTATATTGTTCCATCTGGACCTGGATTTTATCTAACCAATTAGTAGTGGTGTCTGCTGCCAGTGTGGCTTTATGGGCCTTTTCAAAGGTGGTTAATTGCTCCTTAATTAACGTTAATTCTCGAGTGGATTCCTCCACTACCAATAGCATCAGGTCCATGGAGCACTTATTTAATATTGCTACCCAGGGCCTACAAAAAGGGATACTGTATCGTCCGATGGTGGGGGTATTCCGGACCCTAAACCCCCTGGGAATTTGGTTGTTCCGGTAATAGTCCGATAAAGTAATCCTATGATACGTGAAGTCACATTCTCGTTGTTTGAGTCTCTGCCATTGGCGGTACAGTTCCTCAACGGTGGAAGATGGTGGGTAATCATCTAGTTTTTGTTTGATTAAAATAGCTTGGGCTTCAGCATCGGAATAGCTATAGCGCTCTTTAGCATCAAGCTGTGCTAATTCCCATGCAGCCTCCATGTCTGAATATGCCGTTGACATTTTGCTCAATTGGAGACAATGCTGCTGGCATCTGCACACACAAGGCCTGTTATACACCACCCGTGGTGTTTAAAACAGTGATAGCACACTGGAATAATGAGTGACAGTCCAGGAGCAGTATATGGTTAAAGATAATAAATGGAGTCCCATAGGTGCCTTAACCAGGATAACCTGGACACTCCACTAGTATTCTAGTGGCTAACTGGGTATCCTATATGGACAATGGAGAGGTTCGGCACTCAGTAGGGTATATGGTTGTACTTGCTGCGGTGCGGGGAACCAACCCCCGTGCAGTATGTTACTGTTGCTGGGCAACCCCTATGACATAAACAACAACATTAAGGAATACATAACGAAAACATAGAAAAAAAGAAAGGAAAAGAAAACGACCCAGCAAATTAGACACACGTAAAGCTAAAAATACATGAATACACAGGCGCTGCCGACAATCGCCAACAGAATCATCCTCAGAGAGCATCAAACAAATTAATTAGTATATATCTCTACCTAATTCCCATAAATAGTACTTAATAGACTGAATTAAAGCAATCAATTATTAAACACTGTGGATACTATAAGGATAACGGTAAATAGATAATTGGCCATGTAGAGGAATAAATCTAACTGTTTATAAAAAACACTGGAGGCCTAAAGATTCATTCAAACCCCGTGGTGACAGGGTGTTAAGGACATAGATCCACCTACTCTCCCGTTGTAGGAGGATCCTATTCCGATCTCCACCCCGATGGGATAGGGGGACATGATCTATAATGATAGCACGCATGCTGGCTACCGTATTTCTTGCCAGCATGCAATGGCGTGCCACCGGCTGTTCGCTGGACCCCTTCTCTAGTGCCTGTTTAATGGCACTACGATGTAGGGCCATGCGTTCACGAAACTGTCTCTGTGTCTTGCCGACATAGGCAAGTCCACAGGGACACTTGAGCATGTATATTACATAAGTAGTTGTACATGTGATACGATGTTGAATTTTAAACTTCTTCCCTGTCTGTGGGTGACTAAATGTAGAGCCCGTCATAAGGGTGTTACATGTTGAGCAACCTAAACATCGGTAACAGCCGACCTTGGGACGCAAAAAATTAGATTGCGTTGATTTAGTTAGTTGAAAAATGTCTAATTTTACAACTCTATCTGCAATACTTTTCCCCTTAGTGTAACTGGGAAGTAACCTAGTTCCCAGTAAGGATGGTAATGATTGGTCAGAGTTAACGAACGGCCACAGTTTCTTGGCTTGTTGGACCATGGTGTTGGTAGCTGTGGTATACCTGCTAACCCACGGAATCCTTGGGGTCTGTTGTGACAAACCTAATTCGGATTTATTACTCAATAAAGATTCTCTCGTGTGACTCAAGGCTTTTGATTTGTTCGCCAAGAGGTCAGTCCGTGGGTAGCCACATGCTTCAAAATTAGTGACCATCTGGTCCATTGTCTCAATCGGAGAAAGGGCCCTAATTTGCACACCTTAATTAGGTAGTGAGGTGCTACTCTGCTTGAGACTTAGTAAAGTGTACAGAGGGAAAAGGTAGCAGGTGCACTATCTCACACTAGCTCAACCTGTAGTAACCAGAGGCACTTAGCATATTCCTGGCCAGGGCTATGAGCTTACCCACCGCATCAAGGTAGCCTCTCATTGGGTAAGTCCCTAACACTAACTGTAGGGGTTCAGGTCCGGGGGGCAGGACAACCCAGAGCCACCCAGCCAGATAACCCCAGGGCATCGCAGGAGTGATAAAAATATAGGGTTAAAGAGGTAGGAGCAGCTGCTGCTGCATGTGTGAATAATGTGAGGAGTAAAAGAAAATTATGTGAAGGTGTTACATATATATAAAACAAACTATAAGTGCCATGGAGTGATGAAATAGTGTTAAATTGCGATGCCCCAGGGACACCCAGCCACGGCAGGCACAGGGAGCCCCGCACCCCAGAGAATTCCCCCCATTATGGACTGCCATATTAAACAAAATGTAGGAGTCTTACCTCAGTGCCTCTGGTTACTACAGGTTGAGCTAGTTTGAGATAGTTCACCTGCTACCTTTTCCCTCTGTACACTTTACTAAGTCTCAAGCAGAGTAGCACCTCACTACCTAATTAAGGTGTGCAAATTAGGGCCCTTTTCCCTCTGTAACTGATGTATTCATGCATTTTTGAAGGTAGGAGACACCTTCACCCTAATTTAGCACCCTGTCCCACTCACCCCTCTGATTTTAAATAGTCCAACACTCTAGCCTTTACATTTGGAATGAGCACACTGAGGTAAGACTCCTACATTTTGTTTAATATGGCAGTCCATAATGGGGGAAATTCTCTGGGGTGCGGGGCTCCCTGTGCCTGCCGTGGCTGGGTGTCCCTGGGGCATCGCAATTTAACACTATTTCATCACTCCATGGCACTTATAGTTTGTTTTATATATATGTAACACCTTCACATAATTTTCTTTTACTCCTCACATTATTCACACATGCAGCAGCAGCTGCTCCTACCTCTTTAACCCTATATTTTTTATCACTCCTGCGATGCCCTGGGGTTATCTGGCTGGGTGGCTCTGGGGTGTCCTGTCCCCCGGACCTGAACCCCTATAGTTAGTGTTAGGGACTTACCCAATGAGAGGCTACCTTGGTGCGGTGGGTAAGCTCATAGCCCTGGCTAGGAATATGCTAAGTGCCTCTGGTTACTACAGGTTGAGCTAGTGTGAGATAGTGCACCTGCTACCTTTTCCCTCTGTACACTTTACTAAGTCTCAAGCAGAGTAGCACCTCACTACCTAATTAAGGTGTGCAAATTAGGGCCCTTTTCCCTCTGTAACTGATGTATTCATACATTTTTGAAGGTAGGAGACACCTTCACCCTAATTTAGCACCCTGCCCCACCCACCCCTCTGATTTTAAATAGTCCAACACTCTAGCCTTTACATTTGGAATGAGCACACTGAGGTAAGACTCCTACATTTTGTTTAATATGGCAGTCCATAATGGGGGGAATTCTCTGGGGTGCGGGGCTCCCTGTGCCTGCCGTGGCTGGGTGTCCCTGGGGCATCGCAATTTAACACTATTTCATCACTCCATGGCACTTATAGTTTGTTTTATATATATGTAACACCTTCACATAACTTTCTTTTACTCCTCACATTATTCACACATGCAGCAGCAGCTGCTCCTACCTCTTTAACCCTATATTTTTATCACTCCTGCAATGCCCTGGGGTTATCTGGCTGGGTGGCTCTGGGGTGTCCTGCCCCCCGGACCTGAACCCCTATAGTTAGTGTTAGGAACTTACCCAATGAGAGGCTACCTAGATGCGGTGGGTAAGCTCATAGCCCTGGCCAGGAATATGCTAAGTGCCTCTGGTTACTACAGGTTGAGCTAGTGTGAGATAGTGCACCTGCTACATTTTCCCTCTGTACACCATTGTCTCAATCATCTGTTGGGGATCGGAGATAATTCTCCTTGCCCGCAGTAACTGAGAGTATGGTAGACCCTTACGAGTAGGGAGTGGATGGAAACTGTCATGGTGCAGTACCGAGTTCCGATCAGTTGGTTTAACATATAGGTTAGTTCGTATAGTACCTGACTTACAATGGTAATGGTCACATCAAGAGAATGTACTTGATGTTCTGAAGTCTGATATGTAAATTTAACTGCGCTATCCGAGGCATTGTGTCCCTCCAGTAGACTAGTTAATGTATGTACTGGACCTGACCAAAAAATCAATAGGTCATCTATGTACCTCTTATAGAAGTACATAGATGACCCAGTCAGAGGACTGAATAATTGAGTTTCTATTGTGTACATATATGCATTCGCGTACGATGGGGCCACTGGGGACCCCATCGCACAACCCGCCAGTTGTAGGTAAATGCGGCCATTAAAAGAGAAATAATTACGAGTCAACACTAAGGTTAATAACTGCAAAAATACCTCTACTGTAGGACCCAAGTACAGAGGGTTATTGGTGATAAGAGTACGTACCGCCTCCACACCTGCATCATGTGGGATGCAGGTGTAGAGGCTTGTAACGTCCGCACTACATAGCCACAACTTGTCAGAAGGAAGTATCAACTGCTGTAAATGTATCAATAATGCAGTGGTGTCCTTCAAATATGAGGGAACTACTTGAATGCAGGGATTTAAAAATGCATCTAAAAAGATAGAGACAGGATGGTATAATGAATTTCTTGCCGACACATTGGGTCGCCGTGGAGGGTGCGTTAGAGACTTATGTACTTTGGGCACAGTATAAAATAAAGGTACAATCGGAAAATCCACTGTCATGGCCTGTACCTGCTCCCCAGTCAAAGTACCCGCTATTACAAACTGTGACAGAAGCATGTCTAGTTCCCTCTTATATTGTCCTGTAGGGTCAAAAGTCAGTAATTTATAAGTAGATGCATCAGTAAGCTGACGGTTGCTTTCCGCTACATAATCAGACAAGTCCTGTATCACAACAGCTCCGCCCTTGTCGGCATGTCTTATTACCAGATCTGTTCTACATAACAAATCTTTTAAGGCTGTCAATTCATGAGAAGAAAGATTGGGATAACCGGTAATATGTGAAGCCTGTGTGTAAGAATGGTCCATCATCCTGGAGAAGGTACGTATAGAGGGATTGTTGGTATTCAGCTCAAATTTAGAGCGAGGTGCCACTTTGCGTAATTTGTCAGGAACCGTAGAAGCCCGCATGCGGTCCGTCGTATTACCAAAGTGTTCCTTGAGGCGTAAAGTCCTATTAAATTTGTAATTTTCCACTTGTACAGAAAATGCATCAGGCTTGGTAGTTGGCACAAAAGATAAGACTCTTGATAAGACCTTAATTTCAGAGGACGTGCGTGGAGTAGCAGATAGATTGATCACTAGATCAGTCAACGGCGTGGGGGACGTCGTGCGTTGAATCCTCTTGTTCTGCCCCGACCTCCTCATCCTCGTCCGGGCACAGGGCGATTGCCTGATCGAGTGGCCACCCCTAAAGGGTAGGTTGCTTGGGCAGATGTGGAGGGAGTGCTTATTTGTTCACTTTCACTTACTGAAGTACTGGAGTCGGATTGAGCAAATAGCTGTCTCCTCTGTTGGTATCTCCTCTGTTGTGCTGGACGCTCATAAGTTTGCAGTTATTAACCTTAGTGTTGACTCGTAATTATTTCTCTTTTAATGGCCGCATTTACCTACAACTGGTGGGTTGTGCGATGGGGTCCCTATGGGACAATATAAGAGGGAACTAGACATGCTTCTGTCACAGTTTGTAATAGCGGGTACTTTGACTGGGGAGCAGGTACAGGCCATGACAGTGGATTTTCCGACTGTACCTTTATTTTATACTGTGCCCAAAGTACATAAGTCTCTAACGCACCCTCCAGGGTGACCCATTGTGTCGGCAAGAAATTCATTATACCATCCTGTCTCTATCTTTTTAGATGCATTTTTAAATCCCTGCATTCAAGCAGTTCCCTCATATTTGAAGGACACCACTGCATTATTGATACATTTACAGCAGTTGATACTTCCTTCTGACCACTTGTGGCTATGTAGTGCTGATGTTACTAGCCTCTACACCTGCATCCCACATGATGCAGGTGTTGAGGCGGTACGTACTCTTATCACCAATAACCCTCTGTACTTGGGTCCTACAGTAGAGGTATTATTGCAGTTATTAACCTTAGTGTTGACTCGTAATTATTTCTCTTAATGGCCGCATTTACCTACAACTGGCGGGTTGTGCGATGGGGTCCCCAGTGGCCCCATCGTACGCGAATGCATATATGTACACAATAGAAACTCAATTATTCGGTCCTCGGACTGGGTCATCTATGTACTTCTATAAGAGGTACATAGATGACCTATTGATTTTTTGGTCAGATCCAGTACATACATTAACTAGTCTACTGGAGGGACACAATGCCTCGGATAGCGCAGTTAAATTTACATATCAGACTTCTGAACATCAAGTACATTTTCTTGATGTGACCATTACCATTGAAGGAGGTACTATACGAACTAACCTATATGTTAAACCAACTGATAGGAACTCGGTACTGCACCATGACAGTTTCCATCCACTCCCTACTCGTAAGGGTCTACCATACTCTCAGTTACTGCGGGCAAGGAGAATTATCTCCGATCCCCAACAGACGATTGAGACAATGGACCAGTTGGTCACTAAATTTGAAGCACGTGGCTACCCACGAACTGACCTCTTGGCGAACAAATCAAAAGCCTTGAGTCACACAAGAGAATCTTTATTAAGTGATAAATCCGAATTAGGTTTGTCACAACAGACCCCAAGGATTCCGTGGGTTAGCAGGTATACCACAGCTACCAACAGCATGGTCCAACAAGCCAAATAACTGTGGCCGATCGTTAACTCTGACCAATCATTACCATCCTTACTGGGAACTAGGTTACTTCCCAGTTACACTAAGGGGAAAAGTATTGCAGATAGAGTTGCAAAATTAGACATTTTTCCACTAACTAAATCAACGCAATCTCATTTTTGCGTCCCAAGGTCGGCTGTTACCGATGTTTAGGTTGCTCAACATGTAACACCCTTATGACGGGCTCTACATTTAGTCACCCACAGACAGGGAAGAAGTTTAAAATTGAACATCGTATCACATGTACAACTACTTATGTAATATACATGCTCAAGTGTCCCTGTGGACTTGCCTATGTCGGCAAGACACAGAGACAGTTTCGTGAACGCATGGCCCTACATCGTAGTGCCATTAAACAGGCACTAGAGAAGGGGTCCAGCGAACAGCCGGTGGCACGCCATTGCATGCTGGCAAGACATACGGTAGCCAGCATGCGTGCTATCATTATAGATCATGTCCCCCTATCCCATCGGGGTGGAGATCGGAATAGGATCCTCCTACAACGGGAGAGTAGGTGGATCTATGTCCATAACACCCTGTCACCACGGTGTTTGAATGAATCTTTAGGCCTCCAGTGTTTTTTATAAACAGTTAGATTTATTCCTCTACATGGCCAATTATCTATTTACCGTTATCCTTATAGTATCCACAGTGTTTAATAATTGATTGCTTTAATTCAGTCTATTAAGTACTATTTATGGGAATTAGGTAGAGATATATACTAATTAATTTGTTTGATGCTCTCTGAGGATGATTCTGTTGGCGATTGTCGGCAGCGCCTGTGTATTCATGTATTTTTAGCTTTATGTATGTCTAATTTGCTGGGTCGTTTTCTTTTCCTTTCTTTTTTTCTATGTTTTCGTTATGTATTCCTTAATGTTGTTGTTTATGTCATAGGGGTTGCCTAGCAACAGTAACATATTGCATGGGGATTGGTTCCCGGCCCGGCGTTTTCGATGGAAGTCAGAGCCCTGTGAGTAGTGGACTTCGCGGTGGTAAGCGGCATTGGTGACGTCGTTTGTTAGGGGTTGCCTAGTAACGGGAGTTTCACTCCCGTGATTGGTCCCCCGCTCGACGCAGCAGTTGTACCTCAGTACCTGGCGACTGGGACAACGCGCAGATGGACGTGACTTCACCATCGGCACCTGGACAGGTGAGTTGAATCCCATCAATGAGTGTTCATCTGGGAGGGTATATATTGTCTGTTTGTATGAGTTCATTTGTGTATGATTTGTCCATGAAGACGGGGCCTAGTCCCCGAAACGGCGTAGGACCGTATTAAAGACCTTTTATCCTGATACTCCGTCTGCAGAGTGCCGCTGATTCCTGCTTCTCCTTAATGGATCTTGGCATAGATCGCAGAGGGCACCGCAGCAAGTACAACCATATACCCTACTGAGTGCCGAACCGCTCCATTGTCTATATATATATATATATATATATATATATATATATTTATTAGAGATGTGCAACGGGCATTTTTCGGGTTTTGTGTTTTGGTTTTGGATTCAGTTCCGCGGTCGTGTTTTGGATTCGGACGTGTTTTGGCAAAACTTCTCTTAAGAATTTTTGTCGGGTTCAGGTGTGTTTTGGATTTGGGTGTTTTTTTCAAAACCCCCTCAAAAGCAGCTTAAATCATAGAATTTGGGGGTAGTTTTGATCCTATAATATTATTAACCTCAATAACCATAATTTCCACTCATTTCCAGTCTATTCTGAACACCTCACACCTCACAATATTATTTTTAGTCCTAAAGTTTGCACCAAGGTCGCTGGATGACTAAGCTAAGTGACCCAAATGGGTGGCACAAACACCTGGCCCATCTAGGAGTGGCATTGCAGTGTCAGACAGGATGGCACTTAAAAAAATTGGCCCCAAACAGCACATGATGCAAAGATAAATAAAAAAAGAGGTGCAAGATGGAATTGTCCTTGGGCCCTCCCACCCACCCTTATGTTATATGAACAGGACATGCACACTTTAACAAACCCATCAGTTCAGCGACAGGGTCTGCCACATGACTGTGGCTGATATGATTGGTTGGTTTGGGCCCCCACCAAAAAAGAGGCAATCAATCTCTCCTTGCACAAACTGGCTCTACAGAGGCAAGATGTCCACCTCCTCCTCATTGTCCGTTTCCTCACCCCTTTCACTGTGTACATCCTCCTCCTCACACAGTATTAATTTGTCACCACTGGAATCCACCATCACAGGTCCCTGTGTACTTTCTGGAGGCATTGCTGGTAAATCTCTCCACGGAGGAATTGATTATAATTCATTTTGATGAACATCATCTTCTGCACATTTTGTGGAAGCAACCTCCTACGCCTATCACTGACAAGATTACCGGCTGCACTAAACACTCTTTCAGAGTACACACTGGAGTGGGGGGGGGGGGGGGGCAACTTAGGTAAAATAAAGCCAGTTTGTGCAAGGGCCTCCAAATTGCCTCTTTTTCCTGCCAGTATACGTACGGACTGTCTGATATGCCTACTTGGATGCTGTCACTCATATAATCCTCCACCATTCTTTCAATGATGACAGAATCATATGCAGTGACAGTAGACAACATGTCAGTAATCGTTGGCAGGTCCTTCAGTCCAGACCAGATGTCAGCTATCTCTCCTGACTGCCCTGCATCACTGCCAGCGGGTGGTTTTAGAAATGTTATCCTTTTCCTGGCAGCTCTAGTGGCGGTAGAAAATTAAGGAGGAGCTGTTGGCGGGTCACGTTCCGCTTGACTTGACAATTGTCTCACCAGCAGGTCTTTGAACATCTGCAGACTTGTGTCTGCCGTAAAGAGAGATACAACGTAGGCTTTAAACCTAGGATTGAGCACGGTGGCCAAAATTTAGTGCTCTGATTTCAACAGATTGACCACCCGTGAATCCTGGTTAAGCGAATGAAGGGCTCCATCCATAAGTCTCACATGCCTAGCAGAATCGCTCCATTTTAGCTCCTCCTTCAATCTCTCCAGCTGCTTCTGCAAAAGCCTGATGAGGGGAATGACCTGACTTAGGCTGGCAGTGTCTGAAATGACTTCACGTGTGGCAAGTTCAAAGGGTTAGAGAACCTTGTACAACGTTGAAATCATTCTCCACTGCGCTTGAGTCAGGTGCATTCCCCCTCCTTTGCCTATATCGTAGGCAGATGTATAGGCTTGAATGGCCTTTTGCTGCTCCTCCATCCTCTGAAGCATATAGAGCAGAGCTGGCCAAACCGTTCCTCGAGATCTACCAACAGTTCACATTTTGCAGACCACCTGGCTAGTGCACAGGTGTACTCATTACTAATTAAGATGTGCTGCATTCATTCCTAACTGACAGTTCTACAGGTCTCCAGGAGGCCTGGAAAACATGAACTGTTGGTAGATCTCAAGGACCGGTTTGGCCAGCCCTGATATAGAGGATTGAATTCCACCTCGTTACCACCTCTTGCTTCAGTCGTTGGCAAGGCATGTTCAGGAGTGTTTGCTGGTGCTCAAGTCATCGGCACGCGGTGGCTTAATGCCGAAAGTGGCCCGCAATTCTTCGGGCCACCGACAGCATCTCCTGCACGTCCCTGTCGTTTTTAAAAAAATTCTGCACCACCAAATTCATTGTATGTGCAAAACATGGGACGTGCTGGAATTTGCCCACATGTAATGCACGCACAATATTGGTGGCGTTGTCCGATGTCACAAATCCCCAGGAGAGTCCAATTGGGGTAAGCCAATCTGCGATGATGTTCCTCAGTTTCCGTAAGATGTTGTCAGCTGTGTGCCTCTTATGGATAGCGGTGATACAAAGCGTAGCCTGCCTAGGAACGAGTTGGCTTTTGCGAGATGCTGCTACTGGTGCTGCTGTTGTTGCTGTGGGAGGCAATACATTTACCCAGTGGGCTGTCACAGTCATATAGTCCTTTGTCTGCCCTGCTCCACTTGTCCACCTGTCTGTGGTTTAGTGGACAGTGGGTACAACTGCATTTTTTAGGACACTGGTGACTCTTTCTGACGTCTGTGTACATTCTCGGTATCACCTGCCTAGAGAAGTGGAACCTAGATGGTATTTGGTACCGGGGACATACTACCTCAAGAAATTCTCTAAGTCCCTGTGAACTAACGGTGGATACTGGATGCACATCTAACACCAACATAGTTGTCAAGGCCTGAGTTATCTGCTTTGCAACAGGATGACTGCTGTGATATTTCATCTTCCTCGCAGAGTACTGTTGGACAGTCAATTGCTTACTGGAAGTAGTACAAGTGGTCTTCCGACTTCCCCTCTGGGATGGCGATCGACTCCCAGCAGCAACAACAGCAGCACCAGCAGCAGTAGGCGTTACACTCAAGGATCCATCAGAGGAATCCCAGTTAGGAGAGGACTCGTCATACTTGCCAGTGACATGGCCTGCAGGACTATTGGCGTTCCTGTCTAAGGAGGAAATTGACATTGAGAGAGTTGGTGGTGTGGTTTGCAGAAACTTGGGTACAAGAGGAAGAAGGGATTTAGTTGTCAGTGGACTGCTTCCACTGTCACCTAAAGTTTTTGAACTTGTCAATGACTTCTGATGAATGTATTTCAGGTGAAATATAAGGGAGGATGTTCCTAGGTGGTTAACGTCCTTACCCCTACTTATTACAGCTTGACAAAGGCAACACACGGCTTGAAAACAGTTGTCCACATTTCTGTTGAAATAATTCCACACCGAAGAGATTAATTTTTTTGTATTTTGACCAGGCATGTCAATGGCCTTATTCATCCCACAAACAACAAGTGTCTCCCCGGGTGCCTTACTTAAACAAACCACCTCACCATCAGAATCCTCCTTGTCAATTTCCTCCTCAGCACCAGCAACACCCATACCTTCATCCTGGTGTACTTCAACAGTGACAGCTTCAATTTGACTATCAGGAACTGGACTGTGGGTGCTCCTTCCAGCACTTGCAGGGGGCGGGCAAATGGTGGAAGGAGCCACCTCTTCCCGTCCAGTGTTGGGAAGGTCAGGCATCGCAACCGACTCAATTGGACTCTCCTTGGAGATTTGTGATTTAGAAGAACGCACAGTTCTTTGCTGTGCTTTTGCCAGCTTAACTCTTTTCATTTTTCTAGCGGAAGGATGAGTGCTTCCATCCTCATGTGAATCTGAACCACTAGCCATGAACATAGGCCAGGGCCTCAGCCGTTCCTTGCCACTCCGTGTCATAAATGGCATATTGGCAAGTTTACGCTTCTCCTCAGACGTTTTTAATTTAGATTTTTTTTGGTCATTTTACTGAACTTTTGTTTTTTGGATTTTACATGCTCTCTACTATGACATTGGGCATCGGCCTAGGCAGTTGACGTTGATGGCACTGAATCGTCTCTGCCATGACTAGTGGCAGCAGCTTCAGCACTAGGTGGAAGTGGATCTTGATCTTTCCCTATTTTACCCTCCAAATTTTTGTTCTCCATTTTTTAATGTGTGGAATTATATGCCAGTAATATATCTGAATTAGATGGCAGTAATGTCTGAAATTACATACCACTAGATAGATACCAGATACCACTGTGACTGGAATGATGATGACCTACACACAGTGACAGGACACTACCACAGCACCCTAATGCAGCAAGATGCAGCACAAGACACTGGACTTTTAGTAATGTACTGTAGTAAACTGGTCACCACAATGCAGCACAAGACAATGAGCAGTGATACTGAGCACTTATGAGTATACTAGAACTGACACTGGGCAGCCAGAACAGCACTGGACTATTGTACTGTAGTATACTGGTCACCACAATGCAGCACAAGACAATGAGTGGTGATCCTTAGCACTGATGAGGATACTAGAACTGACCCTAACCAGCAAGAACAGCACTGGACTATTGTACTGTAGTATACTCGTCAACACAATCCAGCACAATACAATGAGTAGTGATACTGAGCACTGATGAGGATACTAGAACTGACACTGGGCAGCGAGAACAGCACTGGACTATTGTACTGTAGTATACTGGTGACCACAATGCAGCACAAGAAAATGAGTGGTGATACTGAGCACTGATGAGGATACTAGAACTGACACTGAGCAGTGAGAATAGCACTGGACTATTGTACTGTAGTATACTGATAACCACAATGCAGCACAAGACAATGAGTAGTGATACTGAGCACTGATGAGGATACTAGAACTGACACTGGGCAGCGAGAACCGCACTTGACTAATGTACTGTAGTATACTGGTCACCACAATGCAGCATAAGACAATGAGTAGTGATACTGAGCACTTATGAGTATACTAGAACTGACACTGGGCAGCGAGAACAGCACTGGACTATTGTACTGTAGTATACTGGTCACCACAATGCAGCACAAGACAATGAGTAGTGATACTGAGCACTGATGAGGATACTAGAACTGACACTAGGCAGCGAGAACAGCACTGGACTATTGTACTGTAGTATACTGGTCACCACAATGCAGCACAAGACAATGAGTGGTGATACTGAGAACTGATGAGGATACTAGAACTGACACTGGGCAGCGAGAACAGCACTGGTCTATTGTACTGTACTATACTGGTCACCACAATGCAGCACAAGACAAAGAGTAGTGACAGAGCCGGTCATAGGCATAGGCAAACTAGGCAATTGCCTAGGGCATTTGATATGCCTAGGGGCATCAGCAGCTTCAGCTGATTAAAATGATATGCGGCATGCCTACAGTATATTCTGTGTGTAGCATTTCATATGCAGATACAGCCACAGTCTCACACAGTATATAGGCATGCTGCATATCATTTTAATCAGCAGAAGCTGCTTGTGCATCCTAGCCACATACCAATGCAAATAAGATGCATTTTCATAAAAAAGGTGCCCAACGTTAGCATTGAGGCAAGATTTATGAGGACACATCTGTTTCCAAGCAGAGGCAGAGGTCACAGTGTTAGTGGCAGTGTGAGTGATGTGTGCATGTGAGTGGGTTGGTTGTGCAGTAGTGTTTGGAATATGTGCAAGGAGCATTATGTGTGTCATGTAAAAATGCATTAATAATGTACAACATATGTGTAAGAGGCACTATGTATTATTATGTGTATAAGGGCATTTAATAATGCGCTGCATGTGTGTAACAGGGTACTACTGTATGTGTGTAATTATGTATATAGGGGCACTAATAATGTGCAGCAAATGTGTAGGGGGCACTATGCATGTCATTATGTGTATAAGGGCATTAATATTGTGCGGCATATGTGTAAGGGACATTATGCATAAAAGGACATTAATAAAGGTTGTCAATGTGTAAGGCGCAATATGTTTATAAGGACATTAATAATGTATCTCATGTGTAAGGGGCATTACTGTGTGGAATTATGTGTATAAATGCATTACTAATGTGTGGCATTATGTGTATAAGGTGCTCTACTATGTGGCATTGCGTATAGAAAGGGCACTACTATGTCGTCTAATGTGAATAAAGAGCGATAGGGTGTGGTGTAATGTGAATAATGAGCAATTCAGTGTGATGTAATGTGAATAAGGGTCTCTACTGTGAGGAGTAACATTTATAAGGTACAGTGATACTACTGTGGGATGTAATATGAATTATGGACACTATTGCATGATCAAATGTGAATAAAGTTGCACTACTGTGTGGCGTAATTGGAATTGGGGTTACTAATGTGTGGCCATGCCCCTTGACAGCAAAAACACACTCCTTTTTGGGCTGTGCATCAAATGTGCGAACTGTTCCTGTTTAAAATATAGGGGGTACAAACCCCAAAATAAGGACTGCTATGGGTCAGGGGTGATGGAGCTGGGAAAGAGGTGCAAGGTCAGAGGCGGAACCAGCGGTGGGGCTAGGGGGCACCAGCCAAAATTTTCCCTAGGGCATCATATTGGTTAGGGCCGGCTCTGAGTAGTGATACTGAGCACTGATGAGGATACTAGAACTGACACTGTGCCACGAGAACAGCACTGGACTATTGTACTGTAGTATACTGATCACCACAATGCAGCACAAGACAATGAGTAGTGATACTGAGCACTGATGAGGATACTAGAACTGACACTGGGCAGCGAGAACAGCACTGGACTATAGTACTGTAGTATATTGGTCACCACAATGCAGCACAAGACAATGAGTAGTGATACTGAGCACTGATGAGGATACTAGAACTGACACTGGGCAGCGAGAACAGCACTGGACTATTGTACTGTAGTATACTGGTGACCACAATGCAGCACAAGACAATGAGTGGTGATACTGAGCACTGATGAGGATACTAGAACTGACACTGAGCAGTGAGAATAGCACTGGACTATTGTACTGTAGTATACTGATAACCACAATGCAGCACAAGACAATGAGTAGTGATACTGAGCACTGATGAGGATACTAGAACTGACACTGGGCAGCGAGAACAGCACTTGACTAATGTACTGTAGTATACTGGTCACCACAATGCAGCATAAGACAATGAGTAGTGATACTGAGCACTTATGAGTATACTAGAACTGACACTGGGCAGCGAGAACAGCACTGGACTATTGTACTGTAGTATACTGGTCACCACAATGCAGCACAAGACAATGAGTAGTGATACTGAGCACTGATGAGGATACTAGAACTGACACTAGGCAGCGAGAACAGCACTGGACTATTGTACTGTAGTATACTGGTCACCACAATGCAGCACAAGACAATGAGTGGTGATACTGAGAACTGATGAGGATACTAGAACTGACACTGGGCAGCGAGAACAGCACTGGTCTATTGTACTGTACTATACTGGTCACCACAATGCAGCACAAGACAAAGAGTAGTGACAGAGCCGGTCATAGGCATAGGCAAACTAGGCAATTGCCTAGGGCATTTGATATGCCTAGGGGCATCAGCAGCTTCAGCTGATTAAAATGATATGCGGCATGCCTACAGTATATTCTGTGTGTAGCATTTCATATGCAGATACAGCCACAGTCTCACACAGTATATAGGCATGCTGCATATCATTTTAATCAGCAGAAGCTGCTTGTGCATCCTAGCCACATACCAATGCAAATAAGATGCATTTTCATAAAAAAGATGCCCGACGTTAGCATTGAGGCAAGATTTATGAGGACACATCTGTTTCCAAGCAGAGGCAGAGGTCACAGTGTTAGTGGCAGTGTGAGTGATGTGTGCATGTGAGTGGGTTGGTTGTGCAGTAGTGTTTGGAATATGTGCAAGGAGCATTATGTGTGTCATGTAAAAATGCATTAATAATGTACAACATATGTGTAAGAGGCACTATGTATTATTATGTGTATAAGGGCATTTAATAATGCGCTGCATATGTGTAACAGGGTACTACTGTATGTGTGTAATTATGTATATAGGGGCACTAATAATGTGCAGCAAATGTGTAGGGGGCACTATGCATGTCATTATGTGTATAAGGGCATTAATATTGTGCGGCATATGTGTAAGGGACATTATGTATAAAAGGACATTAATAAAGGTTGTCAATGTGTAAGGCGCAATATGTTTATAAGGTCATTAATAATGTATCTCATGTGTAAGGGGCATTACTGTGTGGAATTATGTGTATAAATGCATTACTAATGTGTGGCATTCTGTGTATAAGGTGCTCTACTATGTGGCATTGCGTATAGAAAGGGCACTACTATGTCGTCTAATGTGAATAAAGAGCGATAGGGTGTGGTGTAATGTGAATAATGAGCAATTCAGTGTGATGTGAATAAGGGTCTCTACTGTGAGGAGTAAAATTTATAAGGTACAGTGATACTACTGTGGGATGTAATATGAATTATGGACACTATTGCATGATCAAATGTGAATAAAGTTGCACTACTGTGTGGCGTAATTGGAATTGGGGTTACTAATGTGTGGCCATGCCCCTTGACAGCAAAAACACACTCCTTTTTGGGCTGTGCATCAAATGTGCGAACTGTTCCTGTTTAAAATATAGGGGGTACAAACCCCAAAATAAGGACTGCTATGGGTCAGGGGTGATGGAGCTGGGAAAGAGGTGCAAGGTCAGAGGCGGAACCAGCGGTGGGGCTAGGGGGCACCAGCCAAAATTTTCCCTAGGGCATCATATTGGTTAGGGCCGGCTCTGAGTAGTGATACTGAGCACTGATGAGGATACTAGAACTGACACTGTGCCACGAGAACAGCACTGGACTATTGTACTGTAGTATACTGATCACCACAATGCAGCACAAGACAATGAGTAGTGATACTGAGCACTGATGAGGATACTAGAACTGACACTGTGCCACGAGAACAGCACTGGACTATTGTACTGTAGTATACTGATCACCACAATGCAGCACAAGACAATGAGTAGTGATACTGAGCACTGATGAGGATACTAGAACTGACACTGGGCAGCGAGAACAGCACTGGACTATTGTACTGTAGTATATTGGTCACCACAATGCAGCACAAGACAATGAGTAGTGATACTGAGCACTGATGAGGATACTAGAACTGACACTGGACTATTGTACTGTAGTATACTGGTCACAACAATGTAGCACAAGACAATGAGTAGTGATCCTGTGCACTGATGAGGATACTAGAACTGACACTGGTCCGCGAGAACAGCACTGGTCTATTGTACTGTAGTATACTGGTCACCACAATGCAGCATAAGACAATTAGTAGTGATACTGAGCACTTATTAGTATACTAGAACTGACACTGGGCAGCGAGAATAGCACTGGACTATTGTACTGTAGTATACTGGTCACCACAATGCAGCACAAGACAATGAGTAGTGATACTGAGCATTGATGAGGATACTAGAACTGACACTGGGAACCGAGAACAGCACTGGACTATTGTACTGTAGTATACTGGTCACAACAATGCAACACAAAACAATGAGTGGTGATCCTGAGCACTTTTGAGTATACTAGAAATGACACTGTGCAGCGAGAACAGCACTGGACTATTGTACTGTAGTATACTGGTCACCACAATGCAGCACAAGACAATGAGTAGTGATACTGAGCACTGATGAGGATACTAGAACTGACACTGGGCAGCGAGAACAGCACTGGACTATTGTACTGTAGTATACTGGTGACCACAATGCAGCACAAGACAATGAGTGGTGATACTGAGCACTGATGAGGATACTAGAACTGACACTGAGCAGTGAGAATAGCACTGGACTATTGTACTGTAGTATACTGATCACCACAATGCAGCACAAGACAATAAATAGTGATACTGAGCATTGATATGGATACTAGAACTGACTCTGGGCAGCGAGAACAGCATTGGACTATTGTACTGTAGTATACTGCTTACCACAATGCAGCACAAGACAAAGAGTAGTGATACTGAGCACTGATTAGGATACTAGAACTGACACTGGGCACCAAGAACAGCACTGGACTATTGTACTGTAGTATACTGGTCACAACAATGCAGCACAAAACAATGAGTGGTGATCCTGAGCACTTTTGAGTATACTAGAAATGACACTGGGCAGCGAGAACAGCACTGGTCTATTGTACTGTAGTATACTGATCACCAGAATGCAGCACAAGACAATAAATAGTGATACTGAGCATTGATATGGATACTAGAACTGACTCTGGGCAGCGAGAACAGCACTGGACTATTGTACTGTAGCATACTGGTCACCACAATGCAGCACAAGACAATGAGTGGTGATCCTCAGCACTGCTTAGAATACTAGAACTGACACTGGGCAGCGAGAACAGCACTGGAGTATTGTACTGTAGTATACTGGTCAACACAATGCAGCACAAGACAATGAGTAGTGATACTGAGCACTGATGAGGATACTAGAACTGACACTGGGCAGCGAGAACAGCACTGGACTATTGTACTGTAGTATACTAGTCACCACAATGCAGCACAAGACAATGAGTAGTGATACTGAGCACTGATGAGGATACTATAACTGACACTGGGCAGCGAGAACAGCACTGGACTATTGTACTGTAGTAAACTAGTCACCACAATGCAGCACAAGACTATGAGTGGTGAATTTGAGCACTGATTAGAATACTAGAACTGACACTGGGCAGCAAGACCAGCACTGGAGTATAGTACTTAAGTATACTGGTCACCACAATGCAGCACAAGACAATGAGTAGTAATACTGAGCACTGATGAGAATACTAGAACTGACACTGGGCAGCGAGAACAGCACTGGACTATTGAACTGTAGTATACTGGTCACCACAATGCAGCACAAGACAATGAGTAGTGATACTGAACACGGATGAGGATACTAGAACTGACACTGGGCAGCGAGAACAGCACTGGACTATTGCACAGTAGTATAATGGTCACCACAATGCAGCACAAGACAATGAGTAGTGATACTGAGCACTGATAATGATACTAGAACTGACACTGGGCAGTGAGAACAGCACTGGACTATTGTACTGTAGTATACTGGTCACAACAATGCAGCACAAAACAATGAGTAGTGATACTGAGCACTGATGAGGATACTATAACTGACACTGGGCAGCGAGAACAGCACTGGACTATTGTAATGTAGTAAACTGGTCACCACAATGCAGCACAAGACAATGAGTGGTGAATTTGAGCACTGATTAGAATACTAGAACTGACACTGGGCAGCAAGACCAGCACTGGAGTATTGTACTATAGTATACTGGTCACCACAATGCAGCACAAGACAATGAGTAGTAATACTGAGCACTGATGAGAATACTAAAACTGACACTGGGCAGCGAGAACAGCACTGGACTATTGAACTGTAGTATACTGGTCACCACAATGCAGCACAAGACAATGAGTAGTGATACTGAACACGGATGAGGATACTAGAACTGACACTGGGCAGCGAGAACAGAACTGGACTATTGCACAGTAGTATAATGGTCACCACAATGCAGCACAAGACAATGAGTAGTGATACTGAGCACTGATGAGGATACTATAACTGACACTGGGCAGCGAGAACAGCACTGGACTATTGTACTGTAGTAAACTGGTCACCACAATGCAGCACAAGACAATGAGTGGTGAATTTGAGCACTGATTAGAATACTAGAACTGACACTGGGCAGCAAGAACAGCACTGGAGTATTGTACTGTAGTATACTGGTCACCACAATGCAGCACAAGACAATAAGTAGTAATACTGAGCACTGATTAGAATACTAGAACTGACACTGGGCAGCGAAATTAGCACTGGACTATCGTACTGTAGTATACTGGACACCACAATGCAGCACAAGACAATGATTGGTGATACTGAGCACTGATGAGGATACTATAACTGACACTGGGCAGCGAGAACAGCACTGGACTATTGTACTGTAGTAAACTGGTCACCACAATGCAGCACAAGACAATGATTGGTGATCCTGAGCACTGATTAGATTACTAGAACTGACACAGGGCAGCAAAAACAGCACTGGACTATTGTACTGTAGTATACTGGTCACCACAATGAAGCACAAGACAATGAGAGGTGACAATGAGCACTGATGAGGATACTAGAATGACAATGGGCAGCGAGAACAGCACTGGACTATTATACTGTAGTATACTGATCACCAAAATGCAGCACAAGACAATGAGTAGTGATACTGAGCACTGATGAGGATACTAGAACTGAAACTAGGCAGCGAGAACAGCACTAGACCATTGTAGTGTAGTATACTGGTCACCACAATGAAACACAAGACAATGAGTGGTGAAACTGAGCACTGATGAGTATACTAGAACTGATATTGGGCAGTGAGAACAGCACTGGACTATTGTACTGTAGTATACTGGTTATCACAATGCATCACAACACAATGAGTGGTGATACTGAGCACTGATGAGGATACTAGAACTGACACTGGGCAGCGAGAACAGCACTGGACTATTGAACTGTAGTATACTGGTAACCACAATGCAGCACAAGACAATGAGGGGTGATCCTGAGTCACTGATTAGAATACTAGAACTGACACTAGGCAGCAAAAACAGCACTGGACTATTGTGCTGTAGTATACTGGTCACCACAATGCAGCACAAGACAATGAGAGGTGACAATGAGCACTGATGAGGATACTAGAACTGACACTGGGCAGAGAGAATAGAACTGGACTATTGTACTGAACTATACTGGTTATCACAATGCAGCACAAGACAATGAGTAGTGATACTGAGCACTGATAATGATACTAGAAATGACACTGGGTAGCGAGAACAGCACTGGACTATTGTACTGTAGTATACTGATCACCACAATGCAGCACAAGATAATGAGTAGTGATACTGAGCACTGATGAGGATACTAGAACTGACTCTGGGCAGCGAGAACAGCACTGGACTATTGTACTTTAGTTTACTGGTTACCACAATGTAGCACAAGACAATGAGTAGTGATACTGAGCACTGATTAGGATACTAAAACTGATACTGGGCAGCGAGAACAGCACTGGACTATTGAACTGTAGTATACTGTTCACCTCAATGCAGCATAAAACAATGAGTAGTGATACTGAGCACTGATGAGGATACTAGAACTGACACTGGGCAGCGAGAACCGCACTGGACTATTGTACTGTAGTATACTGGTCACCACAATGCAGCACAAGACAATGAGTAGTGATACTGAGCACTGATGAGGATACTAGAACTGACACTGGGCAGCGAGAACAGCACTGGACTATTGTGCTGTAGTATACTGATCACAAAAATGTAGCACAAGACAATGAGTGGTGATCATGAGCACTGATGAGGATACTAGAACTGACACTGGGCCGCGAGAACAGCACTTGACTATTGTACTGTAGTATACTAGTCACCACAATGCAGCACAAGACAATGAGTGGTGATCCTGAGCACTGATAAGAATACTAGAACTGACACAGGGCAGCAAAAACAGCACTGGACTATTGTACTGTAGTATACTGGTCACCACAATGCAGCACAAGACAATGATTAGTGATACTGAGCACTGATTAGGATATTAGAACTGACACTGGGCAGCGAGAACAGCACTAGACAATTGAACTGTAGTATACTGGTCACCACAATGCAGCATAAGACAATGAGTAGTGATACTGAGCTCTGATGAGGATACTAGAACTGACACTGGGCAGCGAGAACAGCACTGGACTATTGTACTGTAGTATACTGGTCACCACAATGCAGCACAAGACAAAGAGTAGTGATACTGAGCACTGATTAGGATACTAGAACTGACACTGGGCACCATGAACAGCACTGGACTATTGTACTGTAGTATACTGGTCACAACAATGCAGCACAAAACAATGAGTGGTGATCCTGAGCACTTTTGAGTATACTAGAAATGACACTGGGCAGCGAGAACAGCACTGGTCTATTGTACTGTAGTATACTGATCACCAGAATGCAGCACAAGACAATAAATAGTGATACTGAGCATTGATATGGATACTAGAACTGACTCTGGGCAGCGAGAACAGCACTGGACTATTGTACTGTAGCATACTGGTCACCACAATGCAGCACAAGACAATGAGTGGTGATCCTCAGCACTGCTTAGAATACTAGAACTGACACTGGGCAGCGAGAACAGCACTGGAGTATTGTACTGTAGTATACTGGTCAACACAATGCAGCACAAGACAATGAGTAGTGATACTGAGCACTGATGAGGATACTAGAACTGACACTGGGCAGCGAGAACAGCACTGGACTATTGTACTGTAGTATACTGCTTACCACAATGCAGCACAAGACAAAGAGTAGTGATACTGAGCACTGATTAGGATACTAGAACTGACACTGGGCACCAAGAACAGCACTGGACTATTGTACTGTAGTATACTGGTCACCACAATGCAGCATAAGACAATGAGTAGTGATACTGAGCTCTGATGAGGATACTAGAACTGACACTGGGCAGCGAGAACAGCACTGGACTATTGTACTGTAGTATACTGGTCACCACAATGCAGCATAAGACAATGAGTAGTGATAATGAGCACTGATGAGGATACTAGAACTGAAACTGGGCAGCGAGAACAGCACTGTACCATTGTAGTGTAGTATACTGGTCACCACAATGAAACACAAGACAATGAGTGGTGAAACTGAGCACTAATGAGTATACTAGAACTGATATTGGGCAGTGAGAACAGCACTGGACTATTGTACAGTAGTATACTGATCACCACAATGCAGCACAAGATAATGAGTAGTGATACTGAGCACTGATGAGGATACTAGAACTGACACTGGGCAACGAGAACAGCACTGGACTATTGTACTGTAGTATACTGGTTACCACAATGCAGCACAAGACAATGAGTAGTGATACTGAGCACTGATTAGGATACTAGAACTGACACTGGGCAGCGAGAACAGCACTGGACAATTGAACTGTAGTATACTGGTCACCACAATGCAGCATAAGACAATGAGTGGTGATACTGAGCTCTGATGAGGATACTAGAACTGACACTGGGCAGCGAGAACAGCACTGGACTATTGTACTGTAGTATACTGATCACCACAATGCAGCACAAGATAATGAGTAGTGATACTGAGCACTGATGAGGATACTAGAACTGACACTGGGCAACGAGAACAGCACTGGACTATTGTACTGTAGTATACTGGTCACCACAATGCAGCACAAGACATTGAGTAGTGATACTGAGCACTGATTAGGATACTAGAACTGACACTGGGCAGCAAGAACAGCACTGGACAATTGAACTGTAGTATACTGGTCACCACAATGCAGCATAATACAATGAGTAGTGATACTGAGCTCTGATGAGGATACTAGAACTGACACTGGGCAGCGAGAACAGCACTGGACTATTGTACTGTAGTATACTGGTCACCACAATGCAGCACAAGACAATGAGTAGTGATACTGAGCACTGATGAGGATACTAGAACTGACACTGGGCAGCGAGAACAGCACTGGACTATTGTACTGTAGTGTACTCGTCACCACAATGCAGCACAAGACAATCAGTAGTGATACTGAGCTCTGATGAGGATACTAGATCTGACACTGGGCAGCGAGAACAGCACTGGACTATTGTACTGTAGTGTACTGGTCACCACAATGCAGCACAAGACAATGAGTAGTAATACTGAGCACTGATGAGGATACTAGAACTGACACTGGGCAGCGAGAACAGCACTGGACTATTGTACTGTAGTATACTGGTAATGTTTTTTATTTGAATATTGCAACCTTCTTACATTTTATTTACATATTTACAAATTTACAACAAATAAATAAAGTAAAACTTGAATAACAAACAAAAATTTTCCATTTATTCTTAACATTTTCCTCCATTTTACATTCCCTTTCATAATTTTCCCTTAATTCTAACAATTTCCGTAAGAAACTTTCTTTTTCCGAAACTAGCCTCCTCTTCCTCCTCCGTACTCCCCCTTCACCTGTTCTTGAGCCCATACATACCTCTCTCACCCCTCCTTTCATTCCCCACCACCTCCATTCACTCCACTCTCAATCCACCCATTTTCTCACCTTTTATACCATTTACACTCCTTTCATCCTGGACAATCCAACATTTAAATGAGAAGTCAATAACAAATCTAGGCAGCTCTTCCAGTGTATGCAACCATTTAAAGAAGAAAGACAAATCTCAAAATTCTATTTCAACTAAAAAGTGAGATAGTTATAGAAAAGTTTTACCAGTACCTGGAGGCTAGAAACTTTCCATCACCCACTAAGGGGGCTTCAGCTGGCGCCACAAGTGGGACCAACTGATGACATCCAATCTCTCCTCCTCCATTTCCATCATCCGCTTCACCTCGTGTAGTATTAGGCCCTCCACCACTTCGCAGGGAAGGATTTTATTTCTCAATAAAACCTGACACCGTGCATTCCATAAGTGATACCTGACAGCTAAACTTATCATAAAAATTGTGCATAAATCAAATTCTTCGTACCCTTTGATGCTCCATATGCCCATCCCTGGTAATCCAAACCAGAAAGACAAGTTATTCCTAGAGCACTTGACACTCTTTTGCAAATGTTTATATTAAAAGGACACTGAAGAAAGAAATGGTCCATACTCTCCTCCTGACCTTGACACTCCTCCCGTGGACAATCACGATCATTGGATCTTCTAAACTTCAGGTTCCCCCTAACATAGAGCTTCCCTTGAAATGAAAACCAGGCGATGTCCCTAAATTTCAACGGGATCCTCTGAGAATTTATCAGAGAAATCCCTTCTGAACATACCGTTTCTGGGCAATCCTTCAGGGCCAATGGGACATGGAAGTGAGTTTGCAAGACCCTCTTCCCCAACTCCTTCCTACTGAGATCTCTTAACTCCCCCACTCCCAAGCCCCATCGCCCAATTACTTTCAAGCACTGGATCACGTAGATCAGTTGGTAGCCTCTTCTACGCCGAGAGCTTCTCAAGTGACCTCCTTCTATCCATACTGTGAGGAAAGGGGATATCCATTCCCTAAAACCGTCTGCCCACCGAGGAGGGGTCTCTGAAAACAGACCCCCGAAATTCATTTTTAAAAAGGCTGTTATAAAAAACACCACCGGGTTGACCATATCCAGTCCCCCCTTGGTCCTCGGTTTGCATGCAATGCCTCTCTTAACTATATTCATTTTGTTTCCCCACAACAGCAGGAAAAACAAAGAGCCAATTTTAGACCACAGTGGTTGTGGCAAAAATCATACATAACTGACATATAAAAACAATGGAATCAGATAGGTTTTACACAAATCAACCCTTTCCCTCAGGGAGAATTTCCATCCTCTCCAACTTCTTACTTTCCGGGTTGCCTCTTCCAGTATCCTTTCCCAATTTGCTGTGGCATAATCACCCTGGTCGAATCTTATTCCTAGAATCTTAATTGAATGGCTGGCCCCGGGGAGGCTGTCCGGAAGGTCAAATTCTCTACCTTCCTCCCCCATCCAGAAAACTTCACACTTGTCCTGATTTATCATGGAGCCCGAGGCTCCTGAGTACTCGCCTATCAGTTGGTCAACATCACAGACCTCTGTGTTCGATGACAGAACCACTGTGACATCATCAGCATAGGCAATTACCCTTAGTGGTTCTCCCTGGCCCAGCGGCACCCCTCCCACCATGCTGTTCTCAATCCTCCGAATAAAAGGATCGATCGCAAACACGTAAAGAAGAGGGCTCAGGGGGCAACCCTGACGGACACCAGAGTTCACCACAAAGGCAGGCCCTACCCAACCATTAACAAGCGGGAAGCTCTCGGCCTTGCTGTACAATATGCGTAGCCAATGGACTAGTTTAACTGGAATGCCATACCTTTCCAGCAAAGTCCAGAGGTACTCATGGTTGACTCGGTCAAAAGCTTTGGACTGATCCAATGCCAGTAAATAAATATTTCCCCCACTTCTCAACCTTGCACCGTTCTATGGCCTCCCGGACACCAAGGACAGCACTAAATGTGCTTCGACCTTTCACAGTACAATGCTGAGAAGTTGAGAGCAACTGCCCGGAAAATTCCATCAGCCTATTAAATATGATTTTTGCCAACACCTTCCTATCCGTATTGAGGAGCGCCCGCCAGTTCTCAATACGGACCGGGTCCTTTCCTTTAGAGAGTAAGATAAGTACTGAAAGCTTCATGGAGGGAGGGAGTTCACCCTCTGCCAGGTCACTGTTAAAAACCTCCACGAGACGAGGTGCCAGGACGTCTGAGAATTCTTTATAGAATTCAGCTGTCAAACCATCTGGCCCAGGTGTCTTTTTTGATGTTAAACCGCCAATCACTTCTCTGACCTCCTCCACAGATATCTCACTCTCTAGGCAGTCAATTGTGGCATCCGGTTCCACAATGCCCTGGTATCTTCCCAAGAAATTCCTCCATCTTTTCTCTGCTAAGTGCCTTCTCAGATAGCAGATCAGTGTAATAGGTTCTAATGACTTCCAGGATGCCCTCTCTCCCCTCCTGCACGACACCCTTTCCATCAATCAGACCTCTGATTTCCTTTAACTCGATCTTTTGCCTACAATTCTGGTAAGGATCTGGGGAGTGGTACTTGCCATAATCCCTCTCCCAAATCAAAGATGAAAGTCTACTATACTGCAACTGCTGCATCCGAGATTTCACCTGGGAGATTTCCCTATCATCTCCTCTTTCAGAGATCAGGAAGTCTAATTTCCTCCTCAGAGCATAGTAGGCATTCTTCTTTACCAAGTTTTTCTTTGCTACAAGCCACTTAAAAAACCCTCGGGTCCTCTCTTTGACCTCCTCCCACCACTCCGATCTACTCCATCCTGCCTCCAACAGTGTTTCCTGTGCTTGGAAGAATTCCCTAAAAGATTGTCTTACCTTCTCTTCCTTTAAAAGCTCTGAGTTCAGCCTCCATAGGCCCCTTCCTTTCAAAATGGACTGTGAAGCATTCAAAGAAAAAGTAAAGAACCCGTGATCCGAAAATTCTACCAACCTTACCTGTCTTAAGTCAAAGTCTTAGAAGTTTCTTCAACAAAAAATCTATCTATTCTAGTCCTACTCTGACCACTAAAGTAGGTGTAACCCGTGAGGTCTGGATGGTGCCGAACATGAACATCAACCAAACCCGCCTGCCTAACCATTGATACTAAATAATTTGAATCATAGCCCATGGTTTTTTGTCTCCTCCCCTGTCTTTTGGCCTAACTACGGTGTTGAAATCGCCACCAAAAACAACCTGCTGGGCCGTAAAAAGAAATGGGCTTGATCCTCTTGAAAAGGCATTTCCTATCCCAGGCTGTCTGGGGCCCATAGATGTTGATCAGCCTTAGGTCATGCCCTGTCAAGGTGACATCTAAGATCATACACCTTCCAACTTGTAACTCAATAACCTTGTGCACAGTTACTATGCCGGCAAAAAGTACCGCCACCCCACCATAAGGCTCAGCTGCAAGAGACCAATAGGGAGGCCCTCCTCTCCACTCGCTTTTGGCATTGTGAAGAGCTGCCAACCTGTTAACCCGGGTCTCCTGCAAAAACAAAATATCAAAATCCTGGTTATTAAAAAATTCAAAAGCCATAAACCGAGCCTTATTGGAAAGAACGGAAGCCACATTAATCGTGGCACATCGTATAGGGTGGAGATCCATGTTTCTTTGGTGATTGAGTTTCACTACCCATTTTCCTTATTCACTTCTCCCCACCACCCCCATCACCATCACCACCACCACCAATACCACATTCCATTCTTACTACAGCCTCTCCTTCTTTCATCCCGGCTCCCTCCATACCTGAACCAGGATCCGGGGGTTTTCGGATAGAATCCTTTGCAGGAGGTTCCTTCTCTATCAAGGCCTTCTGTCCATTCCCCTCTTGTGACTCCACTGTTTCCTACATCTTTAATTCTTCTATCTCTGATTCTGCCCTTTCTTTCCCCACTAGGGATGATCCTGCCGGGTCCCATTCTAGTTCACTTTCTGATTCCTTGCCTGAACTTTCCCTATGACTATCCTTCCTTTCTTTCTTTTTCTTTCCACCTTCCCCGCTTCCCCTCTCTCTCTGCCTCCTTTTCCTTATCTTCTTCTGTCTCAGCACCAACCCACCCTTCTCCTTCACTACCTCCCCCTCCTCCTCATCAGTGGGAACTCCCTCAAACCTATTAAATAATAATAAGTCCTCCTTAATTACTGCTTTCTTGCTTTTCCCACCCTTTATTACTAGCTGAAAACCTTCTTCCTCATCCTCTTTCCCCTTCACCATTCCTCCCGCCAAACTCAACTCCGTCTTTCCTTCCCTCAGTTTCACTGACCCTCTTCGCACTTCCTTTACCCTTTCTTTCACCACTCTTGCCTTGTTTCTTGTCCCTAAATCCTCAAAACTTTCCCTCCTACTCCTCCATTCCTTTGTTTTTTCCGCCTCAGGACACCTACTGTAAGGGTGCCCTTCACCTCCACATAAGTTACAACAGATGTTATTGCATGACCTTGAGGTGTGGCCCAGTCCGCCGCATAAATTGCATTTGACCGCATCGCATTCATGGCTCAAATGCCCAGGGCCACCACACTCGAAACAAGTCTTTGGCTGGCCCTAATAGAACACCTGAATGCGATCGCGGCCAATATACGCGGCGGACGGCAGATGTTTCACCCCCTCACAGCTTTTCATCAAACACACATTTGCAGACCATGCTCTGCCCCATACCCCTAACGTATAGTCCGACTTTTCGCTGCTTAGTATTTTTTCACAATACCTGCTCAACCAATATTTTATGTCATTCTCAGGAATTGTCTCGTTTCGCACTAGAATGGACACCTTTGTGCTATCTACTTTCCCAGTCATGAAGAAAGTAAAGTAACTGAAGAAACTCCCTTCTTCCAGATCAGACAATTTTGAGAAGCACTCCTGCATCACCCTGTTTGCCATAAAGGCCACGTCAAACTCATTTGAGTTCACAGGGTGAATGCAGGAGTACAACTGCGTGGCCACAAATCCTAAATAAAAAAACTTTCTCAAAAAATCAACTTTTGAAGGAGCGCCTCCTTCACCCACCCACTTAAAATTTATTATTTTTCTTCTACCAAACCCTCCCGCCTCTGCACTACCTCCCCCCACATTTTCACCCTGCCCTGAAACAGTTGGATTGCTCAGTACCTTGGCATAAGATGTTTCCACCCCCTTCGATGCACCATCAGTATCTGCAGCAAAACCAAAGACAGGGGTAGGGCCTGGGGGAGGAACAAGAATAGGCATCACATTCATTATATTTTTTACAGGCACTAAGTTCTTACTCTTATCCTTATGTTTGAGTGTTACTGCACTTATTAGCTTTGCAGCGGCCCGCATCCTCTCAGGTACTTGCAGATTCCCATATACAGTTTCTACTACTTCCATTTCTTGCTCTGAAAGCACTCTTTTGTCCAGCCTTGGCTGACCTTGAACTTTGCCAGGCTTTTCATCGTTTTCTTTAATTTTTACATTTTCTTTTGAGTTTTCTTTATTTCCATCTTGGCCCCCTTCCCCCCTGAAAAGCCCAATTGGGCCCCCTCCACCCAAAAAAACTTCTGGTGCTCCCCCAGTTACCTCCTTCCTTTCTTTACTGAAATCACTCACCTCCAGTTTACTGTCTCCAGCAAGCCCCTTTCCACTTTCCTCTGCCGTTTTGCCAATACTCATACTGGCCAGGGCACCCTCCGATGACATCCGCTTATCAACCGGGATCCCCTCACCTTCCTTTTCTGACATTCGGGTCTCGGCACTTGCAGCTCCGATCACCTTTCCACTGCCACCTTCATCTGCCACATCTCCAGGATCCCCCTGCTGCCACTGCACCGGCCGCTCCGTCTCACCTTTCGTTCCTCCAGCCGAAGTGGTTTCAGCTTTAGACACAGCCCTCCCCTCTGTCTCCATAGAAACTGGGTTTTCTATTCCACTGGCCACGTTATCAGGGTTCCCTCCACTCTGTTGATGTTGCGCTACCACCGGCACCGCCTCCGCTTCTCCGTCACCAAGGACTCCATTCTGGGGCCACTCCTCCTGCACCGCCGCTGGACCTTGCATTTCTACAGGGAAATCCTTAGCAGCCGGCAATGCTATTAACCCCTGCTGTGCTGAATAATTTCCTTCATTCTCCTTTTTGCTTAATTCCTCCTGGGCAACCACCATTTTTCCCTTTATACGTGCCTGATACAGGGTAAGGTCTTCTATTTGATCCCTGTACCGTTGTCTGTCCCATACTTGGCATTTATTTCTTTTCTTCCTTGCTTCTGTAATGCGGTTACTGATTTCTTTGATTCATATATGAGCTCCTGTAATGACATTCCTGCCAGTATTTCCTCTGTACTTGAATCTCCCTCTGTTTCTGAATTTAACCCCTCCGTTGCTGAACTCACATCCATACTGTATTCTTCTCCTTCTTAAACCCCTAACCCCCCAGCATCCGCAGATCTCCCCCCGGGAGCTGGCATGCCCCCAAGGAAACTCTCTGCCTGCTCAGGGGGCTCGGGGGAGGCATCATACCAGGATATTTGCTCAATTTTATTTTCTTTCATTTTTACAACCAGCGGCACCAGCCGCTCTCCTCCGTCCTGCAGCTTTCCCCTTCTCCCCTCACAGGGACTCCCGGCCATTACAGCATTCCCCCCTGGGGCTACACCACCCCCAGGGGTACCTGCTGCTGTTGACACTGTAAGGGGGGCTACCATGGACAGAGACCCTTCTTGGGGTTTCTCTGCTCCGTGCGGCGCCGATTGCCGCTCCCCTTCCTTAAACAGACCCACAGGCACAATTTCCCCTTCAGCAAGAGGACCTTTTGCAGCTCCGGCTTCGGGGCTCTCTGCTCTCTGCGCTTTTTGTTCTGAGGTACCCCCCCTTTGCACGGAGGGGGTATATTGCTCACCTCTAGCCCCTGCAGGTCCTGGGCACTCAGATCTTGACTCCGGAAGCTTTTTCTTCTGTTATTTTGCAGAAGCAGCTGCCATTGCAATCCTGCCAGATGTTCCTTCATTCCCTTTTTTTTTTTACTTTCACTGGGGAAGCCAGTAAAATCCTCCGTGACCTCCTCATGATTAAAGAGTACCTCCTGGCACCCCCTAATAGTTAAAGACACAGACCCCAGCTGGGCCCTTCCAGGCAGAGGAATCCCTTAGCACAGCTGCCCGCTCCCAAGCTCCCACAGCTGGGAGAGGGGGCGGGATCCCTCAGGTAACCAGATGGAGCCCAGGAGCTCCTGAAGACACCTCACCTCAATGCAGCACAAGACAATGAGTGGTGATAATCGGGCAGCGAGAACAGCACTGGATTATTGTACTGTAGTATACTGGTAACCACAATGCAGCACAAGACAATGAGTGGTGATCCTGAGCACTGATTAGAATACTAGAACTGACACTGGGCAGCAAAAACAGCACTGGACTATTGTACTGTAGTATACTAGTTACCACAATGCAGCACAAGACAATGAGTGGTGACTCTGAGCACTGATGAGGATACTAGAACTGACACTGAGCAGTGAGAACAGCACTGAACTATTGTACTGTAGTATACTGGTCACCTCAATGCAGCACAAGACAATGAGTGGTGATACTGAGCCCTGATGAGGATACTAGAAATGACACTGGGCAGCGAGAACAGCACTGGACTATTGTACTGTAGTATACTGGTCACCACAATGCAGCACAAGACAATGAGTAGTGATACTGAGCACTGATGAGGATACTAGAACTGACACTGGGCAGCGAGAACAGCACTTGACTATTGTTCTGTAGTATACTGGTCCCACAATGCAGCTCAGGACAATGAGTAGTGATCCTGACCACTGATGAGGATACTAGAACTGAAACTGGGCAGCGAGAACAGCACTGGTCTATTGTACTGTAATATACTGGTTATCACAATGCAGCATAAGACAATGAGTAGTGATCCTGAGCACTGATTAGAATACTAGAACTGACACTGGGCAGCGAGAACAGCACTGGACTATTGTACTGTAGTATACTGCTCACCACAATGCAGCACAAGACAATGAGTAGTAATACTGAGCACTGATGAGGATACTAGAACTGACACTCAGCAGCGAGAACATCACTGTACGATTTTACTGTAGTATACTGGTCACCACAATGCAGCACAAGACAATGAGTAGTGATACTGAGCACTGATGAGGATACTAGAACTGACACTGGGCAGCGAGAACAGCACTGGACTATTGTACTGTAGTATACTGGTCACCACAATGCAGCACAAGACAATGGGGTATGTTTACTAAGGTCCCGATTTTGACCGAGATGGTGTTTTTTCTTCAAAGTGTCATCTCGGGAATTTACTTTACTCAAATCACGGCAGTGATGAGGGCATTCGTATTTTTATTACGGCTGTGTAGTAAAATTACGAATGAATACACCATCGGTCAAACGCGGCTGTTTAGGTATTGAACACGGTCATTTACTAACCATTCGTATTTGTAATCTCTACCGTGAAAATGCATTTGCGGCCGTGAACAAATACAAATCGTAAAAAAAGGCTAAAAAGAAGTAGACCTGCTTTTGAGAAGCGTGTTTACATGTGTTGCCAATTCTACATTACTCACACCTGACTTTTTGGGCCTTTAAAAGGGGACCAAACACATTTTTCTCCTCTCTCACTCTGCTACCGTGTGTAATACTGCTTTCTTGTTTGCTGGGTGATACCTGACAGTGCTCCATGAGGCTACAATAAACCAAGCCCAGGAAAATGAGCATGGTCAGCAGGTTGTACAGGTTCCGAGTAGGCTGGGCATGCCTGTTTTTTTTAGTGGTCGTTTAAACTTTAACAAATTGTCTGATGACCAGGTTATACAGATGGTCCGACTAAATGTAAATAACCTTTTACGTCTGTATGACCTTGCAAAACTGAACCTTGACCCTGAGCCAGCACGCTCTCGCTCTGGCTCAGGCCTGCACAAACTCCTGGCTGTGTTGCACTTTATGGCTACTGGCAGCTTCCAGTCTGTGACTGGCGATGTCATTATTATCTCACAGGCCACCTTTTATAAATATTTAATTCAGGTGATTTAAAATATACATACACTTCTATGTCTAAGTTGTTTTTCTGTAATGTAATATAACACAGTATTGTATTGATTACAGGTCATGACACTCAACTTAAATTTAGGAATGTCCACTCAGGTTTTGGATGTCTTGGATGGACACATAGATGCCTCTCTCTGCTTCCCTACCGAGAAGTCGCAGTGGCATGCAGTCAGGGTAGCTTTCTGTGAGCTTGCGGCCATGCCCAATGTGCTGGGTGCCATAGATTACACACACATTTTGAGCTGAGGTCACCTAGGGACAGGCAATATATTTATACCAATACACATCTGGGCCTAGACACTAATGTACAGGTGGTTTCTGTAGCTAATTAAACAAGACACATATTCCGTGTGAGCAATTTATTACCTACAACAAAGGCATTTTTGCCACAACAAATCAATATAATATAATATTGCCTTCACATCAGTGTTGGACTGGGGCATGAAAGGCCCACCAGGGAAATTCAGATTTAGGGGCCCATTCTCATGGGTGTGGCCAGCCCCGTAAAAGTTTAGCTAACCATTAGAAAGTTCATGGTATGGGTCACTTGATAAATATATATATTAAATACTAGACATGTTCGGCGGACACTTTTTGTGTTTTGGTTTTGGATCTGGATTGATTTTGCGAAAACAACCCTTTCATGGTTTGGTTTTGGATCTGAATGAATTTTGAAAAAAACATAAAAAAGCTAAAATCACAGAATTTGGGGGTAATTTTGATACTACGGTATTATTAATCTCAATGACATTCATTTCCACTCATTTCCAGTCTATTCTGAACACCTCAAAATATTGTTTTTAGGCCAAAAGGTCGCACCGAGGTCGCTGGGTGACTAAGCTAAGTGACACAAGTGTGCAGCACAAACACCTGGCCCATCTAGGAGTGGCACTGCAGTTGCAGACAGGATGGCAGTTTTAAAAACTAGGCCCAAAGAGTACATAATGCAAAGAAAAAAAAAGAGGTGCACCAAGGTCACTGGATGACTAAGCTAAGCGACACAAGTGTGCGGCACAAACACCTGGCCCATCTAGGAATGGCACTGCAGTGTCAGACAGGATGGCAGTTTTAAAAACTAGGCCCCAAAGAGCACATAATGCAAAAAAAAAAAGAGGTGCACCGAGGTCGCTGGATGACTAATGGAATTGTCTTGGGCCCTCCCACCCACCCGGGCCTTCCAACCCACCCGGGCCTTCCAACCCACACATATGTTGTTTAAACAGGACATGCACAGTTTAATAAATCCATCATTTCAGCAACAGGTAGTCCCCCTGGAAAAAGCTTGCCAAGTTCTACGAATCATAGCTAGCCAAAGCCTCCAAAATTGTACCCCCTTCTCCATTTTCAGGGATTAAGATAATTTCAGATTTAATGCTGGGATGCAAATAAACTGGTGTATCCCACAGGATCAAGATAGGATATTTTCCCCTCCATGAAGTCTGGAGACTTATTTTGTGAAAATCTCGTGGGTTTCTTTTTTTTCAATTTTTTTAATTGCATTTTTCTTTACATATTTTGTGGCAGATGCCTTATTTCTGTTTTTCACAGCTCCCAATTACACACATGTGAGCATACCTGTGTGTCCCAGTTACACACATGTGAGCATACCTGTGTGTCTTGTTTATTTTATTCCGCTTTTATTTTTAAATAATGCAGCCCCTTAGATGTTTTAGCAGCCCCTCCTGAGCCCCCACAGCAGCCCTGATGGGGCAAGTTGAGTTCGGGTGATTTTGATAAAGTACTAAGCACAACTGTGCAGTGAATTTTTTTATATTGAGCCCCTACCCTAGTGGAGCTTACCACTCTACAGTCGAAACTCATTTCATACTATAAGTAGGACTGTAGGAGGAAGCAATGCTAACCTCTGTGCCACCAACATACCTCAGCCTGGCAAGACAGATATGTTCCTGGCTGTAAGCCACCATGAGACTCCATACTGGGCCTTATTCATTAAGTGTTTGTGCCTCACAGGATTTCCTGGCCAACGTAGTGCAATGGAAAGCTTATGCAATGCAAGATCACTGAAACTCTGTTCTTCTAACGGGTGTAGTATGGCTGACCGGCGGTCTCCTGACCGCCGGTCAGCTTACCGACGCCGGGATCCCAGCAGCATACCGACACCGGGATCCCGGCGGGGAGGGGCGAGTGCAGCAAGCCCCTTGCAGGCTCGCTGCGCTCGCCACGCTGCGGGCTCGGTGGTGACCTGCGGTCGCCATGGGTTCTATTCCCACTCTATGGGTGTCGTGGACACCCACGAGTGGAAATAGTCCCTATTGGTCGGCATGCCGACCATCGGGAAAGTGAGCCGTCGGGCTTGTGGAGGAGGTCATGTGACTGTAGGTCAGGTGACCGGCGGTCACATGATTACCACCCCTTCTAACACCGTGAGGTCTTGCGATAACCTTACACAGCCCTTAGGAAAAGAAGATCCCTGTACAACAAATGTGCATCTACCAAATAAATAATCCCAAAATGTGGAACATCAATAATAAATCAAAATTAAAGTTGACTAATTGAAGCCATTCATTTGAGTGAGTCCCTAACATGAAAAGATTGAGAAGAACCTCTGTTTAATGCTCCAGCAGAAAATTTCACTTTTACCTCTCTGGCAGTTGAGCTGGATTATGATTCAGTCTCTTCTGAGTCACACTGAATTTTAGCCTTTTGCAGTTATGTTTTCACAAATCTGTTTGTGATGTTGAAGCTTGTTTCATATCTGCTCTAGGCTTTCATTTAAACCTAGGATCAAGTACATCAGCACCCCTGGAATTATATGGCAGCATCCCTGGACTTATACAGCATAGGCAGCACCACTGGAGAATTACACAGCACAGCAGAAAGGCAACAGCACCCCTGGACTTAAATGGCAGTGGTACAGCACTCCTGGACTGATAGGGCAGAGGGGCAGCACCCCATATAGGTAAGCACCCCTGGAATGATGTGGCAGATAAAGAAAAGTTGTGCAAGATGGAATTGTCCTTGGACCCTTTCACCCACCCTTATTTTGTATAAACAGGAAATGCACACTTTAACAAACCAATAATTTCAGTGACAGGGTCTGCCACACGACTGTGGCTGAAATGATTGGTTTGTTTGGGCCCCCACCAAAGAAAGAAGCAATTAATCTCTCCTTGCCCAAACTAGCTCTACAGTGGCAAGATGTCATCCTCAGATCCCCCCCTTCAGTGTTTACATCCTTATCCTCACAGAGAAATAATATTCAAACAAAACCACATCACTTAGGTGTCAGTGGACTGCTTATGCTATTACGCAAAGTTTCTGAACTTGACAATGACTTATGATGAATGCACTGCAGGTGATGTATAAGGGAGGATGTTCCTAGGTGATTAATGTCCTTACCCCTACTTATTATGGATTGACAAAGGCAGTAATGAGTGGGGGGTTTTGGAATCTGTACTGGACCAGATTGTAAAATAAATAAATGTCATGCAATTCTTATACCATCTGAGGCAAGAATAGTAACCAACATAAAGCTACCGACTTTGCCTGTAAGGCTTTTGAGGTAGAACAGGGTTGGCGGTGCTCCCGGACATTTAGTTCAGAACAAACTATTGAAGGGTTGTTTTGCAAGAAGCAAAAGAAAGACTGTATTTGTGTCCCTCTGGGGCACACTTTGTATTAATTGACTAGTTAATGAAATTGTGATATATGTACAGTGTAAGTGTAGGACTAAAACTTAACTTTTATTATTCTAAACAGACGAAAAAACAGACGGAAAAACAATATACAAAAATGTTGCTGTATATATCAGCAAATTACTTAAAAAGAGTATTAAATAAAACAAGAGTATTAGATGACTGTATGACGATATGTCACTCACTTGATGTGAAGTAGGTGGTAGGAAATTTGTCTGCACACCCACTGGATTTTTAGCGAGTATTGATATTTGACGTTAATCACAAGCGAAAGTTTGAAAATTCTTGATTTCTCTATCAACTTATGAATTAATATACAACAGTACATTCATAAGAGAGAGTCAAGAAAACCGGCTTAAACAAATCCGGACTCCTACTTGATTAGTAAGCATGGGTAAATATACTGCAATGATAGCTTACGGTAGAATTTACTAATCAGCGGAAGGTATGTTCCTTAATACTACAGTACCCAGTATTCCCAGAGGGTCACCCTTTCTGGTACTAACCAGGCCCAATGCTGCTTGGCTTCCAAGATCAGATGAGAGCGGGCATGTCCAGCATGGTATGACTGTAGAAAGTCAGGTAGATACCTGTAGGCATATAGGGATAACTACTACTGGAACAAGTTGAGTCAGAATTGATAAATGAGTCCTGGAAAGGGGGGGGGGGGGTTTGAAGGAATGTAGGTCAAGTCCTTCAGTATAACCCAACAGTGTATCACGTTGCTCCTAGATGATAATTGAAACAAAAAAAGGGAATTTCACAAAGGCAATGGTGTAGATAGAGGGCCTCAAAGGACCAGATGGATTTTTTCACATGGGAAAATCCCCCACACAAGAATTGGGGTGAAAACAATACGAATACATGCATAATTCCCCACAAGAGGATTGTGGAATGACAATAAAGAAAGTAGTATGCCCTAATTGCAGAGATATATCGTGTAATTGACAAAACAATCAAGATTTAACCAAAAAATATATATATCCCTTTACACCGATTTCTGAAGAGACATTGAATATGTCAGAAAATAATAATGAACACTGAGTATATCAACACTTGAGGGGAAAAATTATATAGAAAAACCTTAATTTTTAAATTATGCTGCCTTATTGAGGACATGAATCAATATTTGCATCACAATGTGCTTGTTCCTATTCATATGGCTGAAAAAGGCAAGGTTTTTTTTCCCCATAACAGTGCAGTGTCAAAACCAAGTACAAGCATATTACCTGACAATAATATAGCTTGAATAAGTGATATAGAATATCAGAATGGAAATAAGTTGCTAAATATAATACATTGCAGAAATACCATACTGTATGCTGACTCATATAAACACATGAAATTGCACATACAAAGTCCAGCACATAAGTTGCATAGACAACTGTCTGTCTGTTGTAAAAGGATACAAATATATTAGAATAATTGTCACAATTAGTGAAGACAGACTGTATGTGGATCAAAGCTTATACTAATATTGTTTAAGCAAGGCTCTCCTATCGCAGGGATGTGTGTAGTCTAATTAATATCAGACTAGGCCAATGGCTTTAGTAAGAGAAAAAGTAATAAGTTGTTTGGTGCACTAATTAACCACTGATAAGTGGTCTCCCTGCACTCGGTGAATACTCTATATGTATATAAGCATCCAGGGAGACGTCAGACAGGTACTAATCCTGTCTGTGCAGCATGCGCTGAGTGGATAGGGCTTCTCCCCTGTTCCGTCGCTAAGTACACGGAGATGAAAGCCCATCCAGAGAGCTGATACAGACTGCCGAGAGCGGTGCTATATACTTGCGGCGTATGTGCTGGAGAGGAGTCCGCCCGCCGGAGCTCCGTTACGGAGGTCCCGGAAGTCGGGTGCCGGACCGGAAGTGACGCGCGTTTCGCTGGGAGGAGCTTGTTCACATGATTGTCCCCTACTCTAGTGGAGCTTACCACTCTACAGTCGAAACTCATTTCATACTATAAGTAGGACTGTAGGAGGAAGCAATGCTAACCTCTGTGCCACCAACATGCCTCAGCCTGGCAAGACAGACATGTTCCTGGCTGTAAGCCACCATGAGACTCCATACTGGGCCTTATTCATTAAGTGTTTGTGCCTCACAGGATTTCCTGGCCAATGTAGTGCAATGGAAAGCTTATGCAATGCAAGATCACTGAAACTCTGTTCTTCTAACACCGTGAGGTCTTGCGATAACCTTACACAGCCCTTAGGAAAAGAAGATCCCTGTACAACAAATGTGCATCTTCCAAATAAATAATCCCAAAATGTGGAAGATCAATAACAAATCAAAATTAAAGTTGACTAATTGGAGCCATTCATTTGAGTGAGTCCCTAACATGAAATGATTGAGAAGAACCTCTGTTTAATGCTCCAGCAGAAAATTTCACTTTTACCTCTCTGGCAGTTGTGCTCGATTATGATTCAGTCTCTTCTGAGTCACACTGACTTTTATCCTTTTGCAGTTATGTTTTCACAAATCTGTTTGTGATGTTGAAGCCTGTTTCATATCTGCTCTAGGCTTTCATTTAAACCTAGGATCAAGTACATCAGCACCCCTGGAATTATATGGCAGCATCCCTGGACTTATGCAGCATAGGCAGCACCATTGGAGAATTACACAGCACAGCAGAAAGGCAACAGCACCCCTGGACTTAAACGGCAGTGGTGCAGCACCCCTGGACTGATAGGGCAGAGGGGCAGCACCCCATATAGGTTAGCACCCCTGGAATGATGTGGCAGATAAAGAAAAGTTGTGCAAGATGGAATTGTCCTTGGACCCTTCCACCCACCCTTATTTTGTATAAACAGGAAATGCACACTTTAACAAACCAATCATTTCAGTGACAGGGTCTGCCACACGTCTATGGCTGAAATGATTGGTTTGTTTGGGCCCCCACCAAAGAAAGAAGCAATTAATCTCTCCTTGCCCAAACTGGCTCTACAGTGGCAAGATGTCATCCTCAGATCCCCCCCCCTTCAGTGTTTACATCCTTATCCTCACAGAGAAATAATATTCAAACAAAACCACATCACTTAGGTGTCAGTGGACTGCTTATGCTATTACGCAAAGTTTCTGAACTTAACAATGACTTATGATGAATGCACTGCAGGTGATGTATAAGGGAGGATGTTCCTAGGTGGTTAATGTCCTTACCCCTACTTATTATGGATTGACAAAGGCAACAGATGACTTGACACCTGTTGTCCGGATTTGTGGAGAAATAATTCCACACCGAAGAGGTGGATTTTTTGGTATTTTGCCCAGGCATGACAATGGGCTTTTTCATTCCATGGCCAACAACTGTCTCCACTGGTGCCTTATTCAAACAAACCACATCACCATCAGAATCCTCATCGTCAACGTCCTCCGCAGCACCAGCTATACCCATATCCTCCTCATCCTGGTGTACTTCTACAGTGACATCCTCAATCTCAACATTAGCAACTGGACTGGCGGTGCTCCTCCCAGCACTTGCAGAGGGTATGCAAATGGTGGTAGGAGCCTCCTCTTCCCATACAGTGTTGTGAAAGTCAGGTCTAGAACAGGACTAGACATCGCAACTGTGGACAGTGCCAGGACCCCTGTATTTTCATAACACCCCTGTAATTTTACAGCATACAGGACAAGGCCAGTGTACATTTATTTTCACTGCACCCCTGTATTTTTAGAGCATACAGGACCAGTGTGCTTTTATTTAAACATCTGCACACCTGGATTTTTACAGCATACAAGACAGGGTCAGTGTGCATTGATTTTCACTGTACCCTAGAATTATTACAGCATACAAGACAGGACCAGTGTACATTTATTTTACTGAACCCTAGAATTTTTTCAGCATACAAGACAGGGCAAGTGTACATATATTTTCACAGATTTTTTACAACATACAAGACAGGGCCAGTGTACATTTAGTTTCACAGCACCCCAGATTTTTTACAGCATAAAAGTCAGGGCCAGTGTACATTAATTTTCACTGCAGCACCCCTATATTTTTACAGTATACAGGATCAGTGTGCTTTTATTTTAACAACTGCACCCCTGAAATGTTACAGCATACAGGACCAGTGTAATATTATTTTAACAGCAGCACCCCTATATTTTTACAGCATACAGGACCAGTGTGCTTTTATTTTAACAACTGCACCCCTGAATTTTGACAGCATACAGGGCCAGTGTAATGCTATTTTAACAGCAGCACCCCTATATTTTACAGGATACAGGAGGACAGTGCTCCTGCCCCTGTACAACACAGTGACAGCCAGGACAGCAACACACATGTACAGCTGCAGAATCCCTAGCAGCACATGAAAGTTGAACACTAGTGACAGCTAGGACAGCACCACGAACAGCACAGTTACACAGTTACACCACAATAACTGGAGCAGCACCCCTAAAGAGCACACACTAACCCCACCCGATGTAACTACCCACAGAGAGACAGAGGTCTGTCTCCCTCACTCTCCAAGTCCGGAGTGAAAATGGTGGGGACGTGCGGCTGTTTATATGGAATCCAAAACCCGCAAGAATATGACAGCAGGATGATGACGTTTTGCCTCATTCTGGTTTCCGAGTCTGGCAGGAAGTCCCGAGCTGGACTCGGGTCAAGGCTTGAAACAGGATGTTCATGGGGTTTGATTCTCTGAGAACCGAATCCGCTCGTCTCTAATTATAATATACAGCTCCCAATTTGCAGTCCGGATAATTACCCAACAGAATAAAAATATGTATCTGAGAGCGCAATTTTATTAAGTATCATAATGTAATATTATAATTTAGAATAGTTTAAAAGGATATATACCATACAATATAACTACAGTAGTCACTGACCAAATGTCCACAGTTAAAATATCAGGTGCAAATCAATTAAGTCCATCTCCCAGGGAGAATTCTCCACAATGATGAAACATTAATGTTTGAGATGCAGGCAATGGATTATCTCCCACCCACCAATATACTGTTTGACCTGCACTATGCTCGACCTCCTGTACATATTGTCCTGCTGGTGTGATCACAAAGCGTACTGTTGGCTGATCTGAAGTTAGAGAGTATGCACCCTTGCTTGCGGCTTTTTGCACTGGATGACACCTGTGTGCATTCGCACTGATGCTACCGAAAAGCCAGTAGCTGTGCTCATAAAGGGGTCTATTTACTAAGCCTTGGATGGAGATAAAGTGGACTTAGATAAAGTACCAACCAATCAGGTCCTAACTGCACTGCTACACATCCGAATACACACTTGCACAGCGACTGCTCCCTCCCCCCAGTTGGCGGCGACTATCTAATCGCAGGGCAGCATAAAACGCTGCCTTGTGATCAGGTCTGAATTACCCCCTTACTCTGCTGCTGTGATTGTTTCCTGCAGATCGGGGCCGGAACTGACGTCAGACACCCTCCCTGAAAACACCTGATCACACCTGCGTTTTTTTGGACACTCCTGTAAAATGGTCAGTTGCCACCCACAAACGGCCTCTTCTTGTCAATCACCTTGCAAACGCCCATATTTTCAGATTTTTCGCACCAACCCTTCGCAGGGCGCCGATCCCCGTAGCAGTGGCCCATCGCACCTGTGCATTGCGGTGCATACGCATGCGCAGTTCAGTTCTGATCGCACGCTGTGCGAAAACACACAGCAGCAATCAGGTCTGAATTTCCCTTAAAGTATATATTTACTACATCCACCAATGGGGAGAGGCACCTGATTATCCATTACAGATGTGGTTAGGGGACACAGATATATGGTAAAATGATTTTACAATTAAACATACAGTACAAAGTTTGTTCAGCATATATAGAAACTTCTACAACATAAAACATAAATTAATCTAAGGAATTATATTTAAACATTGTACTACTTAAACATGGCATCATTGGTATAGAATAATAAATAATCAACACAAACATATATACTATATATACACAGATACTTCAGTGTTCAGATAAGTATAAGGGATTTCTCCACAGACCCAAGGGCTGTTGACTATTTATTATTCTATACCAGCAATATCATCTTTCATTTGTACAATGTTTAAATAAAATTCCCTTGATCAATTTAAGTTTTTTATTGTAGAATATATATATATATATATATATATTACATATACATACGTAGCGAGGAAAATACTGTCAGCACTCAAAGGACTTATAAAGATAGTAATAAGTACAGGCACTTGCGCCTATAATGATCAACGTTTCAGATTTAATAAAAAAACTTTTGTGAGTTTTTTTATTAAAACTGAAACGTTGATCATTATAGGCGCAGAAGAGCTATGTAATGATTTGTAAGGTAATTAATACATAGAAGATCTTGTTCCTTCAAGATGGAAGACCAAGTGTTAGTCTCTACTTGGAATTTGAAACTTTAGCATCAATCTCATCAGTTGGGTGTGATATTTTTGTTGTCCCTTTTAGAACTAATTAAATTAATTCAGTGTAATTCCTTTTGAATTAATCACCTTCACTCAAGATTTCAAGGTCTTTCACTGTTCTCTTTTAAGCCGTCTTTTCAATCAAAGATCTACCCTTTATAAATGCACTATTCAGTTATTTAGCAATTTCCACATGAGTAATCACTGTATTGGAATATTGTGACGGGACTAAGAGTAATGTAAAAATGGAAATAGAAAGCTAGATAAGAAATGATTGAGTACCTGAGAATTATTAAATATATATGAACATAACTTGAGCCAGTTAACTTGGATTACACACCAGTGTTAATTTATCTATTTCAAGGAATCATTGACAGAATTGAATATTAACTGATGCAATTTAAAATAACAAGAGCTCAACAAAGTGATATAATAAAGAAAGTATTGGGGGTAATTCCAAGTTGATCGCAGCATGAAATGTTTTAGCAGTTGAGCAAAACCATGTGCACTGCAGGGGGGGGGGGGGCAGATATAACATTTGCAGAGAGAGTTAGATTTGGGTGGTAAATACTGGCTGCTTTATTTTTACACTGCAATTTAGATTGCAGATTGAGCTCACCACACCCAAATCTAACTCTCTCTGCACATGTTATATCTGCCTCCCCTGCAGTGCACATGGTTTTGTCCAACTGCTAAAAATATTACTGCTGCGATCAACTTGGAATTACCCCCATTGTGAGTAGAGATATGTTTTGTGTAGAAAGGAATCAGACATACAGTTACAGCCAATGAACCACAATGTGAGGTTTCATTTATCAGATTAATAATCAGTTTTTCACACATTACACTATTTTATCACTACATTTATAATCTGCTGTTTAAAGAAAATAAATTAAAAGGTTTTTAAATAATTTGTTTACCGTTTTCTCCACTTATGACAGTTAAGCTCTTCAAGATTATGTACAGTTTTTGGTTAAATGTACTAAATGTTTGTTATGCAGTAAAGTGCAGGCATTGACTGTGATTTAGTGGCTAAAAATATAGTATTTACTAAACATTGGTTTTGAGCATCAGCTGAATTCTGCCATCGAAACTTATCAGTTTTGGAAGTATGAAAGCATCATTTACTAGTTCCCGATAGAAGACACTTTAAAATGCACCAGTAATTCTGATAAAAGCTGTCCAAAAACTGATGGAAACCAACCAAACACTGATGTAAGCTGACCAAAATCAGTGGGTTTGAGCAGAGCTGGATTAAGGCTTCGGGGGGCCTGGGGTACTTAAGACAGGGGGGCCCTAAGATTTAAAATTAAAATCATGTGGGTTCCGGTAGCAGGTGCTGCTGACAAATGTACCCTCTACCGCCCCTGCAGCGGCATGTCTGTCGCCGGGCCTGCTGACCGAGCATAGAGGGCAAGCGTAGAGAGGGAAGGGTCGGGTGGATGATGGATGCGGGTGTAGAGAGCGGGTGTGGGCGGGCGTAGCGAGCGGCCGTAGGTAGCGGGATGTCTCTGCGCGCGTAGAGAGCGGGCTGTCGGGCGTACAGTACAGTGTAGTCACAGTCAGGAATAGAACTGCAAGCTCGGCAATGATTCAGCTACAGTCGTGTGTGAGGGGGGTGCTGGACATTAGGGGGTGCCTGTGTGCACCAGGCACCCCCCCCCCCCGTGCGCATGCCTATGATAAATATGTCTATAATACATACATATATATATATATATATATACACACAACACACATATATATTCATATATATATACACATACATACACACACATACATACATACATTATATATATATATATATATATATATATATATATAAAAACCCAGAACATATTGTAATGCTGGGCTTGCTGCTGCCTCCACGGAGTCCATGGGCGGCTGTCTGACTCCTCCCTCCTCCTTCCCTGCAGCCTGCGCGCCCAGCCAATGACTGAGCCACAGGCTGCTGTTCCTCACACTATTGGACAGCTGAGCCGTCGCTCAGCTGTCCTTCTATCACAGGCAGTGGAGCCGCCGCCGGGAGCCAGAGGCGCCAGGGACGGCTATCGCTGAGCTGCCCTGACGCTGCGTGTGGCGCCGGCTCCCGGGAGCACAGGGCAGTACCGCAGATCGGATCTCTGTTCCGATCTGCGGCGGCGACGGGGGGCCCTTTGAAAAAAGGGGGCCCGGGGTACTTATCCCCGGGACCCCCCTCTTAATCCGGCTCTGGGTTTGAGGTCAAATTATGCAACAGAAAGCGGCAGAGCACAATATATAAAACATCAGGTCGACTATATAATACTGTAACACACCAACAGACATTTCAAAACCCTTGAACCTAATATTTTAGTAGTTCAAATGTGCACTCTGTCACAGATCTAGTGGATTTGTAAGCCTCATTATACTAATGCTCAGCAGCAGACTGTGTAAGCAACAATGGAGTCAGTAAAGATATTGGAAGAGAATTTACTCCAGATCCACTGGAAATTACAATAAAATAAATGCTTTAAAATAAGAAATGTAGGATTATGACACTGGACAAAAAGCCATATTAGTGCAAATATGGGTGTGACATGATCCAGAAAAGATCTAGAAGTGTATCAGCTTTTACTACAAACTATTTATATAGTTTTCAATTGCTATATTTTTTTTTGTTATATTATCATCATCATTATTATTATTATTATTATTATTATTATTATTAATTGTATTACCTTTTATACATCAGCTTTTTATATTATGCAGCACTATAATTCAAGAAAATAATATATAGCATACATATAATGTGTACAATGACATTAAACAGAAAGGAAAATGGCTCTGACGATATGAGCTTAAGATCTAAAAGTGTAGAATGCTTGATGCATAAGGGTGCTGAATTGTAATTGTAGGATGTTCTATAGGGCAGAAGCATTATCATGGAAAAAACTGAATGGGATTTTTGCTAAATTTTCCAGTTATGATATACAGTTGTATGGAGAAGAGACAATGGAAGCATTTACAGTAAATTAGGTGTTTGGCTGCCCATCTGTGATCCTTTTATCAGAGCACGCAGAGAAAACAGTACTATATTAGTTTTGGGTCCTGGCAATTTAACTATGAGGGATCTTTGGTAAACTGTGTAAATATTAGAGATGTGCACCGGACACTTTTTGGGTTTTGTGTTTTCTTTTTGGATCTGGATCTCTGTTTGTGTTTTAGATCTGGATTGGTTTTGCCAAAACCACCCTTTCAGGTTTTGGTTTTGGTTTTTGCTTTGAATCTGGATTTGTTTTAAAAAAAACATAGAAACAGAATTTGGGGGTAATTTTGTTCCTACAGTATTATTAACCTCAATAACATTCATTTCCACTCATTACCAATGTATTCTGAACAACTCACATCTCACAATATTGATTTTTGGACAAATGGTTGCACAGAGGTAGCTGGATGACTGAGCTAAGCGACACAAGTGGGCGGCACAAATACATGGCCATTCTAAGAGTGGCACTGCAGTGGCAGACAGGATGGCACTTTTAAAAACCAGGCCCCAAAGAGCACATAATGCAAAGAAAAAAAAGAGGTGCAAGATGGGATTGTCCTTGGGCCCTCCCACCCATGCTTATGTTGTTTAAACAGGACATGCACAGCTTAATAAACCCATCATTTCAGCGACAGGTGGTCCCCCTGGAAAAAGCTTGCCAAGTTCTCTAAATCATAGGTAGCTACAAAAATACCACCTCCATATTTGATGACTTTTCACATTATGAAAAGAGGACAGTGTCACATTATGAAGAGGACAGTGTCACATTATGAAGAGGACAGTGTCAAGAAGGTGATTAAAAATTAGAGAGTCACACACAAACAGGAACAACACACAGACTTTCAGTTCCACTCCTATCTGGGTGTGGAACAGAAAGGACTTTAACAATGCAATTATATAATTACCACATTACTGGACAAACTGGAAAACCAGGGGCCAAAGTCTCCGAAATTGTACCCCCTTCTCCATTTTCAGGGATTAAGATAATCTCGGAATTAATGCTGGGATGCAAATAAACTAGAGTATACCACAGGTTCAAGATTGGATATTTTACCCTCCATGGAGTCTGGAGACTTATTTTGTGAAAATCTCGTGGGTTTCTTTTTTCCATTTTTAAATTGCATTTTTATTTACATATTTTGTGGCAGATGCTTTATTTTAATTTTTCACAGCTCCCAGTTACACGCATGTGAGCATACCTGTGTGTCCCATTTAAAACACATGTGAGCATACCTGTGTGTCTTGTTTATTTTATTTTTAAATAATGCAGCCCCTTAGATGTTGTAGCAGCCCCTTGTGAGCCCCCACAAGCAGCCTCGGATCGGGAGAGTTGAGTTTGGGTGGGTTCGGTACAGTACTATGCATGACTGTGCAGTGAATTTTTTTTGTTATTTAACCCCTGCCCTAGTGGAGTTTACCACTCTAGTCCAAACTCATTTCATATTACAAGTAGGACTGTGGGAGGAATCAATGCTAACCTCTGTGACCACAGCATGCCTCAGCCTGGCAAGCCAGACAGCTTCCTGGCTATAAGCAACCACGAGACTCCATACTGGGCCTTATTCAGTAACTGTTCGTGCCTCACAGGAGCTCTTGGCCCATCTAGTGCTGCAGTGCAATGGAAAGCCGTTTCAGTGCAAGATCACTGAAACTCTGTTCTTCTAACACTGCAAGGTCTTGCGATAACCCTACGCAGCTCTTACATTGTACAATTATTAAGGAGAAAACATTTACAAAAGAAAAGAACCCTGTACAATAAATGTGCATCTTGTAAATAATCCCAAAATGTGGAACATTAATAAATCAAAATTAAGGTTTACTAATTGGAGCCATTTACTTAAGTCCATAACATGAGATAATTGAGAAGAACCTCTCTCTAATGCTGGGTACACAGTGCACACTAGAAGATATATCTACTAGAGATGAGCGGGTTCAGACAGGGTACCCCTGGAATTATATGGCATACATATAGACATAGGTGTGCTTGGAAAATCTAGTTTTCTGCTGCGGGGTACACTGGGCTCCACAAGGATAGACATAGGGGGTGTAGAGTAGGATCTTGATCTGAGGCACCAACAGGCTGAAGAGCTTTGACTGTTCCCAGAATGCATATCGCCGCCTCCTCTATAACCCCGCCTCCCTGCACAGGAGCTCAGTTTTGTAGTTGGTGCCGCAGATAGCAGGCACATAACAGAGGGGCTGCTCTGGGCAGCCCTGAGAAGAGCTTTTTAGAAGAAAAGTGAATGCTTCAAGGGCAGCAGCAGTGTGTATATGTCTTTTGACATTCACTGCTGCAGCTCCATCTCTCCCCAGCGGCGGTGTACACTCCCGAGCCCTGGTTGCCGGGTAACTACAGCAAGAGGCTCCAGTTTTCTTCCATGGTCAGGCACACACGACGGAAGCTCTCCGGGATCGTGTGGCCGCGCTTCGGGAGGTGGTGAGTGGGTCCCGCTTGCAGGACCCATACTTTATCGCAATCCAGCGCGGTCAGTGGGAGGTGGGCCACGCGCGCTGGCGGTGGACACTGTGGCAGTACAGGCGATCCCACTAGATCACCAGGGCATGGGTGCAGGTCAGGTTTTCCCTTAAAACCATTTTAACAGTAGCCCACAGTACCCTGTGGTTTTGCTAGCAGGGGGATAAGGCTTTGACCTGGAGCTCCTCCCCCAGCCCCAGGGCGCCATTTCCAGCAAATGTTCCCACCCTGGAGCTGCATATCTGTCTCCTCCTCACTCCCTGTCAGTGTCTGGTGCCATTCCTCTCAGCTACACTGTTCCTGGGACTGCTTGGGCAAATCCTCCTGTGTAAAGTCGCCTGGTTGTCAGCGCTGTGACTTTACATGACACTTAAGTATTCTACCTGCCTATTAGACAGTGTTAGTTAAGAAAGAGTGCATTTAGTCAGGGTTTATAGTACAATTACCCTGTGATATACATCCAGTTCTTACTGTGCAGTGTTATATCTATTGACTACATAGCTATACAAGCTGGTCCAGTGCAGTATTATTGTTAGTAATAACCTCTGCATTGTACAACTGTGACTATATGTGTGTGCATTAGCTTGCTGAGTGGTTTCCATTTCGTGTCTCTCACTCAACTTGCTATCCCTATATTCTATAACCTGAGGGGGCTTGGTGCATCAGGTTTTATATTTATATAGGATTTCACAGGATATACTTTAATACAGTGGCGGAACTAGCGAGCGGTGGGCCCAGGTTCAACAAAATGCTTTGGGCCCCCCTCTCGTCCCGTGCAAGATTATAATATATATATATTATATATATATATATACATATACACACACACATATGCATACACACACACATATACATACACACACACACATATATATATATATATATATATACATATACACACACAGTGGTGCAAGTAAAAAAAAAAACATTTTTGTTGTGCTATGTGCGCGCACCGAAGGCGCGTGCACGGCAAAAAATGGGTGTGGCAATTGAAAGTGGGGGCGTAATACACATATTACGCAAATAGTGCAGTGCCAGATACACAAATGCCCCCACAGTGTCAGATATGCCCCCACGGTGCTAGATATGCCCCCACAGTGCCAGATACACATATGCCCCCACAGTGGCAGATATGCACCCACGGTGCTAGATATGCCCCCACAGTGCCAGATACACATATGCCCCCACAGTGCCCCACAGTGCCAGATATGCACCCACGGTGATAGATATGGTCCCACAGTGCCAGATACACATATGCCCCCACAGTGCCAGATATGCACCCACAGTGCTAGATATGCCCCCACAATGCCTGATACACATGTGACCCCGCAGTGCCAGATATGCCCCCACAGTGCTAGTGACTAGAGACTGAATAAAAACCACGGTACTTTACTTCCAGACTATGAGTGTTGTTCTGCAGGAGAGGGACAGCAGTACACACGCTGGACAATACAATACTAGGTCAGCAGTAGGCATGTGTAATTTAATATTAGAATGCATTTATGTGGCAGTGATGAGAGAGGGAGAGAAAACTACAGTAGCTACAACATGTCCATCTACACTAACTGCAGCTGAGCTCCGTGAATGTAACTTTCAGCCCCCTCCCGCACTCTGTACCTGGCCTTTGTGCAGGAGCTATGTACCTTAGACGGAGAGCTGCCTGCAGTCCACATGCCGAATACTTCATCGCTGCCAGGCACGCGACCCCCGACCTCTGATCACAACACAGCGGCAGCCTCATCAAGCACAACGGCTGAACGGGGCTGTATAGATAAGGGCAGATCTTTTAACCTGTTCAGTACAGGATCGCTGCCCTTTCCCTTATCTGTACAGCCCCGTTCAGCGGAGAGATGTGATGAAGGAGTCAGATGGACTGTGTGCTAGTGGAGCGAATGCTCCAATCACCCCCGCTGGATCCGCCACTGGCCCCCACAGTGGATTGAGAGCAGGACTTCCGTACGTAGCTGTGTGAAAAAAATCCCTTAAAATGCCCGCCGCCGGGGAGACAGGTGCTAGAGCTCAAATGTGTCTTCTAGCGTCTGTCTCCGCCTTGGCGGCGGCCATTTTTGGTGGGGGGGTTTTCATTGCAAAGTACGGAAACGCTGCCGCAGCCCCCAGCACGTCTCAGTTCACTCACCTCGGGGGCTGCGGCAGCTGGAATCAGCGCCTATGCTTTGGGCCCCTTGACAGAGGTGGGCCCCAGTGCAAGGCACTGCTTGCACTGGCGGTAGTTCCGCATCTGCTTTAATACGTATTTTTCTCTGTGATTTTAGTCGCCATATCTCTCCTATATCTCTGCTTGTGCTGACTACACTGCGCAGGGGTTTGGGGAAGAGGTATTGTGCTGCTGCCAATTGTGCTGTGTTACCTAATACTGCAAGTTATATCATGTCTGCTTCTGAAGGTAACGGTTCTGGGGCGGAACACACTGCTGGTGTTGCTAAAGCCACAGATCTATATGTGGAGAATATAGCAGCTGTGGGCTCTAGTTCTGGGGGCTCCTTGCCCCCCAGTGAGACTGTGGCAACGGAGGTCCATAATGACCCACCGTGGGCTGCTTTTTCCATGCTTCTGCATACGCTAGTTAATAAATTAACACCCCCTATGGGACCCCCTATGCCGGTACAACCGTATGTGGTCCCTGCAGCTAACCCGCCGTGGGCAGACAATTTATCTGCTCAATTGAAGAAGTTGAACCAGTCCCTGACTACTAAAAAGCCTGACCCTCGCTCGCCTAAGACCAAGGGGTCCTCTAAGCGAGCTTTTATTTCCTCACAATCCACTACTGTCACTGACACCTCGTCTGATGAAGATGGCACTTACACTGACCCCACAGATTCTGACTCAGATACTGCTGATGGGGAGGGTAGTCCACATGTGGATGTTCTTGATCTTTTGGAGGCTATTAAGTTGATTTTACAGATTACGGATGATCCCGAGCCATCTGTCCCTCCTAAGAAACCAGATAGGTTCAAGCATCAGAAGGTGGTTAAACAAGTTTTACCTCACTCTGACCACCTAGTGGATATACGTTCAGGAATCCTGTGAAAACCCGGGTAAGAAGTTTGTGCCTCAAAAGAAGATGCTGGCTCTCTATCCCCTCGCACCAGAGCTTTCTAAAAATTGGGAAACGCCTCCTCCCGTAGACTCACATGTGGCTAGGATGGTGGTTTCCTCAGCTCTACCTGTCGCTACCGTTCATGTCTCTAAAAGAACCTACGGATAAACGTGTGGAGGGTTGTCTGAAGGCTATTTACACCCTCACGGGTGCTGCACAAAGGCCCACTATTGCAGCGACATGGGCTGCGGAGGCTATTGAAGCATGGGCCTTGGAGTTAGAAGCTGAAATCTCTTCTGACCATGCTAGACAATGCTTGTCTTATATTGTCACAGCTTCTCGCTATATTAAAGAGGCGGCTTCTGATGCCAGTATCCTAGCAGCCACGGCCTCTACTATATCAGTCCTGGCTCGCCGGATTCTGTGGCTGAGATCCTGGTCTGTGGATCTGGACTCTAGAAAAACCCTGGAGGTACTCCCTTTCAAGGGAAATATTCTGTTTGGGGAGGACTTAAATAAGATTGTGGCTGACTTGGCTATTGCCAAAACTGCATGTCTGCCAAGTACCGCCCCTTCTGTGTCGAAGGCTAAAGGTACTTCCTTTCGCCCCTTTCATCCTTCAGGTAAAGCAAAAGGTCAGGTGTACAACAAGCAGACCCGCACTTCCAAACCTGGTAAGCCAAAGCCCAAAAGAGCCTGGGCAGCCCATCAGCCAGCTTAGAAGACCGATAAGCCTGCCGCATGACGGGGTGGGCCTCCCCCTGGGGGATCCCACGGTGGGGGGCCGGCTTCTAGGGTATACCCAGGAACAGTGCCAGATTAAGGTCCTCATGGGCCTGGAGCTTAAATTTCTGATGGGCCTGTTGTTTTCCTCTGCACAAGGTGTTACCAGCACTGCCACTCTCATACATACATACATACATCCATACACTGCCACTCTCATTCATACATACATACATACATACATACATCCATACACTACCACTCTCATACATACATACATACATACATACATACACTGCCACTCTCATACATACATACATACATACATACATACATACACTGCCAATCTCATACATACATACTTACATCCATACACTGCCACTCTCATACATACATACATACATACATACATCCATACACTGCCACTCTCATACATACATACATACATACATACACTGCCACTCTCATACATACATCCATACACTGCAACTCTCATACATACATACATACATACATACATACATACACTGCCACTCTCATACATACATACATACATACACTACCACTCTCATACATACATACATACATTCATCCATACACTGCCACTCTCATACATACATACATACATACATACATCCATACACTGCCACTCTCATACATACATACATACATTGTGACGACATGTGATGACACAGCTGGCGCGTCGTGTCGCTCAGTGGTAAAAGACACGTGGTTACTTTCCTAGCCCTGGTCCTACACATGGACTTCATCAATTGCCAATATGTTATTAGTTATATGTTAGGCAATATTGTATTATATTGTATGATATTATTGTTACAAGGGTACAGTTATGTTTTCAATGTATATATATGAATGTATTGGTTATTCTGCTATAGTATGTAAAATAATGTTTGCCCCATGTGACTGATCAGATAACCTGTGTATTTGCTGTTGGGTAGATACAGCCAGTCTCAGATGTCAGGCCATACACCCCCCTCATTCTTCCCCACACAATGGATTCCAGGCCACACAATCAGATTAAGTAAGGTTACTTTAGTTAACATCTATTGTGGCCTAGGGGACATGCCTGGACATGTGAAAGTAGGTTTGCTCTGAAACTGTCCTGGGGGTGTCGCCTTATTGTAGGAAAGACAAAGGTTTTGATAATAGCAAACAGGGGAGGTGAGAGAGATCTGGGAGAGAAGGTGAGAGAGTGGCAGGAGACTGACTAAGAAGTAATGTTCTGTCAGGAGTTCCAGGAGGGATTGTCGTGTAGAATTGGATCACAGAAGTGTGCTGAGCTGTTTATAACCCATTCTGTTCAATAAACCACTGTTGGTTTTTCATCTACCACCATGACTGAGTGATTTGGAACCCGGTATCCTCACATACATACATACATACATACATACATACACTGCCACTCTCATACATACATACATACATACATACATACATACACTGCCACTCTCATACATACGTACGTACGTACGTACGTACATCCACACACTGCCACTCTCATACATACATACATACATACATACATACACTGTCACTGTCATACATACATACATACATACATACACTGCCACTCTCATACATACATACATCCATACACTGCCACTCTCATACATACATACATACACTGCCACTGTCATACATACATACATACATACATCCATACACTGCCACTCTCATACATACATACATACATACATACATACACTACCACTCTCATACATACATACATACATGCATACATACATTCATCCATACACTGCCACTCTCATACATACATACATACACTGCCACTCTCATACATACATACATACACTGCCACTCTCATACATACATACATACATACATACATACACTGCCACTCTCATACATACATACATACATACATACACTACCACTCACATACATACATACATACATACATACACTGCCACTCTCATACATACATACATACATACATACACTACCACTCTCATAAATACATACATACATAGCCGCTCTCATACATACATACATACATACATAGATACATCCATACACTGCTGCTCTGATAGATACATACATACATACACTGTAACTCTCATTCATACATACATACATACACTGCTACTCTCATACATGCATACATACATTCATACATAGCCGCTCTCATACATAAATACATACATACATAGGTACATACATACACTGTCACTCTCATACATACATACATACATACATACACTGCTACTCTCATGCATGCATACATACATACATAGCCGCTCTCATACATACATACATACATACATAGCTGCTCTAATACATACATACATACATACATACATACACTGCCACTCTCTTAAATACATACATCGATACATCCATACACTGCCACTCTCATACATACATACATACATACATACATACACTGCCACTCTCATACATACATACATACATACATCCATACACTGCCACTCTCATACATACATACATACATACATACACTGCCACTTTCATACATACATACATACATACATACACTGCCACTGTCATACATACATACATACATACATACATACACTGCCACTCTCATACATACATACATCCATACATACATCCATACACTGCCACTGTCATACATACATCCATACATCCATACACTGCCACTCTCATACATACATACATACATACATACATACATACATTCACTAACACTCTCATACATACATACATACATACATTCATCCATACACTGCCACTCTCATACATACATACATACATACATGCATACATACACAGCCACTCTCATACATACATACATACATACATACACTGCCACTCTCATACATACATACATACATACACTGCCACTCTCTTACATACATACATACATCCATACACTGCCACTCTCATACATACATACATACATACATACATACACTACCACTCTCATACATACATACATACATACATATATACATCCATACATACATCCATACACTGCCACTCTCATACATACATACATACATCCATACATCGCTACTCTCATACTTACATACATACATACACTGCCACTCTCATATATACATACATACATCCATACACTGCCACTCTCATACATACATACATACATACATACACTGCCACTGTCATACATACATACATACATCCATACACTGCCACTCTCATACATACATACATACATACATACATACATACACTGCCACTCTCATACATACATACATACATACATACAAACACTGCCACTCTCATACATACATACATACATACATACATACATACATACACTACCACATACATACATACATACATACATACATACATACATACATACACTGCCACTCTCCTACATACATACATACATACATACACTACCACTCTCATAAATACATACATACATAGCCGCTCTCATACATACATACATACATACATAGATACATCCATACACTGCTGCTCTGATAGATACATACATACATACATACATACACTGTAACTCTCATACATACATACATACATACATACACTGCTACTCTCATACATGCATACATGCATTCATACATAGCCGCTCTCATACATACATACATAGGTACATACATACACTGTCACTCTCATACATACATACATACATACATACACACACTGCTACTCTCATGCATGCATACATACATACATACATACATAGCCGCTCTCATACATACATACATACATACATACATAGCTGCTCTAATACATACATACATACATACATACATACACTGCCACTCTCTTAAATACATACATCGATACATCCATACACTGCCACTCTCATACATACATACATACATACATACATACACTGCCACTCTCATACATACATACATACATACACTGCCACTCTCATACATACATACATACATACATACATACACTGCCACTCTCATACATACATACATACATACATACATACACTACCACTCACATACATACATACGTACATACACTGCCACTCTCATACATACATACATACATACATACACTACCACTCTCATACATACATAGCCGCTCTCATACATACATAGATACACCCTTACACTGCCACTCTCATACATACATACATACATACATACATACATACACTGCCACTCTCATTCATACATACATACACTGGTGCTCTCATACATACATACAAACATACATAGATACATCCATACACTGCCGCTCTCATACAAACATACAGAAGCCACTCTCATACATACATACATACATACATACACAGCCGCTCTCATACATACATACATACATGCATAGCCACTCTCATACATACATGCATAGCCACTCTCATACATACATACATAGCCGCTCTCATACATAGATAGCCACTCTCATACATACATACATACATACATATATACATAGCCGCTCTCATACATACATACATACATACATACATAACCGCTCTCATACATACATACATACATACATACATACATAGCCGCTCTCATACATACATACACAGCCGCTCTCATACATACATACATAGCCGCTCTCATACATACATACATACATACATACATACATAGCCGCTCTCATACATTCATACATACATAGCCGCTCTCATACATAAATACATACATAGCCGCTCTCATACATACATACATAACCGCTCTCATACATACATACATACATACATAGCCGCTCTCATACATACATACATAGCCGCTCTCATACATGCATACATACATGTATACATCCATACACTGTCGCTGCCATCCATCCATTGCCTCCATACATATATACATCCCGTCCGCACGCCAGTGCACACTAAAATCATTACCACTTTTCCCTGGGGAGTGACCCCAGGCAGCCACTACTCCGGGCACCACCATGTGAAAACAAAATGCCTCTTAACAATGGCCAGGTTTGTCACTGCTGCTGAGGGCGGGTTGCTGCCTCTGTTTTCCAGCTGACACTGCTGTTTGAGTGGGGGGCACTGCTCTCCCGTGCTGCTGCTGTCTCCCTGATCAAGGGGGCCACTGGCCGAGTTGAGGTTTGAAGGCAACGCTGCTGCTGGGGGGGAACCATTTCACTTTCATGCAGCCAACTCCATGCTCCTCATTACTGCTGCCGGCACACTGGCCGACTTTGCATTGCTGCTGGGGGGGCAACGGCTACTCTCTCTCCTTGGAACCCGTAGTGATGTGGATACAATATAAAAAAAGGAAAAAATTTTTTAGCATGGTGCAGAGGAGTTGCTTGGCCTGTGGGCACCCGAAACGGCCGAGGCCCCATAGCAAGCACACCTTCTGTAGTTACACTATAAAGCCACAGAATACATATGTTCGAATTCCGGTGCCGGCATTGTGATTGACGTTGGAATCCTGGGCGCCGGTATTTTGAGTGACGGCATCCCGAATGCAAGTATGCTGACTCCATCCCATATATATATATATATATACATACATACATACACACACTATATCCCATATATATATATATATATATATATATATATATACACACACACACATTTGTGTGTGTGTGTGTGTGTGTGTGTGTGTGTATATATATCCATATATATATATATATTAAAGGGCAATACTTTTATATGTATTGTTGATATTAGCAATGCAGCAGCCAGGCTTGCAGCTAGAAAGACTAAAAGCTCACCTTGGGTGGACAATCGGTTACCCAGGCGTACGCAGGCCACCTTCAGTGAGCTGCCTGCTATCTGACACTGAATGTACCTGCCGTTTTCTCCATGGCGCTGTGGTGGTGGGGCAGCCATCCGCGGCATCACAACTCCTGACCTTGCTGCGTTTGCAGGGAGGCCAGGCTAGAGAAGCCTTTCACTGTGCCGCCACAGCGCCACAAATGTACATGCTGGTGGCATCGTTGGATCCACCAGTCCCGCGGGAGGGGTTGAAGAGGGGTCGCGGCCTGGGGGTAGTGGAGAGGGTGGAGCGGGGACTCGGATGGCTTGTGCCACGCTGCTGTTGCAAGAAAAAAAAACTTTTTCTTGTGTATAGCAGCTGCTCTGCAGATCCTGTGGGCCTATTTTAATGGGGGGCCTGGAGCTGCAGCTCCATCCGCCCCATTGTTAATCCGGCCCTACCCAGGAATGGTTGAAGACCACTTCAGATGCCTGGGTATGGGAAGTCGCCACTCGAGGTTACGCCATAGCCTTCAAAAGCCGACCACCTCATCGATTTTGCCGAACAGACGTCCCGTTGAACCAGACAAAGGCAAGCACTCTACATTCGGTGGACAGACCCTCCTGGATACAGGAGTCATAGTACAGGTGCCTCTTGCGCAGAGTGGCCGGGGGTACTATTCTCCGCTGTTTCTAGTCCCGAAACCGAATGGGTCCTCCCGGCCCATTCTCAACCTCAAGGCATTGAACAGGTTTGTGAAGGTTTCCAAGTTCCGTATGGAAACCCTTCGCTCTGTAGTTCTGGCCTTGGAACCTGGGGACTACATGGCCTCCCTGGACATACAGGATGCTTACCTGCATATTCCTATAGCAGCATCACATCAGCAATACCTGAGGTTTGCGATTGGCAATCTCCATTACCAGTTTCGGGCATTACTTTTTGGTTTAACTATGGCTCAGCGAGTCTTCACCAAAGTTATGGCGGTGATGACGGTGGTACTCCGCCGTCAAGGGGTCAGGACACTGCCGTATCTGGACAATTTGTTAATCCTGGCAAATTCCCCAGAACTTCTCCTACATCATCTAGATATGACTGTCTGGTTTCTACAAGCCCACGGGTGGCTCATCAACTGGAAGAAATCCTCCCTGGTCCCTGCTCAGAGCATGGTGCACCTGGGAGCGCTATTGGACACTCACAACCAGAGGTTGTTCTTGTCTCAGGAGAAAGTCCTGAAGCTTCAGGACAGGATTCGTGGCTTCCTTTCTCATCCGCAAGTGACGATACATTCGGCGATGCAGGTGCTGGGCCTCATGGTGTCAGCATTCGACATGGTGGAGTATGTTCAGTTCCATTCTCGCCCCCTCCAGAGGCTGATTCTAGCCAAGTGGGACGGCCTGCCTCACCGAATCAGGTTTCACATGATCTCATTGACTCCGGAGGTCCGTCTGTCGCTGCTCTGGTGGCTCCAGGACCGACAATTGTGCAGGGGCCGTCCCTTCTGGATATCCGACTGGTTCCTGTTGACGACAGATGCCAGTCTAAGAGGTTGGGGCACGGTGCTGGAGCAACACTCCCTTCAGGGTCGGTGGACCAAGGAGGAATCCCTCCTCTCGATCAACATTCTGGAATTACGGGCGGTCTTCAATGCGTTGAACCTGGCCCAGCATGTAATTCAGAACCGTCCTGTTCAAGTACAGTTGGACAACGCCACCACAGTGGCTTACGTAAATCATCAGGGTGGCACTCGAATCCATTTGGCAATGAAGGAAGTCTCACGGATTCTACATTGGGCGGAACGCCATCTACCGGCCATATCGGCAATATTCATTCCGGGAGTCCTGAATTGGGAAGCGGACTTTCTCAGTCGTCAGGACGTACATGCCGGCATGTGGGGCCTCCATCCAGAAGTGTTTCAACTCCTAGTGGAAAAGTGGGGCCTTCCAGACGTAGATCTGATGGCGTCTCAACACAATCACAAGGTTCCGGTCTTCGGAGCATGGACAAGGGATCCTCAAGCAGCATTCGTGGATGCGCTGGTGGTGCCGTGGAGGTTTCGGCTGCCGTACGTGTTCCCTCCGGTGTTACTTCTGCCCAGGGTACTTCGGAAGTTCAAGCAAGAAAGAGGAATTCTTCTTCTCATAGCTCCAGCGTGGCCCAGACGGCACTGGTTCTCAGACCTGCAGGGCCTATCATCAGAGCATCCAATTCTACTTCTGCAACGCCCAGACCTCCTCTTCAGGGCCCCTGTGTCTACCAGGACCTAGACCGGCTGTCTTTGACGGCGTGGCTCTTGAAGCTTCCGTCTTGAGGGCTAAAGGGTTTTCTGAGGTTGTCATTCAAACTATGTTGCAGGCCCGGAAACCGGCTTCTGCTCAGATTTACTATAGGGTCTGGCATTCTTTGTTTGGCGCGCATCTAACGATTATGACGCTTCCAAGTTTAGTACGGCCAAGTTGTTGGCTTTTCTTCAGCAGGGCATGGACTTAGGCCTGCATCTGGCCTCCCTCAAGGTTCAGATATCTGCCTTGTCGGTGTGGTTTCAGAGAAAGATTGCGACCTTACCTGATGTGCATACCTTTACTCAGGGTGTGTTGCGTATTCAACTTCCTTATGTCCCGCCTGTGGCTCCTTGGGACTTGTCGGTGCTTTTGGAGGTGCTACAAGAGTCTCCGTTTGAACCTCTTGGTTCAGCTGACCTTAAGTGGCTTTCCCTTAAGGTGGTGTTTCTGCTGGCTATTGCTTCAGCTAGAAGATTGTCAGATTTGGGTGCCTTGTATTGTAGTTCCCCATATCTGATATTTCACCTTGACCGGGCGGTTCTTAGGACTTGTCCCGGATATTTGCCTAAGGTGGTTTCTTCGTTCCATGTACAGAGGGAAAAAGTAGCAGGTGCACTGTCTCATGCTAGCTCAACCTGTAATAACCAGAGGCACTTAGCATATTCCTGGCCAGGGCTATGAGCTTACCCACCGCATCAAGGTAGCCTCTCATTGGGTAAGTCCCTAACACTAACTATATGGGTTCAGGTCCGGGGGGCAGGACACCTCAGAGCCACCCATCCAGACAACCCCAGGGCATCGCAAGAGTGATACAAATAAAGAGTTAAAGAGGAAGGAGCAGCTGCTGCTGCATGTGTGAGTAATGTGAGGAGTAAAAGAAAATAATGTGAAAGTGTTACATATATATGACAAACTGTAAGTGCCATAGTGTAAAGAAATAGTGTTAAATTGCGATGCCCCAGGGACGTCCAGCCACAGCAGGCACAGGGAGCCCCGCACCCCAGAGAATCCCCCCAATATTGTCTGCCATAGTAAACCAAAATGTAGGAGTCTTACCTCAGTGTGCTCATTCCACATATGCAGGCAAAGTTCTAGACTATTTAAAATCAGTGAGGGTAGGTGGGGCAGGGTGCTAAATTAGGAGGAATGTGTCTCCTACCTTCAGAAATATGTATAAACACATCAGTTACAAAGGGAAGGGGGCCCTAATTTGCACACCTTAATTAGGTAATGAGGTGCTACTCTGCTTGAGACTTAATACAGTGTACAGAGGGAAAAAGTAGCAGATGCACTGTCTCACACTAGCTCAACCTGTAATAACCAGAGGCACTTAGCATATTCCTGGCCAGGGCTATGAGCTTACCCACCGCATCAAGGTAGCCTCTCATTGGGTAAGAGTCCCTAACACTTACTATAGGGGTTCAGGTCCGGGGGGCAGGACACCCCAGAGCCACCTAGCCAGACAACCCCAGGGCATCGCAAGAGTGATACGAATAAAGAGTTAAAGAGGTAGGAGCAGCTGCTGCTGAATGTGTGAGTAATGTGAGGAGTAAAAGAAAATAATGTGAAAGTGTTACATATATATAAGACAAACTTATTCTTCGTTCCACCTTAACCAGGAGATCGTGGTTCCGGCACTTGTTTCTCCTGATCTGTCTCCCAAAGAGCGGCCTTTGGATGTGGTATGGGCTCTCCGTATCTATGTGAAGAGAACTGCTTCTATTAGGAAATCTGATTCTCTCTTTGTGCTGTTTGGATTTCACAAACGGGGCTGGCCTGCTCACTAGCAAACTTTGACCAGATGGATTAGAATGGTGATTGCACATGCTTATGTGAGGGCTGGTCTGTCAGCTCCTGCTCACATTACGGCCCATTCTACTCGGTCTGTTGGACCTTCTTGGGTGGCCCGCCGTTGTGCGACCCTTGAGCAATTGTGCAAGGCGGCCACGTGGTCCTCCGTGAACATGTTTATAAGGTTCTATGTCTTCGATCTTGCCTCTTCCCAGGATGCTTCCTTTGGATGCCGGGTTCTTGTGCCCGCTACAGTGCGTCCCCTCCCTTAAGGAACTGCTTTAGGACATCCCCTATGTCTATCCTTGTGGAGCCCAGTGTACCCCGCAGCAGAAAATGAGTATTATGGTAAGAACTTACCTTTGTTAAAACTCTTTCTGCGAGGTACACTGGGCTCCACAAGGCGCCCACCCTGACGCACTTAGCTTCTTTGGGTAGGTATGGCATTAGCCGCTGACACTTCTCCTGTCGTGAGAGTGTGGTGTATGTGGCTACTAACCATTGTCGTCTCTTTTCCTGCTACTGCATTGGGCTGGTTAACTAAAAACTGAGCTCCTGTGCAGGGAGGAGGGGTTATAGAGGAGGCAGCGCTATGCATTCTGGGAACAGTCAAAGCTTTTGAGCCTGTTGGTGCCATGGATCAAGATTCTACTCTACACCCCCTATGTCTATTCTTGTGGAGCCCAGTGTACCTCGCAGAAAGAGTTTTAACAAAGGTAAGTTCTTACCATAAAACTTGTTTTTTTCTAGCAGTTGCCAGAGAAAATGAAGTAGTAGATGTAGGGGCTTCAGAACAGTTATAGGCTGAGGAGGGGGCAAGATTGATCCTCATTTGGTGCCCCTGGGGATTAGAAGGCCGTGCTATGGGGAAAAAATGGAGGCGGCAGTGGCACCACAGTGCGGAAGAGCTGAGAAGAGAAAGAGAGACTAAGTGTCAGGGAGAGAGAGAGAGAGGAAGAGAGAAGAGCAGTGTCAAGGAGAGAGAGTAGCATGAGGAGAGAGAGTGTTAGGTAGAAAAAGAGAGAGGAGCAAGAGTGTTAGGAAGAGAAAGAGGAAAGAGAGTGTTAGTAAGAGAGAAAGAGAGAGACAGAGAAGATAGAGTGTTAAAGAGAGAGCAGAGAGGGTGTTAGCAAGAGAGAGAGAGAGAGGAGAGAGAGTGTTAGTGTGAAAGATAGAGAGAGAGAGAGTGTTAGGGAGAGAGAGTGGAACAGGCAGAGAGATGTAGTGGGAGAGACACTACTGTACCTGTCCTGATTACACAGCGGCACAGCCACGGGTCTCTCATGGAGGTGGGCACTCATCTGCATTGGGCCACGCCCCCTAAACACCTATGAATCGCAGCATAGCTCTGCTGGAAGTTGGAGGTGGGGGAAGGCCATTGCCTGGAGGTTGTGATGTGTATTCTTTAAACTGACCGCATATTACACCTACTGTGTACATTGGCCGGCCCCTCTCTTGTTTGGGAGAGTGAGCTGTCCCCTTGCCCCAACCATTCCAAAGCCTCTGAGGAAATGTTTCTATGACATGTTCCACTGTATTATGATTCTGTCGCTTCTGAGTCTGAATGACTTTGACCACAAATGTGGTCTCTCCCCACTTCATTTGAAAACCCTTTGTCAAATTTGAAATTTCCATTTCCACCTTTGCAGCTATATGTTTTCACAAATCTGGTTGTGATGTTGAAGCTTGTTTCATATTCTGCTCTAGGCTTTAATTTAAACTAAGGATCAAGTACAGCATCACACCTGGAATTTATACAGCAGCGCCTCTGGACTTATACAGCAGATAGGCAACACCCCTGGACTTATACAGCATAGGCAGCACCCCTGGAGAATTACACAGCACAGCAGACCGGCAACAGCACCCCTGGGCTTAAAAGGCAGTGGGGCAGCACCCCTGGACTCATAGGGAAAAGGGACAGCACCCCATATAGGGCAGCACCCCTGAAATGATGTGGCAGATAAAGAAAAGAAGTGCAAGATGGGTCCTTGGGCCCTCCCACCCACCCTTATGTTGTATAAACAGGACATGAACACTTTAACAAACCAATCATTTCAGCTACAGAGTCTGCCACATGACTGTGGCTGAAATGATTGGTTTGTTTGGGCCCCCACCAAAAAAAGATTCAATTAATATCTCCTTGCACAAACTGGCTCTACAGAGGCAAGATATTGTCCTCATCTGATTCCTCACCCCCTTTAGTGTTAACATCCTCAGCCTCACAGAGAAATAATTTCACACTGAAGAGGTGGATTTTTTGGTATTTTGCCCAGGCATGACAATGGGCTTTTTCATCCCATGGCCAACAACTGTCTCCACTGGTGCCTTATTCAAACAAACTACATCACCATTAGAATCATTGTCAACTTCCTCCTCAGCGCCAGCTACACCCATATCCTCCTCATCCTGGTGTACTTCTACAGTAACATCCTCAATCTCAATATCAGCAACTGGATTGGCAGTGCTCCTCCCTGCACTTGCAGAGGGCATACAAATGAGGAGCCTCCACTTCCCATATTGATAAGGTCAGGCCTAGACATTGCAACCGCGGACACACTTGGACTCTCCTTGGGGATTTGTGATATCTCTGAATGCACAGTTGTTTTTTCCTGTGCTTTAACAAGCTTTATTTTTTAATTTTTCAAGTTGGAGAAGGGATTCCATCTTCATGAGAAGCTGAACCACCAGTCATGAACATAGGCCAAGGCCTTAGCCTTTCCTTACCACTTTGTGTCGTGAAGGACATATTGCCAATTTTACGTTTCTAATCAGTAAATTATAATTTTTTTGTTATTAATTTTTGCTTCTTGGATTTTACATGCCCTCTATGACATTGGGCATTGGCCTTAACAAACGACTTGATAGAATTGCAACGTCAATGTCATGACTGGTGGCAGCAGCAGCTTCAGCACTAGTACTAGGAACTGGAAGTGGTTCCTGATCTTTATGGGTCCAGCAGAAGAAAAGAGATGGTAGTCCAGTAAATCTGTGAAAGAACCTGATGGCACTCAGCTGCTCTATTTTGTAATTTTCAATTGTTTCACAAATTACATGGCACATTTATGACGTTCAATCCAAACGAACAATTATCCTTCAAAGTTTAGAAGCAGAAATAATGAACTGTCACAGGCATTTAATTTTATATTTTAGAGAATGCATGATTGTAAGGATGGAGAAGGGAAATTAGTTACAGAAAGAAAATGTATATGAGTAATGTGTGAAGTTATCTGGAACATCTTGTCTCGTACAAGGAATTATATTGAAAGTATTTCTCACAACAAAAGGGATGAATCATACTGTACTTGTCCATTACCTGTTTCCTTGACCTGAGACCTTTGCTGTTGAACATGCTTTTACATTTGTTTTTTAACATGAATCATAAATGCCTACTTATTAAAAATGGAATGAAAGCAAAAGAAACAGTATTTCTATATGGGGCATTAACTGACTGATTGATTGGCCTATATAGTAATACATTTCAAAAAAGTCCTCTCATGATCCAGTCTGCTAAAATTAAAACATACTGTATATACACAATAAATATATACAAGTGTGCAGCCAGCAGCAGCTGGTGATGGGATGGGAAGTCCCTGTGGCATAGGCTGAAACAATAAAAACGTGAACCAGCGCTGGCTGTCAGTAAAAATCACTCACAAATGGACGGTTTGTCTTCTTAAAATATATATACACAATATATTATGTATAATAAAATAAAATATACCATAAATAAAAAATAGGTTAAAAAGTCACATGTGCAATATTGCAAAAGAACACCTCTCTAACTAAATCCTGTTAGAAATGTCCATCATATTTTTGTGTGGATAGTTCCAATGGCTTGGGTAGGAAATGTTTCCAGTTCTCTACAGTCACTATAAATGCAGTATTGTTACCGAATGATGGTATGCAAGGATCCCTTGTAGATACAGTATCTCATTACACCTCTCTTTCCTGGACCCACCACCACTCATTTCCACCATTTGAACTTTTGCAACCACCTTTGCATCGTTTGGACGTTTTGCTCCAGCATTAGGGGGGTCATTCTGAGTTGAACGCTAGCTGCTGTTGTTCGCAGCGCAGCGTTCAGGCTAAAAATCGGCATTTCTGCGCATGCGTATGCACCGCAATGCGCACACGCGATGTACAGGTACAAAGTCCTTTGTGGTTTTGCACAGGTTCTAGCGAAGCTTTCAGTCGCACGGCACAACGCAGCAAGATTGACATGTAGTGGGCGTTTCTGGGTGTCAACTGACCATTTTCAGGGAGTGCTTAGAAAAACGCAGGCGTGCCAGGGAAAACACAGGCGTGGCTGGGCGAACGCTGGGTGGGTGTGTGACGTCAAAAGCCAACCCACCAACGTTAGAATCAACACACTCGGAGAGTAAGTACAGGGCTGGTCTTGTTTTGCACAAAATGTTTTTGCAGGCGCTCTGCTGCACAGGCGTACACACTTCTGCAAAATGAAAATACACTAACCGGTGGGTGGCGACAATGCATTTGCACGGCTCCTAAAAACTGCTAGCGAGTGATCAACTCGGAATGACCACCTAGACCAGCAGCACACCAGTTTGTCCGGCATTCCCTCCAGCCACAAATGGAACATTTCTAGGTTGAGATATCTTCAAGGGATCCTTGCATACCATCATCCGGTAACAATACTGCATTTATAGTGACTGTAGAGAATTGGAAAAATGTCCTAGCCAAGCCATTGGAACTATCCACATAAAAATAGGAGTGGACATTTCTAACAGGATTTATTTAGAGAGGTGTTATTTTGCAATATTGCACATGTGACTTTTTAACCTAATTTTTATTTAAGGTTTATTTTATTTTATTATACGTAATAAATTGTGTATATATATTTTAAGAAGACAAACCGTCCATTTGTGAGCGATTTTTACTGACAGCCAGCGCTGGTTCACGTTTTTAAAATTAAAACATAACCTTTATTATACATTCATTAAATGAATCGAAACCAGTGAAATAATAAGTGACAATAAATGTAAATTGTATATAAGTAATCAAATGAAGTAAAAAGATGTTATCGCTAATAAATATTGGTAGTATTTAATATATAGGGTGGGAGGTACTCAGTATCGCATCTGTGATGCAGCACTTCCCACCTCTTATTGGGTACATATCAGTGGCGTAACTACTGCCCCTGCAGTCCTCGCGGTGGCTTGGGGGCGAGGGGCTGTGGGGGCACCACTGACTTTGCACAGATTGACATGCGGACGAGCGTCCGCATGTCAATCTGCGGTCTCCTTCCCTCCGCTGCTGTAAGGAGGGACACGGAGCGCACATCGCGCGCCTCTCCTGTGTCCCTCCCTGGCTCTCCCCCGGCCTGTCTAATAAAGGAAGTGCCGTTCGTGAGCTCTGATTGGCTCACGAACCGGCACTTCCTTTATTAGACCGGCAGTAGAGCCAGGAGGGACACAGGAGAGGCGCGCTATGCGCTCCGTGTCCCCCCAACACAAAGGAGCAGGGGGGGGGGGGAGCAGGCACTGTGGGGGAAGATCTGGCACTGGGGGCATATACCTGGCACTGTGGGGGAATATCTGGCACTGGGGGCATATGTGGCACTGGGAGCATGGCCCTAGCAACAAGCACTACCCCCTAGCAACGAGCATGACACCCAGTGCATGAAACCCCTGGCAACAAGCATGACACCCAGTGCATGAAACCCCTGGCAACGAGCATGACACCCAGTGCATGAAACCCCTGGCAACGAGCATGACACCCTGAGCATGAAAACCCCTGGCACCGTGCATGGAACCAAGAGCATGAAACCCCTGGCAACGAGCAGGTAATTTAAAAGTAAGTAGAAGCCTTACTGCAGAACTTAATGTGTAATGGGCATTACGGTGTGTGGCATAATGTATCACGGACATTGCGGTGTGTGTCATAATGTGTCAGGCATTACGGTGTGTTGTATACTATATCACGGGCATTGTGGTATGTGGTATAATGTCTCAGGATCATTGTGGTGTGTGTCATACTGTGTCACAGACATTGTATGTGCAATAATGTATCAGGGTCATTGCAGTGTGTAGCATAATGTATAACGGGCATTGCGATTCCTGTCATAATGTGTCACAGGCATTACGGTGTGTGGCATAATGTGTCGGGGGCATTACAGTGTGTGCATATTGTGTCATGTGCATTATTGTGTGTGGCATAATGGCTAAGGCCATTGCAGTATGTGGAATAATGTATACTGGGCATTACTATAAGGAGGAAAAATGACAAATAATGTAAGGGGCATGAATCAGGATTATTTTTCTTTCCTGTGGTGGCTAACGTCTGGGCATGCAGGTTGCAAAACTGGGGTATAAGGTAGTCTTTTCCTGCACTGCCACGCCCCTTTACGCGAAGCCACGCCCATTTCAACGAAGCCACACACCCTATTTGTCCCTTTACTAGTGCCAATTATGGGGGGTATGGGGGGGGGGGGGCGCCGAAGGATTTTTTGGCTTGGGGGAGAAAACTTTCTAGTTACGCCACTGGTACATATTGTTGTTAATAATGCCAGTATGTACTTAGAAAGGCGCAAAGGACAGCTCTCCTAATAGGAGCTGTCTTTTAGAATAAAAAGACATCCAGGTTTAAGACCTGGGATTCCTTCTGTGCATGTGCAGTGTGATGAAGCAGCTGCTTGCAGGGTGGGGTGCTGAGAGGTATTGGGTTGCATCCCTCTCAGGGCAGAGTGCAAAAAGAAGCCTATAGGCGTCTATTGTGTAATGCCACAAAAGATGCCATTACCCACCGTGTGAAGGATAAATTCCGGAGCTTGGTAAAAATAGAATATGGATTTTCTGAGTTTTCGCCGCATTTTCAACTTTAGTCCATTCTGCCCATAGTATTTTTCACACTTCCTTTATATGAGCAGTAGTTATTTATAAATTGATTTACATTGAGTAATGTTTCTACTTTGTTTGATAAATATAAAGTGACTCAAATAGTATTTTCTCTCCTTATGAGGAATTCATAAGGCTTAGTACTGTGTCGGGATGCTGGATGCAATAATTTAACAAAATTGGTAAATTCTTATCCTTCACTAGGATGTAGAAGACAATAAGCAATGCTTTAATCAATATATCCAGCGACAGAATGGAGAATTCACAACCTTGAGCAAAATAATAAATATAATACAATATCAATAATTATGGTTAGAACCACATAATGGTGTTTTGTTACTTGAACTGCAGTATTGTAATATGTTTCAAATGTGTCATTCTAAGAATAGCTCATGTGTTGATACTGTTATAGGAGTTTCCATATTGAATAAGCTTGTAGTCTACAGAAGTTGAGTTTCCAAGGCAACGGACCAACCCTTAAGAAAGAAAAGATCAGTGGGAATAGATGATACCAAGAAGTTGTGTTTTCACACCATATTGTCATTAAAAGAAACACCACCCTGAAATACCCCTAGAGTGTGTCTGCTGAAGTAAGCAAAGGGTGTAAAAGCAGTTCATGTCATTTGTCGTAGTAGTCCAGTTCAAAATGGTAAAATAAAAATATATTTTTATGCCCATCTTATCTGCCACAGACCCTTAGCCTCTGCACATGTCATTTAATGTCCATAAAACCTCACACATGTCCTTAGACCTCCTTATATCCAACTATAATGCCGCCCCCCCCACAAACATGCCCTCAGACTTCCCCATGTCATTTCATACCACCAGACATGCTGGGGTAAATTTACTAAGATTCGTATTTTCCCGTTTGAGGTCAAAGTTCAATCACGAATGACATCGAAAGTGTAAATATGCAACTTTTTGAATTGATTACGACTAATTTACTAAGCTGCCGTATTCTGCATTTTCGGGTTTTCCGATGTCGATGTCATTCGGTTTTTTTGGCAGTGTTTTACGTGAGTGACTTGTAAAACACTGCCGACTTTAATACAATGAATCTCGGCCGGATCTGAGAGATCCATGCTGGGCTTCATTGTGCAGCTTGTAAAAAAAAATAAAAAAAAATGTTTAAATGTAAAAAAAAAATTGCGTGGGATCCCCCCTCCTAAGGCAAACCAGCCTCGGGCTCTTTGAGCCGATCCTGGTTGCAGAAATATGGGGAAAAAATGGACAGGGGTTCCCCCATATTTAAGCAACCAGCATCGGGCTCTGCGCCTGGTCCTGGTTCCAAAAATACGGGGAACAAAAAGAGTAGGGGTCCCCCGTATTTTTGAAACCAGCACCGGGCTCCACTAGCTGGACAGATAATGCCACAGCCGGGGGTCACTTTTATACAGTGCCTTGCGGCCGTGGCATCAAATATCCAACTAGTCACCCCTGGCCGGGGTACCCTGGGGGAGTGGGGACCCCTTCAATCAAGGGGTCCCCCCCCCAGCCACCCAAGGGCCAGGGGTGAAGCCCGAGGCTGTCCCCCCCCATCCAATGGGCTGCGGATGGGGGGCTGATAGCCTTTGTGAAAAGTGATTGATATTGTTTTTAGTAGCAGTACTACAAGGCCCAGCAAGCCTCCCCCGCAAGCTGGTACTTGGAGAACCACAAGTACCAGCATGTGGCGGAAAAATGGGCCCACTGGTACCTGTAGTACTACTACTAAAAAATACTCCAATAAAGACAACACACACACACCTTGAAAGTATAACTTTAATACATCCATCCACACCTCCATATACACATACTTACCTTATGTTCCCACGCAAGTCGGTCCTCTTCTCCAGTAGAATCCATGGTGTACCTGTAAAAAAAATTATACTCACATAATCCATGGTTGAAGGCTCCTCTGCTTGTAATCCTTTTGTAATCCACGTACTTGAAAAAATAAAAAAAACGGACACCCGACCACGAACTGAAAGGGGACCCATGTTTTCACATGGGCCCCCTTTCCCCGGATGCCAGAAACCCACTCTGACTGATGTCTAAGTGGGTTTCTTCAGCCAATCAGGGAGCGCCACGTTGTGGCACCCTCCTGATCGGCTGTGTGCTCCTGTACTGTATGACAGGCGGCACACGGCAGTGATACAATGTAGCGCCTATGCGCTCCATTGTTACCAATGGTGGGAACTTTCAGGTCAGCGGTGAGGTCACTTTCGGTCAACCGCTGGCCTGAAGTATCAAGGCTTCGTTCACGCTGAAAAAAGCGTGTGGAAATTTTGTAACCATGCAGTTGGAATTGTCCATCAAGGCGACTTCCGGTGCTTGTATAATTTGGGATTTATTTGTGAAAAAGGATAGAGCTAGTGTTTGTATTCTGGCCGCATGGCATGGACACCATTTTGTGGCCAGGCACGTGGCTTGGAAGGGGGAGGAGCAGTGGCCATTTTAGGTCAGTAATGAATAGCAAATATTGGGGGTTATTCCGAGTTGTTCGCTAATTTTTTCGTTCGCACAAGGTATACGCAAAATTGCGAACACATTGCACAATAGCGAATATACGCCCCCAACATATTTTTGCTATTTCGTACGCAGTATTACACAAAGAAGGCGTATGCCAAATGACATCGCACTAATGCGATCCCATCGCATTACCACAAACAACATCGTAAAAATCCAAACTTCTGGTAGATTTACACATTCTTCTTAAAATTGCACACGCATTTGATTAAAAAAAAGCACAGCAATGGGGTTTTTTTTAAGTTAAATTACAGCTTTCAGTTCAAACTCAACAAGCCTTCCTCAATTACGATTCCAATTAGTGTAATGACTGATAATGGTCATGACCAATTAAGTCTTCAAAGAATACCAGCAGAACACTTTGTAGGCATAATTGGCCATCAACATATATATTTTTTTTTTAAAGAAATAGATGAGTTAAATGTGCCTGGTCTAATGCTAATTTGCTTCTTTTTGTGTAGAGGTGTAGTGTGTAAATAAATGTGTTTACATGTTTTTCTAAACAATAAGCTCCTAACTGTCATAAATTGGTATTTTTTTGTTTGTGTAATTAAAAAAACTATTCTTAAGTAAGATGTGTGAACTGTTTTAGGTCACCAATTTCTGCACGCCAATCTGCTGTTCCTTTATAGCATTAATAAACACAACACCCGCTTAACTTAAACAACAATTTTTTGCTTTATTCACAGTTTTTCGGGCAAAGAACTATAATCAAAATGTAACATTTTTAAAATTAGAAAAATTGTTCTAATTTTTCCAGGTCCGCAATCACGGCCCTCAAGTTGCCTTTAAGGCTTGCCACAATCCCTGGCAAACTGGTGGGATCTCCAACGGCAACATCTGAAATGAAGAGGCAAAAAAAAAAACATTACTAACTTACTTACATTACCTATTATACAAGCAAGGCACAAAGCACACTTTAATGGCAAAGTGACTACATCATGGATGTTTGAATGATAAAACAGTAGCATACCAACACACAAGCATGCTCAGCAAAGTTTTTTACTGAAAAACAAAATGTTAAAAGTGTACCACACCATGCTGGGATTCATTCACATCTGGAGTGAACCAGACTTATCTTTTTTGGGGTTGGCCCTGCATCATCACACTGCATATCAACATCTTTAGAAGGACAACATATCCTAGCATGCCCACACTCCCTGAAAGCCTGCCTTACTACATAACGTCAAACAGGTTTTTGCTTTTTTATAACAACATTTTTTAAGTGTCACTTTAACAACACATGTCCCCAGACTTGAACTGTCACACAGGGATACAGGGGAAAGTACCAGTGGGCCAAATTTCCTTAGGCTGCATGTGCAGCCTAAGGATCCAGTTCCAGACTGTGTTCTTGCCTGTTGCATTTTGCTGGGCCTAAACATTGTCGATCCACACCGCTTATTTGTGACACTGTATATTTTATATTTGTTTTTGCAACACACTATTGTTAGGCAGTCATTTTGTATTTAGCATTGGCTGGACGTCAGCCTCTGTAGGTCGACATGTGCTAATTCTAAATGCCATAAGATCAACATGTTATGTATGGTTACATGACGAATGTGTAAGTTTCTTTTCCCTTCATGCGGCACATGTACTCCAATTGCAATGGGAAATGCTTACGATGTAAGCGGCAGTGTAGCAACTCACTGTGTCCTAAGCCTGGCAAACAAAGTGAAGCATGCGAGTTGACTGTGCAAATATTGGAATACCCAGGCACAAGTTTAAAAGTCCAACAACATACCAAACTCCACTCAGGTCTTACTGTTTTGCTGATAAGCTAGCACATATAAACCATGTTGTCCAGGCAACCCTGTCAACCTAATGAGTGTCGACCTAGAGTGGGCAGCCTAAACATTGCAGACATAGACACTGTACATCTAATGATCCTCACACAAATGTAAATGCAACATCCATACCATGATGAAGAAGACAAACATTTTACCTTGGTCCAAGATTGGCCCCAGTACAACACTGCATTTATTTGAATGTGAAGTTAAAGTAGGTAACAAATTAAATGTAAATGTGTGTAAACTTACTCTCCTCAGCCACATGTGCACCTCCCTGAAGTTCCTCCGGGGCCTCTGCTGCCCATTCAGTTGGTGGGGAATGAGGCTGGATGGGGGAAGAAGGCTGGATGGGGGAAGGAGTCTGGATTGGGGAAGGAGGATGAAAGGGGGAGCTGGTTCCAGAGGGTGGGTCCAGGGGCAGATTGGGAACAAAAAGCGGCCCTGGAAAAATTTGTACTAGTGGCCCCACATGGGCAGCACCAGAGGTGTAAGGTCTAGCCATGGGCCCTGGCAGCAGCACCCTTCCTCCAAGACTTTACAGATAGTGGGCATGTCCAGCATCAAGGGGGAAGTTAAAAATAAATACAATTAAATATTATGAGCACATTATATGATACACCTTCAGAATTTAGGAAACTATATCATTCTTTAGAAAGATATATTTTCTTGCTTATTACACCAACTGTATCCCAGTCACTATTCACTCAATCTTATATGTCAGCCAAGCAGGCAGACAGAGCATACACTAGATCATCTGCAATCACAGGCTAAGTGGCAAAGTAATTTTCATATATGCAAATTATTTTGCATCTTATTCATTATGTCTATAAAAAGGACCACATGTCCTCAAACAAAACAGGCCCCACGGGTGCGTCGGCACACTGGGAATCTTCCCTGTAAACTCTATGGCCAATCCTCCTCTGGGTGGGTCTGATTGAGAGGGGGAGGGTGGGGGAGAGGTGGGTTGGGCCACAGAGGGGGAGGGGGGCTGATAGGTGGGTTGGGCCACAGAGGGGTAGTAGGCCGGAGAGGGGGTTTGTGTCAGAGAGGGGGAGGGGGGTGGAGAGGGGCTTTGTGCCACAGAAGGGGAGGGGGGCGGAGAGGGGGTTTGTGTCAGAGAGGGGGAGGGGGGCTGAGATGGGCTTTGTGCCACAGAGGGGGAGGGGGGCGGAGAGAGTGTTTGGGAAAGAGAGGGTGAGGGGGTTGGAGAGGGGGAGGTTGTGGATGAGGAAGGGGAGATATTTTGTTGGTGTTCAGGGACTAGAGCGGGGGAAGGAGTTTGTGCTGGTGAGGTGGCTGGCGGGCTTCCTTCCTGAGCTTGCCGTTGTGCTTGCCCTAGAATCACATATGTTAAAATTAGGATTATTTACAAATAAATATCCCTCTGCTTTTCCAAATTACATTGGTCTGTTCAATTTTAAATACACAGACCAAGTTAGTTATGTGTTCAGCCTACAGCCTGTGTAGCGACTTAGTACAACAATAATCATTTTTTCTAAAGCACTTTGCTACCCAGTCAGTACTACAAGCCCTAACCACACACACTCTGGAAACTGGTTAAGTGTGGTATGTTGGTGGTACTATAGTTTAATTATACAGTCTGCTAATAATCTCACTTTAGCACATTTTAGTAAAAGTTTGCAGTGTTTACATTTATTTATGTTACTGCTACTAATCTCAGCTTAATACACGTGTCCTCATTTTAATGCGTTTAACTTACTGCGTCTGCGGCGTCTGCGGATTTGCTGGCGCAACTGCGCCAACAACTCCAGCTGTCATCGGCGGAGGTCGCTCCACCGCCGCTCAAGCTGGATTATGCTGCACCTTGTCGGGTCCGCGCTCGCAGTGTGCGGTGGACCTCTGCGTAGGCCTTGCGATTAACTCGATTAGAGATAAAGGGTCTTGCGCGGCCTACACGGCGATCCATCACCGCCATCAGCACACGCAGCTCCCTGTGTGTAAAGGCAGCTGCGCGCATGGTGCCAATGGCGTTTTCCATACATGGGCAGATATTTATAGTGTGTGGTCGCATTTCATTGGTTGTATTCTCATGGTGTCATCTTTATTCAACTTTATTGATATGTGTACATTATTGTGCATGACAGTTGAAATTTCTTTATTTCGCATCAGCGGATATTCGCGCACACACACACACACACACACACACACACACACACACACACACAATTATTTTCCACATATTAAAAAATACAAATCCTGCTTCTAAATTGTTAGCATTGTAGGATTGTTGGTTAAAAGCAAAATGTTCTTAACTTCACAATGTTTATATATCTCTCTCTAGATAGTTATATAGATACATACACACACACACACACACACACACACACACACACACACACACACATACAATAAATATTTTTTAATAAATTAAAAATATATAACTATATATATAGATACATATATATATATATCTATATATAAAAAATATATATATTTATCACTCTCTCTCTATATATATATTGTGACAAGAACACTGGGATAGTGTTTGAGGGCAGGTATATTTGTCCCAGGTTCTTGTCTTACATGTTTTAGAAAATGTTAACTTCTAGGAAAAATGCTTTTTGTTTTGTCTGAACCTTTTCAGTTTGCTGTAAAAGCTGGGTAAAGGCTCTGAGAGAGAGATAAGGCGAGTTCTAGACATTGGGCCCAGTTCGGGTCTTTGGCCTCACAGAGGGCTAATCAGGGTTTCAGCTGTGTAAGAGTGATATAGTGCTTCTAACCTGATTAGTAGGGGCAGACTGCCTGGGAAGGCTGCAGGATCTGTGTGTGAGAGACACGCTTTCTGATGCAAGTAAGCTATACAGTATGTACTGAAGAACTCTGTGTTTTGTTTAGTGACAGTTAGGAACATCTTATGTTTAGTTAGTGCCGGACAGGCAAGGTATTTTTATTTTGGGGTTTGTTTTATTTTCTGTTTCAATAAAACTGGCCGGGGTCAGTTGTACCAGAAACTGGACTTGTGTTGTTCCTCAGCTGCTGCGTGCTGCCATATTCCCCAGGAAAAGGCACCTTGCACCCCTACAGTGTTACAACTTGGTGGAGAATGCGAGCAGGCCGTTCTGCGCATAAGTGAAAGCAGCAGCTTTGTGAGGCCTGCAGAAAACGGTGGTTTATGCAGATACAGCCCAGTGTGAAGTTACTGAGACTCACCCCTGAGGGTTTGATATATGTCCTGGGTGAAAGCAGCTGCAAAGCCGCCTGAAAAATCTGTTGACATGGAGGATCTGCTTAAAGCCTTGCTGCAAGCTACAGCGGCTCAGCAGGAGGCCAACCGACAGCAGCAGGTGGCAATGGAGGAAAATTGGAGACTACAGCAGGAGGCCAACAGACAGCAGCAGGTGGCAATGGAGGAAAATAAGAGACAACAGCAGGCAGTTGTTGATGAACTTTACAGGCAACAGCGTCAGGATAGAGAGGCCTTAGCAGAAGTGGTGCAGAGACTTGCAGCTCGGGTTGGAGATGTGGCCGTCAGTGCTCCAACCAGCTCTAGTTCTATACGAGCCAGTCACTTCCTGCAGAAAATGACAGAGGCTGATGATGTGGAGGCCTATCTGACCACGTTTGAAAGGACTGCCGAGCGTGAGAACTGGCCGAAAGCACAGTGGGCCAGTCTGCTGGCACCTTTCCTGTCAGGTGAGCCCCAAAAAGCTTACTTTGATTTAAGCCCTGCTGAGGCTCGGGACTATGATAAACTAAAGACTGAGATCCTGACCCGCCTGGGAGTCACGCTGTCAGTACGAGCACAACGGGTGCACCGTTGGCTGTACGCCATGGAGAAGCCTCCGCGCTCCCAGATGCACGACCTTATTCAGCTAACAAAAAAATGGCTACAGCCAGAGACATTAACTGGTCCCCAGATGGTGGAAAGAGTCGTCATGGACCGCTACTTGAGATCTTTGCCCATGGTCCTGCGCAAGTGGGTGAGCCATGGAAACCCGGGTACTGCTGACCAATTAGTGGACATGGTAGAGAGGTATTTGGCAGCAGAGGAACTACTGATGACCACCCAGCAACCCATAGATCCTCGACAGCGCCCTTCAGTAAAGACTGGTAAGACTGTTCCGTGGGAAAACGTTGCTGGGCGGTTAAGAGAACGCAAGGCTGGAGAGACTGTAAACACTGGCCCTGGAAACAGGCCAATGGGGCTAGAACGGTCTATGCTGCCCAAATGGGTTGATAATCGTGTGGTTAAATGTTTTAGGTGTGGTATGCCAGGTCATGTTATTGCCAATTGCCCAGTCACGCAAGAACCCATGCAATGTGATGCTGCCTTTGAATGTCGCAGAATGTCTTTCTTTGCTAGGTTAGCCTGTACTGTGGTACCTTCACCTGAGCTGGAAAAACAAATGTGTGATGTGTTCTTAGAAGGTAACCGGGTAGAGGCCTTGCTAGATTCAGGAAGTTTAGTTACCCTTGTGAAAGCTGGGTTAGTGAACCCCTTAAAGGTCCAGCAAATACCTATTGGGGTAACTTGCATACATGGGGATACCCAACATTATGCCACTGCTGAGGTGAATATAGAAACTTGTTGTGGGTCAGCAATGGTTAAAGTGGGACTGGTCCCTACCTTGGTGCATGAGGCCATAATAGGGAGGGATTTTCCTCATTTTTGGAAACTGTGGGAATCACGGTTATCAACAGATGTGAGAAGTAAAAAGCCAGTTGATAATACCGGTGATTTTATGGATGTACGTGGGTCTTCGGAACTTTCTGGCCCTTTGCCTTTTGCTAGTTTGGCTGGGGAAGTGACAGATGGGGAGTCCAGTGAGGACCCTCTTGCCGGGAACAGAGACATAGTAGTTAGAACTGAAAGCGTGCCTGACCTGGAGGTAAAGAAGGATCTGTTTGCGTCTGAACAGTTAAAGGATCCTACCTTAATAAAGGCTAGAGAGAATGTTAAGATTGTTAATGGGGAACCTGTGGTACCAGGTGACAGGGTTACGTATCCCCACATGGCCATCTGTAATGAGCTCTTGTACCACATTGTCAAAAGGGGTGAGGATGTGGTGGAACAGCTGGTAGTTCCCCAGCCTTATCGGAGAACGGTACTAGATTTAGCTCATAGTCACGTTACCGCCGGACATTTAGGGGCAGAAAAAACCACTGAAAGAGTTTTACAAAGGTTCTTTTGGCCAGGGGTTTATAAAGAAGTGTCTGAATATTGTTCTTCCTGTCCTGAATGCCAGTATCATGCCCCTAGACCCCATTTCAGGAGCCCACTAGTTCCCATGCCTATTATAGAGGTCCCATTTGACAGAATAGCCATGGATCTCGTGGGGCCCTTGTTAAAGTCTGCTCGGGGCCATCAGTATATCCTGGTAATTATGGACTATGCCACTCGATATCCTGAGGCTGTCCCTTTACGCACTATCACAACCAAGGCGATAGCTAGGGAGCTGGTGCAGGTATTTAGTAGAGTGGGAATACCAAAAGAAATTTTGACTGACCAAGGTACTCCATTTATGTCAAGGATCATGAAAGAATTGTGCAAGTTATTTAAGGTCACTCACCTCAGGACGTCCATCTACCATCCCCAAACTGACGGGTTGGTGGAAAGGTTTAATAAAACATTAAAAAGTATGTTAAAAAAGGTTGTTGAGAGAGATGGGAAAAACTGGGATTGTTTGTTGCCCTACTTGTTAATGGCCATCAGAGAAGTTCCTCAGTCCTCTACGGGGTTTTCTCCATTTGATTTGTTGTATGGTAGACACCCCAGAGGGCTGTTGGATGTTGCCAAAGAGACGTGGGAAGGACAGCCCACTCCTTATAGAAGCGTTATTGAGCATGTAACACAAATGCAGGATAGGATTGCAGCCGTGGTACCTGTTGTCAGAGAGCACATGGAACAGGCCCAAAGTGCTCAACAGAGGGTCTATAACCGGAGTGCCAAGATACGGGAATTTGCTCCTGGAGATAGAGTTCTTGTTTTGGTACCCACTGTGGAAAGCAAATTCCTAGCTAAATGGCAGGGTCCATTTGAGATTAGGGAAAAAATGAATGAGGTTAATTACAAAGTATACCAGCCGGGAAAGAGAAAACCCGAACAGATCTACCATGTTAACTTAATCAAACCCTGGAAAGATAGGTTGTCTCTGTCAGCGGAGCCTTGCCCTTCGGTGTCTTCACCCCGGTTGCTTCCCGCAGTGAAGGTGTCAGAGACATTATCAGCTGATCAGAACAATCAGGTTAAAGAATTTCTCATCCAAAATAGGGAGGTATTTTCAGAGCTGCCTGGCCGAACGACCATAATAAAACATGACATTGTCACAGAACCAGGGGTCAGGGTTCATTTAAAGCCATATAGGATTCCTGAAGCTCAGCGAGAAGCTATTTCTAAGGAAGTTAAAACCATGTTAGAACTTGGAGTCATAGAGGAGTCTAACAGTGAGTGGTCCAGTCCCATAGTGCTCATCCCGAAGCCCGACGGTAGCATACGCTTCTGTAATGACTTTCGTAAGTTAAATGAGGTGTCCAAGTTTGACGCATACCCCATGCCCCGTGTGGATGAGCTTGTAGAAAGGCTGGGAACAGCCAGGTTTCTCACCACATTGGACCTGACCAAAGGTTACTGGCAAATACCTTTATCTGATAGCACCAAAGAAAAAACAGCCTTTTCGGTTCCGGAGGGGCTGTACCAGTATAAGATGTTACCCTTTGGGTTGCATGGGGCTCCAGCAACCTTTCAACGGGCGATGGATAAAATTTTGAGGCCCCATAGAAAATATGCAGCTGCCTATTTGGATGATGTGGTAATTCACAGTACAGACTGGGGGTCACATTTGGTTAAAGTACAAGCAGTACTGGACTCAATCAGAGAGGCAGGGTTAACTGCTAACCCAAAGAAGTGCTGCCTCGCAATGGAGGAGGTCAAATACTTGGGCTTCACCATAGGCAGAGGTCTGATTAGGCCCCAATTGAATAAAGTTGATGCTGTTCAAAACTGGCCTCGTCCAGTGAATAAAAAACAGGTAAGGGCTTTTTTGGGAATTACTGGGTACTATAGACGGTTTATTCCTAATTTTGCGACCACAGCGGTGCCGTTGTCAGACCTTACCAAAGGGAAGCAGTCAAATGTGGTGAAATGGAACCCTGATGCAGAAAAGGCGTTCCAAGCGTTAAAAGTGGCTTTGTGTTCACAACCGGTGTTGATAACACCAGATTTTTCAAAAGAATTTGTGGTACAGACAGATGCCTCAGAGGTAGGGATAGGTGCTGTGCTGTCCCAAAGCAGAGATGGGGACGAACACCCTATCATTTATTTGAGTAGGAAACTCAATGAGCATGAAAAAAGGTATGCCATTGTTGAAAAGGAGGCTTTGGCCATTAAGTGGGCACTAGATACCTTGAGATATTACCTCTTGGGTAGACAATTCAGACTAGTGACAGACCATGCCCCTTTAAAATGGATGGATGTAAATAGAGGCAAGAATGCTCGTGTAACTAGATGGTTTCTAGCGTTGCAGGACTTTAAGTTTACTGTCGAACATAGACCGGGAACACAATTGGCCAACGCAGATGCATTGTCTCGCATCTTCTGTTTGGGGGCTACAAGTGTTCCGGCCCCTAGGTCGAAACAGGGGAGGGGGATATGTGACAAGAACACTGGGATAGTGTTTGAGGGCAGGTATATTTGTCCCAGGTTCTTGTCTTACATGTTTTAGAAAATGTTAACTTCTAGGAAAAATGCTTTTTGTTTTGTCTGAACCTTTTCAGTTTGCTGTAAAAGCTGGGTAAAGGCTCTGAGAGAGAGATAAGGCGAGTTCTAGACATTGGGCCCAGTTCGGGTCTTTGGCCTCACAGAGGGCTAATCAGGGTTTCAGCTGTGTAAGAGTGATATAGTGCTTCTAACCTGATTAGTAGGGGCAGACTGCCTGGGAAGGCTGCAGGATCTGTGTGTGAGAGACACGCTTTCTGATGCAAGTAAGCTATACAGTATGTACTGAAGAACTCTGCGTTTTGTTTAGTGACAGTTATGAACATCTTATGTTTAGTTAGTGCCGGACAGGCAAGGTATTTTTATTTTGGGGTTTGTTTTATTTTCTGTTTCAATAAAACTGGCCGGGGTCAGTTGTACCAGAAACTGGACTTGTGTTGTTCCTCAGCTGCTGCGTGCTGCCATATTCCCCAGGAAAAGGCACCTTGCACCCCTACAGTGTTACAATATATATATATATATATATATATTTATGTGTTGAAACATTTTTATTATAATAAAATATTACAAAACATAGCTAGCTAGCTAGATATATAGATAGATATATAGATGTATTGAGCTTTTAATGTAAAATCTACATATACAGATATAAGAATATATATATATATATATAAATATTTCTATATATATAGCTCTGTATGTATTGATCGATCTATCTCTCTATCTATCTCTATATTGCAATATATATATATATATATATATATATATACACACTCCAACTGGCGGCACTCACAAGACTTGGTATTGTAGAATAAACAGACGAACTGCGTCTCAGTGTTCAACGTTTCAGTCGTAAGACTTTTATATATATATATAGATATATAGATACAGGTATATAGAGAGAGAGAAAGAGAGAGAATGAAAGACAGAGATATACACACACATATCTAGATAGATCTTTAGGGGATCAGTAAATACACAAATTAGTTAGTAAATCAGTTTACTCACCACATTTTACTGGACCAATCAGCTACACAAAGTCACAAAGTTGTTTTTTTTTGGAACAGATGTTGTGGCATTTGTTTGGTAAACAGAGGCACAAACAAAACACACAAAATACAAAAAAAGGGTGCTGTTATTGTTGTTAAATAACACAATTACACATCAAAAAAATACCCCAACCCAAAAAAAAAATGCATATAATCTATAAGAATGGAACAGTAATACCATTGTATAAGACATTATTAAAAATAAAACATAAGGAGAACAGTAAAGAAAAAATCTGTACTCAGACACTATCAAATACTCTGAAAACACTAGCAACACACTCAGAACTTTACAAAGATAGCTAAATGCCATCAGTCAAAAAAAAAACTACACGTACAGACAGATTGGCTAAAAAAAAAAAAGGATATTACTATCATAACATAAACATACCTGAAATAATCACGTACAATTTGAGCCCTTACGGCATGACCCTGCTGGTTAACACTCCCCCCACGGAAGGCCCGTCCAACCCCTGGCTCCTCATCCGGCAATTCCTCTGTGTGGGGAAGCTCTACGCGACTCCTTACAGCAATATTATGGACTATAGCGCACAGGACCACAATTTTACTTACCATCTCCGGCGAATACATGATGTCGCCATCAGTGCGGTGGAGCACACGAAAATGCCCTTTAAGAACACCAAACGTGCGCTCCACCAGCTGTCTAGTGGCAGTAAGAGCGGAGTTAAATGCCGACTGTGGTCCTGGCCTGGGTTTGCTGTAAGGAGTCATGAGCCAGGGGGTGCAAGGATATCCACGATCTCCTGTTTTAGACTATGAGAAGAGAAAAAGGAGAAAAGCAAAAGTAAAATCTGTAATTATAACAATGTGACTGTTCAAAAACACCTAAAACAAAACTCACCTAATAGCCACATGTCTTGGCCTTCCATCGTTCTTAATCTTTGCCATATCCCTGATTGTCGAATGACATGTGCATCATGGGAGTTCCCGGGGAACTTAGCATTTAGGGACAGGATCTGGAGGAATGGGCCACAAACAACCATCACATTCAGAGAGTGGAACAGTTTCCTGTTCCTATAGATTTCTTCATTATGTCTTGGTACTACTATGGCAACATGTGTCCCATCCACAACCCCAATAACATGTGGGAAGCGACTATCCCCTTCCTGAAATTGCCGCTTCACCACAGCCAGGGCAGCAGCATCCAAAGGCATTGATATAAATTGCTTAACTCGCCTTATAAATGCTTGGCTGACACGCCGCAGGACCTTACTGAACTGGCCCTGCGACATGCCAACCAGGTCACCAACTACATGCTGGTATGATCCAGTGGCCAAAAAATGTAACACAGCAAGGAATTGTGTCAATGCTGGTATTGCTGTAGGATACCTAATGGATTGTTCTAGATCACTCTCTATTATGGAGAGAGTGTCTAGGATTAGATGAGGTGGCAGCCTGTATCTGCGCAATACAACATCATCAGGCATCCCAAGAAGGGTGACACGGGTACGGAAAATTTTTGGCCTTGCACGCCTCCATTGCCTTGGAGGATGAGGAGCCGGTTGGGGTGGGAGGGCTTCCGCCGGTTGGGGTGGGAGTGCATCCGCCGGTTGGGGTGGTAGTGCTTCCGCACCCACATATACAGACATCACCAACTTCAAATGAAGGTAGGAAACATTAAAACACACCATCAATTAACAACACACATTGGGAAAAAAACAATTATGTGTATTGCAGTTCAAACACTTACTGCAGGAGCGTACTCCATATCTTCATGATGAAAATCCGGAACAAACAAACAAAAATAAAGCATTAAACCACATTTACCTATGTAGCTACAACATTGTTTCCCATCCATCCAAAAATAATTAAAGAAAGACAACCAACAAACCCAGAAAATTACTTTAAAAAAAAAACCCAGTAAACAATGGCAACGACATGTAACTTACAAACAAAACAAATATTCCCGCAAAGGAATAACACAACAAACTGCATACTTTGGCACACCAAATTTTGACATTAAGAAGAAACTAAAAACTAAAAAATCCCACCCACGGGCAGACCACTTACCTGCTCAGAAAAGGCCCAAAATACTTCAAGAAAAGAAAATAAACTGGCTACTTTGCCACTCCAAACAAGAATGGGGATAAATCAGAATAGAGCAACCTACAAGAGAGAGGACAGGACACTGAGAATAGGCGCAAACACACTGTCACCCCTAGAACACCATCCCACCCACGGACAGACCACTTACCTGCTCAGAAAAGGCCCCAAATACTTCAAGAAAAGAAAATAAACTGGCTACTTTGCCACTCCAAACAAGAATGGGGATAAATCAGAATAGAGCAACCTACAAGAGAGAGGACAGGACACTGAGAATAGGAGCAAACACACTGTCACCCCTAGAACACCATCCCACCCACGGACAGAACACTTACCTGCTCAGAAAAGGCCCAAAATACTTCAAGAAAAGAAAATAAACTGGCTACTTTGCCACTCCAAACAAGAATGGGGATAAATCAGAATACAGCAACCTACAAGAGAGAGGACGGGACACTGAGAATAGGAGCAAACACACTGTCACCCCTAGAACGGTAACACTGCAAATTACATGTTACACAACTATTAGATACTACATGTATAAACAGATACTAACTAAAAATTAAAAACCACACCAAAAAAAACAAAAAACTCAACTAAAAAACAGCATTGCTACCTCCTACATACTCTTTGCTGCTATATACTAACTAATTTAAAAACATTCTCAAAGTTGTTTAAAACACGCCGTCCACAACACAACAATAAAAAATTTGCCAGGTAACAAATGCACATTAGTATGCAATATACTGCTAAAAATCTCACTCGAAAATATTCTTGCCAACACGTCCGCCTTGTTTGTATTGTGTCTCATACCATACACCCACACACACAGGCTGCATGCAAGGCCTTTAAATAGCCAGTACTACAATTACTGGAAAAATTAGCCTAATTAGCACCTGTGCGAATTTCCGCACTGAAAAACACATGCAGCTATAAATCACCAGACATGCCTCCAAAAACATGGCTACACCTGAGCAAATAGCTGCAGAGCTGGAGATGGTGCAGCAGCAGATGACCGCATTGACATCTCGCAGAATAGCGCTATGGAGTCAGATGCTACAAGCTGCCAGTGGTGCTGTTGAAAGAGCAGGACCCAGTACTGGGGCAACCCCATCTTCTGATACACAGGGGTATGCTGTGAGTCCTGCCAGACACAGATACTGGGGAAACTGAGGTAGATTCAGGACTAAGATCACAAACCCAAACGACACAACCAGCAAGTGAAGAGGAAGATGGTAAGGAGGTACAGGATGATACCTCACAGGCTACATCCAAAAAACGAAAAAGACAGCCCGCCTTTTCTAAGAGGGAGCTTAGAGTTCTGGTCACACAAGCCATGGACAAAATACATAGAGGCAGCAAAAACATTGGTGCTGCAACCAAAGATCGCATCTGGAGGGATATTACAGATTCTGTAAATGAAGTCGGCTCCATTCTCCGCACCCCACAGGAAGTTAGAAGACGGTAAGTGTATATTGACACACAATTTCATGCCCAATTTCTTATTAAAAACTTACCTATATGTGACGTTGCCTATAGCAACCAAATACATAACATGTGTACAAGCAAACAAAACAGGTATTCTTAACTTTTATGTCCCTAACCCCTAATTCTAATCACATATGTAGTTGGGCCAACTTCAAGTCCCGCCTGAAGGGCAAGAGGTCTGCGGAGTGGAATGCCTTGAGGGCAACAGGAGGAGGTCCCGCAGCCACTGTGGAGTACACAGATCTTGAGGAGCTGGCGATGGACTGCGTGAGCTACGAGGATGCAGGTGGGGTGTCTTATATGAACACGGACCTGCCTGAAATTGTTAATGTACATGACTTGCCAGGTAAGTTGACACACATTTTTTTTTTTAATTTTACTGTTTTCAAAGTTCTGACTTTTTCATGCTATTTCTGTAATTTTTTCTCTCATTCTTCTATTTGCTTTTAACATAACACAGCACAGGAAGGTGAGCAGGTATAGTCAGAGGAGGGTTATCTGGCTGAGGCTGAGGTGGGGGGACCTAGTGAGTCCACCATTGTGGGTCACCAGATTCCACCGGTCCAGATTCCAACTGGCCCCCCCACCCAACCCTCTGCTATCCTGGCCATTCTGTCTGAAATTGCCAGTTATGGTGAGAAACTGACACAATTTCAGGACAGGATGATCTGGGAAGTAAGCCAGATACCTGTCCGGCTCACTGAACACACAGCCTGTATTGGGCAAGGTGTAGCTCAACTCTGCCAAGGTCTGGCAGAGATCAGGCAGGGACAAGCCCAACTCGCCTCCTGGTTCCAACAACTCACCAGCTCTGTTGTGCAAGGGCTCCTGGACATCGCTGGCCGCCTTGCCCACAGTGGCAGGGAGCCAGCCACATCTGCTCCCTCCCCTCCTCCTGCCCAGGAAGAAGATCCCACTGGGCAGGGCCCTCGAAGGTCACTTCGCAGACCGAGCAGTGACCAACAACATCAGGAGGGGCAAAAGAAGAGAAAGTAATGTCTCTTCAGATGCCCAGCACCCATGTTTGACATGTTGCCTTTATGTATTTTGTTTTTGGCTTGTGTGGCCAGAATGGACAACTTCCTCATGATGAAAGGGGGTTGTTGTATTGTTTTTTGTTTTGTAGCCTGTGAGTTATTTTCCTGTACACTTGATCCATCTTCCTCTTCCTAGCGTGCTGTGTATGTTTGGGTTTGTGTATTGTGGCCAGAATCTACCTCAGTTTTCCAAAAAGTATCCTCGGGCTGGGGGTTCACAACATATTTTTTTTGTTCTGATTACAAATTGAATTTTTTCCAGTAGATGGGGGTACCACAGTACTGGGTTCTGTTATGTAAAATTCACCACTGGCAGCTGTTTGTTTCTATGACCAATTTTTTATTTCATGCTAATTTCTAGCCATGTTGGCTTTTTGAATTTCTTTAATTTCTTAAGTAAAGCAAAAATTTAAAAAAAAATGCTTGTGTGTTTTTTTAAGGTTATGCACTCTTGAAAAATGTGAACAGTAAATTGCATATTGACATTTGTGGTACAAGGGAACAAACATAGAATATTCTTAAAAACATTAAAAAATCTAATTTAGTAAATGTATGCCTTCCACAACACTAAACTGTGCCGAGAAATAAAAACAACATCTGAAATCAACTTGGGTTACTAGGGGCAGCATGCCATAGTATTAGTAATGGTCACATGTACCAAAACTAAAATAAGTGTGTTAGTAAGTAACATTAAGTGTAGGCTGCATTATGTGGCTCATGTTGTTTGGTATGTACAAAGGAAGATGGCAATGCAAAAAACATGGCATGTTGCCATTTAGCTGATGTAGTTTATAAATTGGTTTATTCACACTTGATGAAGGGTAAAACTTTAAAAAAGTAAAAAAAAACATGCTGTTAACATCAAAGTATTTACAAAACAAACAAAAAAACCAGTACATTATTTGTGAGTGTGTCAGATTTAGACATGGTAAATGTTAAATTGGTATGTGTAAAAACAATTGCTGATAACAGTCATTTGTAACTGCAGTGTTTGGCAAGTAATTGCTCAACAGCTGACTTAATTTGCCAAATAATTGCTAAATAGGGCAGACACACTTGTAGCAGTAGTTCGCAAGGGCTTAGTAGTTGCAGACTTACTCCTCGGCTGCGTTCAGCTAGCAAACATTTGTTGTGTACTTATAACCATCTGCTATGCATTTTTGCACAAAACACGCCTACTGCCATTTGCATACTCCCACACTAGCCACCTACTTTCACGCCCAGTTCGTTAAATTGCGAAGCCAAGCCTCCGCACCACCTCCATCACACCCTGTTTTCGGTAGAGTAGTACGTACTGAAAGTCAGTTAGTATTTTTGCACAAGCGTCGTAACGCTGCCTTTGCACATGCGCAATGGGGAAATCGTCATGCGCAGTTTGCAAATTTTCGCTGATTGCGATGCGATGAACTGCTGCGAACAACTCGGAATGAGGGCCATTACCTGTTGTTTGTGTTGTACAAATCTGCATTGGTCTTAAAAGCCACATAACTTAAAGTCACTCCCTACCCACCTAGCTAACAGCTGACTTTCAGCTGTTCCTGAAAGCCATTGTTAAACAATCTATAGCCTTTGTCACAATGTAAACAATATATATGTACAAATCCATCACCATTTAAGAGCTACCAATGAATGTAACTAACCCATGCCATAGTCAATTATAAATAGTATTTCAATTAGGCCTAGTGAGAGTAATAGTGAGATTAATACTTGGCTTGATGTAATACACACAGATGAGAAAGTTTTTCCATGATTTGTTTTAGACATGGAAGATACTGAGTGTGTAAGATGACCCTCTGCTTGTTACAAGACCTAGATAATTGAAATGTTAATGAACTTGTTCAACCACTCTGGAACAGGACAAGACCTAGTGAGACATCTGTTGAGATGCAAATTAGAGCTGCTGTGGAACCCACAATCAGTATATGTGTATAAATACATATGCTGTGTGAGGGTTTCATAGAGTGTAATTATATATATATGTTATATTACTATTATTATATGGATATATGGATATTTATATCATTGTAGGTTCTACTAGATAGCTATCCAATCTGAATCATAGCATTTAAATTATAGTCAATAGCCATATGAATTGAAGTGTAATACCTCTAGGGGGATGTTATCAATCACTGGTAAAATGATTCTTTTTTTCTGTACAGAAAATCTAAAAGTGTGGGTTGTTGAAAGTAAGTGTGAGTGGATTGAACCCTGGAAATTCAGGGTCCCGTAGGAAGGCACTGAGTAAGCAGAGGCTTGGTGGTGTGGAGGTTAGCGACCACACATATTTATTGGTATTCAGGCACGTAGTGTGTGTGGTTTTTTTTAAGGTAAAACATGCTGAGGAGCGTTATTTTTGGTGTTATGCTCTGGCTGTGGAGCGCAGCTTGTGAATTTGACTCCTGTGAGTGTAGGGCGTATAGATAATAAGTATCTATAAGCTGTGCGATTGGACCGCACGTGTGTGTATGTGATACGCGGTGCAACATGATACCATTTGCGTAATTTCGCGTAATTGCGGCATCATACGCACTGTGTTAGCATATGCAGACGTGATTTGTGTAAAGAGAAGGAATTTTTGCTGACTCTCAGGAAATATTCCTGGTGGACATTCATTGGATAGGGTGATCGATAAGTTGTTTCTCACCCAAGAAATTCCAGTGGATAGAAACTCAAAAGTAGCAGGCCTGTAACCTCCACTGAAAAAGGCGGCGTATTAATTTATTGCAGTTAATACTTCATACTTAGAGTGCTGAGGGGTCTGGTAGGGTCCTCATTGGGTACGCGGCAGTCACTACAGAAGTGGACCGTGGTACTTTCCAGCAGAGAAGGAGTGGGTGGAAAGCACTCAAAGGACTTTTCACCGTCATCTCGTGTGACTATTTGGTGTTTGTGTTTAAAAAGTCCGCAATGGGAGCCTAGTGTGCACGCGAGAGGCGTTTAGGAGCCAGGGTTCAGGCTGAGGAGCAAGGGCAAAAAGGGTCCGCTAGCTATATTATGTGTAGGAAATATGGTCCATATGCAGAGGCTTTTTGTAATGATTGAGTACGTATGAATGGTGAAATATAATTTCCAGTGATTGGTGGTTTTGATCCTAAGGTATTGCAGGTAGTATGAAAACAAATATCACAGGACAACACACTTAACTGCTATACAGTGCCTATAGATTATGGCAGATAAATAATTAAAACATTCCTAATTAGGTACACCTCCTGAGAAACTGCACAAGCCGAGAACACTATGTGGAGTGTGCAAAAGGAACAATATAACAAAGAAAAAACGGCTGCGCTGTGTGTCAGGAGATGATGTGTATAAAGAGAGCCGACATGTAAACAGTTATCAATATTTAATGCAATTCATATAATTAAAAAACCAGTGGATAAATATGTGTGAATCAATCACATGAAATAAAACACAACTCAAAAAGTCAGGGGTAAAATCAGCTCAGCAGGAGCGTTATATACGGATTTAGGACCCAATTATGGCAAGTGTCCGTTTTCCATGGGCTAGATAGTAGAGATGAGCGGGTTCGGTTTCTCTGAATCCGAACCCGCCCGAACTTCATGTTTTTTTTCACGGGTCCGAGCGACTCGGATCTTCCCGCCTTGCTCGGTTAACCCGAGCGCGCCCGAACGTCATCATGACGCTGTCGGATTCTCGCGAGGCTCGGATTCTATCGCGAGACTCGGATTCTATATAAGGAGCCGCGCGTCGCCGCCATTTTCACACGTGCATTGAGATTGATAGGGAGAGGACGTGGCTGGCGTCCTCTCCATTTAGATTATAAAAGAGAGAGATTTACTGGAGCTTAGGACTAGGAGGAGGAGTACTGTAGAAGTGTAGAGAGTGCAGAGAGTTTACTAGTGAGTGACCACCAGACAGTGCAGTTTATTTAATATATCCGTTCTCTGCCTGAAAAAAGCGATACACACAGTGACTCAGTCACATACCATATCTGTGTGCACTGCTCAGGCTCAGCCCAGTGTGCTGCATCATCTATATATATTATATATCTGTCTGACTGCTCAGCTCACACAGCTTATAATTGTGGGGGAGACTGGGGAGCACTGCAGTGCCAGTTATAGGTTATAGCAGGAGCCAGGAGTACATAATATTATATAGTGAGTGACCACCAGACAGTGCAGTTTATTTAATATATCCGTTCTCTGCCTGAAAAAAGCGATACACACAGTGACTCAGTCACATACCATATCTGTGTGCACTGCTCAGGCTCAGCCCAGTGTGCTGCATCATCTATATATATTATATATCTGTCTGACTGCTCAGCTCACACAGCTTATAATTGTGGGGGAGACTGGGGAGCACTGCAGTGCCAGTTATAGGTTATAGCAGGAGCCAGGAGTACATAATATTATATAGTGAGTGACCACCAGACAGTGCAGTTTATTTAATATATCCGTTCTCTGCCTGAAAAAAGCGATACACACAGTGACTCAGTCACATACCATATCTGTGTGCACTGCTCATGCTCAGCCCAGTGTGCTGCATCATCTATATATATTATATATCTGTCTGACTGCTCAGCTCACACAGCTTATAATTGTGGGGGAGACTGGGGAGCACTGCAGTGCCAGTTATAGGTTATAGCAGGAGCCAGGAGTACATAATATTATATTAAAATTAAACAGTGCACACTTTTGCTGCAGGAGTGCCACTGCCAGTGTGACTGACCAGTGACCTGACCACACTGACCACCAGTATAGTTAGTAGTATACTTATATTGTGATTGCCTGAAAAAGTTAAACACTCGTCGTGTGACTTCACTTGTGTGTTGTTGTTTTTTTTATTCTATAAAAATAAAACTCATTCTGCTGACAGACAGTGTCCAGCAGGTCCGTCATTATATAATATATAATATATACCTGTCCGGCTGCAGTAGTGATATATATATATTTTTTATATCATTTATCATCCAGTCGCAGCAGACACAGTACGGTAGTTCACGGCTGTGGCTACCTCTGTGTCTGCACTCGGCAGGCAGTCCGTCCATAATTGTATACCACCTAACCGTGGTTTTTTTTTCTTTCTTCTTTATACATACATAGTTACATAGACATCTCTTTATCAACCAGTCTATATTAGCAGCAGACACAGTACAGTACGGTAGTTCACGGCTGTGGCTACCTCTGTGTCTGCACTCGGCAGGCAGTCCGTCCATAATTGTATACCACCTAACCGTGGTTTTTTTTTCTTTCTTCTTTATACATACATAGTTACATAGACATCTCTTTATCAACCAGTCTATATTAGCAGCAGACACAGTACAGTACGGTAGTTCACGGCTGTGGCTACCTCTGTGTCTGCACTCGGCAGGCAGTCCGTCCATAATTGTATACCACCTAACCGTGGTTTTTTTTTCTTTCTTCTTTATACATACATAGTTACATAGACATCTCTTTATCAACCAGTCTATATTAGCAGCAGACACAGTACAGTACGGTAGTTCACGGCTGTGGCTACCTCTGTGTCTGCACTCGGCAGGCAGTCCGTCCATAATTGTATACCACCTAACCGTGGTTTTTTTTTCTTTCTTCTTTATACATACATAGTTACATAGACATCTCTTTATCAACCAGTCTATATTAGCAGCAGACACAGTACAGTACGGTAGTTCACGGCTGTGGCTACCTCTGTGTCTGCACTCGGCAGGCAGTCCGTCCATAATTGTATACCACCTAACCGTGGTTTTTTTTTCTTTCTTCTTTATACATACATAGTTACATAGACATCTCTTTATCAACCAGTCTATATTAGCAGCAGACACAGTACAGTACGGTAGTTCACGGCTGTGGCTACCTCTGTGTCTGCACTCGGCAGGCAGTCCATAATTGTATACTAGTATCCATCTCCATTGTTTACCTGAGGTGCCTTTTAGTTGTGCCTATTAAAATATGGAGAACAAAAATGTTGAGGTTCCAAAATTAGGGAAAGATCAAGATCCACTTCCACCTCGTGCTGAAGCTGCTGCCACTAGTCATGGCCGAGACGATGAAATGCCAGCAACGTCGTCTGCCAAGGCCGATGCCCAATGTCATAGTACAGAGCATGTCAAATCCAAAACACCAAATATCAGAAAAAAAAGGACTCCAAAACCTAAAATAAAATTGTCGGAGGAGAAGCGTAAACTTGCCAATATGCCATTTACGACACGGAGTGGCAAGGAACGGCTGAGGCCCTGGCCTATTTTCATGGCTAGTGGTTCAGCTTCACATGAGGATGGAAGCACTCAGCCTCTCGCTAGAAAAATGAAAAGACTCAAGCTGGCAAAAGCAGCACAGCAAAGAACTGTGCATTCTTCGAAATCCCAAATCCACAAGGAGAGTCCAATTGTGTCGGTTGCGATGCCTGACCTTCCCAACACTGGACGTGAAGAGCATGCGCCTTCCACCATTTGCACGCCCCCTGCAAGTGCTGGAAGGAGCACCCGCAGTCCAGTTCCTGATAGTCAGATTGAAGATGTCAGTGTTGAAGTACACCAGGATGAGGAGGATATGGGTGTTGCTGGCGCTGGGGAGGAAATTGACCAGGAGGATTCTGATGGTGAGGTGGTTTGTTTAAGTCAGGCACCCGGGGAGACACCTGTTGTCCGTGGGAGGAATATGGCCGTTGACATGCCAGGTGAAAATACCAAAAAAATCAGCTCTTCGGTGTGGAGGTATTTCACCAGAAATGCGGACAACAGGTGTCAAGCCGTGTGTTCCCTTTGTCAAGCTGTAATAAGTAGGGGTAAGGACGTTAACCACCTCGGAACATTCTCCCTTATACGTCACCTGCAGCGCATTCATAATAAGTCAGTGACAAGTTCAAAAACTTTGGGTGACAGCGGAAGCAGTCCACTGACCAGTAAATCCCTTCATCTTGTAACCAAGCTCACGCAAACCACCCCACCAACTCCCTCAGTGTCAATTTCCTCCTTCCCCAGGAATGCCAATAGTCCTGCAGGCCATGTCACTGGCAATTCTGACGAGTCCTCTCCTGCCTGGGATTCCTCCGATGCATCCTTGCGTGTAACGCCTACTGCTGCTGGCGCTGCTGTTGTTGCTGCTGGGAGTCGATGGTCATCCCAGAGGGGAAGTCGTAAGCCCACTTGTACTACTTCCAGTAAGCAATTGACTGTTCAACAGTCCTTTGCGAGGAAGATGAAATATCACAGCAGTCATCCTGCTGCAAAGCGGATAACTGAGGCCTTGACAACTATGTTGGTGTTAGACGTGCGTCCGGTATCCGCCGTTAGTTCACAGGGAACTAGACAATTTATTGAGGCAGTGTGCCCCCGTTACCAAATACCATCTAGGTTCCACTTCTCTAGGCAGGCGATACCGAGAATGTACACGGACGTCAGAAAAAGACTCACCAGTGTCCTAAAAAATGCAGTTGTACCCAATGTCCACTTAACCACGGACATGTGGACAAGTGGAGCAGGGCAGGGTCAGGACTATATGACTGTGACAGCCCACTGGGTAGATGTATGGACTCCCGCCGCAAGAACAGCAGCGGCGGCACCAGTAGCAGCATCTCGCAAACGCCAACTCTTTCCTAGGCAGGCTACGCTTTGTATCACCGCTTTCCAGAATACGCACACAGCTGAAAACCTCTTACGGCAACTGAGGAAGATCATCGCGGAATGGCTTACCCCAATTGGACTCTCCTGTGGATTTGTGGCATCGGACAACGCCAGCAATATTGTGTGTGCATTAAATATGGGCAAATTCCAGCACGTCCCATGTTTTGCACATACCTTGAATTTGGTGGTGCAGAATTTTTTAAAAAACGACAGGGGCGTGCAAGAGATGCTGTCGGTGGCCAGAAGAATTGCGGGACACTTTCGGCGTACAGGCACCACGTACAGAAGACTGGAGCACCACCAAAAACTACTGAACCTGCCCTGCCATCATCTGAAGCAAGAAGTGGTAACGAGGTGGAATTCAACCCTCTATATGCTTCAGAGGTTGGAGGAGCAGCAAAAGGCCATTCAAGCCTATACAATTGAGCACGATATAGTAGGTGGAATGCACCTGTCTCAAGCGCAGTGGAGAATGATTTCAACGTTGTGCAAGGTTCTGATGCCCTTTGAACTTGCCACACGTGAAGTCAGTTCAGACACTGCCAGCCTGAGTCAGGTCATTCCCCTCATCAGGCTTTTGCAGAAGAAGCTGGAGACATTGAAGGAGGAGCTAACACGGAGCGATTCCGCTAGGCATGTGGGACTTGTGGATGGAGCCCTTAATTCGCTTAACAAGGATTCACGGGTGGTCAATCTGTTGAAATCAGAGCACTACATTTTGGCCACCGTGCTCGATCCTAGATTTAAAGCCTACCTTGGATCTCTCTTTCCGGCAGACACAAGTCTGCTGGGGTTGAAAGACCTGCTGGTGACAAAATTGTCAAGTCAAGCGGAACGTGACCTGTCAACATCTCCTCCTTCACATTCTCCCGCAACTGGGGGTGCGAGGAAAAGGCTCAGAATTCCGAGCCCACCCGCTGGCGGTGATGCAGGGCAGTCTGGAGCGACTGCTGATGCTGACATCTGGTCCGGACTGAAGGACCTGACAACGATTACGGACATGTCGTCTACTGTCACTGCATATGATTCTCTCAACATTGATAGAATGGTGGAGGATTATATGAGTGACCGCATCCAAGTAGGCACGTCACACAGTCCGTACTTATACTGGCAGGAAAAAGAGGCAATTTGGAGGCCCTTGCACAAACTGGCTTTATTCTACCTAAGTTGCCCTCCCACAAGTGTGTACTCCGAAAGAGTGTTTAGTGCCGCCGCTCACCTTGTCAGCAATCGGCGTACGAGGTTACAGATGTAGCCACCTTTATCTTGAGTGGCCGCGGCGGTTGGCCCGTTCGACCATACGCAGCGTACTGTGGCGTAGCGAGGCGCGCCTAGCCACAGAGAGGCTATCTAATCGCACGGAGACAGACATTTGACGTTTGGCGTTACCTTTACGTGTAATACCTGCGATCAGCCACCAGATGTCGCTTTTTACAATCACCACTGCGCATGCGTGTGGTCTCCCGTAAAATACAATACTGACATACATAATAAGGACTACTTTACTAAGGCGTCTCATTACGCTGCATACAGCAAATACTGTACTCATTACGCTGCATTATTTAATACAGTACTGTACAGTATATACAGTACGACACCGACGCAAATACAGTAGTACAGCATACAGTATATGATCCATCTACAATACTTTATGAATACTGTATGTGAGCGTCCGAGTCCCGCAGACAAAACACTACTGTAAAACCAGTAGTGTACACTGTCGCAAATGGATGTGTGTTACAAGTTCACTATTGCCTCTCAAGATTAGGAATTTTCTACAGTATGTTATCGTCTTAATCCCGTAGCCATTACAGCATAATCAAAACCAACGGATTTATACATTTGTCTGCGGCGAAGTGGTGAAGTGTTTCGCTTCCTATACTCAGAGTCCAGGGTTCGATTCCTTAAGTACTAATGCATGTTACTGTAGTTTTTTTCAGACACTTTATTATTTTTTTTATTCACCCCCACCTCGTGGCAGGCAGCAGTTGGGTATGGAATGAGAAATGGCATAAGCTGTGCAGGCTACGGGGCGATGCTGAAGGAGCGTCACAATCCCCTAGCCAAAATACACAGAGATACTGTAAGCGTATACTGTAAGATACTGTAAGCGTGAGATACTGTATTGAGCTAGGGGATTGTGACGCTCCTTCAGCATTGCCCCCTGAACTGTGAAATGTACAGTACAGTATGCCATATTGTATCTCACTCCATATCCGAGCGCTGCCACGTGCTGGGAGTTCACGGTCGGCGGCCATTTTGTCAGGTTGCTAAGCGATCCAGCTCGGTATACCGTAATGTGCATAGACCTCGCTTATCCCAATGTAATTGAGCTAGGGGATTTCCTCCGCCTCCTGCTAGCCTGTTGCCCTTCCCCCATGGGAGCCTGCACAGATCATGCAGTAGACAGGGAGGGAATGCAGGTCATGTGCAATACACAAACGCCCACTGTAGTACTATTTTGCTCACTTACAGTACCGTACTGTAGGTTGCATTTAGCGTAAAGAATCGCTCCTGCAGATGTACTTTGATTTATGTGAAACCTGTGTGCATCCTTCCATTGGATGTACTGTATTGGAGAGAATTTTTTTTTTTTTAAAGTGAATGTCACGGGAACACATTAAAAATAAGGTTGGCACTTCCTTCCCATTGGTGTTGGTTTACAGTATGCCGTAGTGTACTCGGACGCTCATGTAATTGCATTTCAAAGGCACAGTATTTTCCATCGTCTCCCCCCTACCCCCATCGCCCTTCCCCCCTGGGGGCCTGCACAGGGAGGAAATTCAGGTCCTGTGCAATACACAAACGCTGAAGATCTACTGTACAGTACTGTTTTGCTCAGTTGGTAGCGTCAGAATACACTCATTTCATCCCGCTGTTTAGGTGCATTTAGCGTAAAGAATCGCTCCTGCAGATGTACTTTGATTTATGTGAAACCTGTGTGCATCCTTCCATTGACTGTCTTACAATGTAAATAAAATAATACAGTGCATTATTACAGAAAAAAAAAAAAAAAAGAAAGAAAGCACATCAGGTCTCGAACCCTGGACTCCCAGCGAGGGAGGTGGGAGCCTTCACCCCTAGCCCACGACGCCTCATGAGAGATTTCCAATTTCATGTGTGAAAGTACTGCAAACAGCGCCCGGCCCCCGCCCCATTGCTGTTGGTTTATGCCTTAGAGGACTCGGACGCTCGCATTTGTAAAGCACGGTGTTTTCCTCCGCCTCCTGCTAGCCTGTTGCCCTTCCCCCATGGGAGCCTGCACAGATCATGCAGTAGACAGGGAGGGAATGCAGGTCATGTGCAATACACAAACGCCCACTGTAGTACTATTTTGCTCACTTACAGTACCGTACTGTAGGTTGCATTTAGCGTAAAGAATCGCTCCTGCAGATGTACTTTGATTTATGTGAAACCTGTGTGCATCCTTCCATTGGATGTACTGTATTGGAGAGAATTTTTTTTTTTTTAAAGTGAATGTCACGGGAACACATTAAAAATAAGGTTGGCACTTCCTTCCCATTGGTGTTGGTTTACAGTATGCCGTAGTGTACTCGGACGCTCATGTAATTGCATTTCAAAGGCACAGTATTTTCCATCGTCTCCCCCCTACCCCCATCGCCCTTCCCCCCTGGGGGCCTGCACAGGGAGGAAATTCAGGTCCTGTGCAATACACAAACGCTGAAGATCTACTGTACAGTACTGTTTTGCTCAGTTGGTAGCGTCAGAATACACTCATTTCATCCCGCTGTTTAGGTGCATTTAGCGTAAAGAATCGCTCCTGCAGATGTACTTTGATTTATGTGAAACCTGTGTGCATCCTTCCATTGACTGTCTTACAATGTAAATAAAATAATACAGTGCATTATTACAGAAAAAAAAAAAAAAAAGAAAGAAAGCACATCAGGTCTCGAACCCTGGACTCCCAGCGAGGGAGGTGGGAGCCTTCACCCCTAGCCCACGACGCCTCATGAGAGATTTCCAATTTCATGTGTGAAAGTACTGCAAACAGCGCCCGGCCCCCGCCCCATTGCTGTTGGTTTATGCCTTAGAGGACTCGGACGCTCGCATTTGTAAAGCACGGTGTTTTCCTCCGCCTCCTGCTAGTCCTCCATTCCCATTATGCATTAGCGAACTCAGACGCTCATATATTTTAAAAGCACGGTGTTTATGCATTGTACTGTACATTCTTCCTTTTACACAATTACTGTAGTTGCGTCTCCATACACATACTGTACTGTACAATACTCCATACTTTTTCCACCGCCTCCCGTTACGCCTACAGTATTGCCAGAGCTGTAGATCAATCCGCCGCTATACTGTACGATCGAAAGTACTGGATTAGTGGAGCATTAGCGACACAGTGGTGGAGATGTGTAATGCATGATGAGTATCTAGATCGTCTCAACGCGCCTGCCTGTGATGAAACTCAGCTATCGCATTAGCGTGGCTAGACGCCCGTCTCGGCGGAGAAACAGTCAAGATAAAGGTGGCTACATCTGTACATCCAGAAAATGTGGAGAAGATGATGTTCATTAAAATGAATTATAATCAATTCCTCCGCGGAGACATTGACCAGCAGCAATTGCCTCCACAAAGTACACAGGGAGCTGAGATGGTGGATTCCAGTGGGGACGAATTGATAATCTGTGAGGAGGGGGATGTACACGGTGATATATCGGAGGGTGATGATGAGGTGGACATCTTGCCTCTGTAGAGCCAGTTTGTGCAAGGAGAGATTAATTGCTTCTTTTTTGGGGGGGGTTCAAACCATCTAGTCATATCAGTCACAGTCGTGTGGCAGACCCTGTCACTGAAATGATGGGTTGGTTAAAGTGTGCATGTCCTGTTTTGTTTATACAACATAAGGGTGGGTGGGAGGGCCCAAGGACAATTCCATCTTGCACCTCTTTTTTCTTTTCTTTTTCTTTGCATCATGTGCTGATTGGGGAGGGTTTTTTGGAAGGGACATCCTGCGTGACACTGCAGTGCCACTCCTAAATGGGCCCGGTGTTTGTGTCGGCCACTAGGGTCGCTAATCTTACTCACACAGTCAGCTACCTCATTGCGCCTCTTTTTTTCTTTGCGTCATGTGCTGTTTGGGGAGGGTTTTTTGGAAGGGACATCCTGCGTGACACTGCAGTGCCACTCCTAGATGGGCCCGGTGTTTGTGTCGGCCACTAGGGTCGCTAATCTTACTCACACAGCTACCTCATTGCGCCTCTTTTTTTCTTTGCGTCATGTGCTGTTTGGGGAGGGTTTTTTGGAAGGGACATCCTGCGTGACACTGCAGTGCCACTCCTAGATGGGCCCGGTGTTTGTGTCGGCCACTAGGGTCGCTAATCTTACTCACACAGCTACCTCATTGCGCCTCTTTTTTTCTTTGCGTCATGTGCTGTTTGGGGAGGGTTTTTTGGAAGGGCCATCCTGCGTGACACTGCAGTGCCACTCCTAGATGGGCCCGGTGTTTGTGTCGGCCACTAGGGTCGCTAATCTTACTCACACAGCTACCTCATTGCGCCTCTTTTTTTCTTTGCGTCATGTGCTGTTTGGGGAGGGTTTTTTGGAAGGGACATCCTGCGTGACACTGCAGTGCCACTCCTAGATGGGCCCGGTGTTTGTGTCGGCCACTAGGGTCGCTTATCTTACTCACACAGCGACCTCGGTGCAAATTTTAGGACTAAAAATAATATTGTGAGGTGTGAGGTATTCAGAATAGACTGAAAATGAGTGTAAATTATGGTTTTTGAGGTTAATAATACTTTGGGATCAAAATGACCCCCAAATTCTATGATTTAAGCTGTTTTTTAGTGTTTTTTGAAAAAAACACCCGAATCCAAAACACACCCGAATCCGACAAAAAAAATTTGGTGAGGTTTTGCCAAAACGCGTTTGAACCCAAAACACGGCCGCGGAACCGAACCCAAAACCAAAACACAAAACCCGAAAAATTTCAGGCGCTCATCTCTACAGATAGCCATATCATCAGTTGGTTGCCAATAGATGGGCACAGAAAGTTCCAAATAAACTGTGTGCTTGCAGAAGTTTAGGATATGATCAGTAGAGTGTATTTACCTCTCCAGTGGGCTGGGCGAGAGTCGGGCGTCCCCGACTAACCGTCCTGCAATGCCCACGTCCACACGGCGGCGGGGAGGAATGGAGATCTCTGGGAGGAGTAGCTGGCTGTAGAGACGTGATATCCAGCGTTCAGTCTCAAAGTATTTTGCAGCCTGAGCAAGATTCAATCCTAGTCCGTGCAAGCAACACCTGTAGCTACCTGAGCGAGGTGTGTGGAGGGCGGGGTCTGACGCGTTTCGTCACATACCATGTGACTTTTTTTTTAAAAAGCCCACTGGAGAGGTAAATACACTCTACTGATCATATCCTAAACTTCTGCAAGCACACAGTTTATTTGGAACTTTCTGTGCCCATCTATTGGCAACCAACTGATGATATGGCTATCTAGCTCATGGAAAACGGACACTTGCCATAATTGGGTCCTAAATCCGTATATAACGCTCCTGCTGAGCTGATTTTACCCCTGACTTTTTGAGTTGTGTTTTATTTCATGTGATTGATTCACACATATTTATCCTCTGGTTTTTTAATTATATGAATTGCATTAAATATTGATAACTGTTTACATGTCGGCTCTCTTTATACACATCATCTCCTGACACACAGCGCAGCCGTTTTTTCTTTGTTATATGAAAACAAATATGTTTAACCAAAAGTCATATAAGAATGAAACATAATAACTGTTTGAACTCGTAGCAACAATGGGGAGAAGTAGGTAAAAAGAGAAAGCAAGTACATCACCATCGCCATATGTGGAAGGGGGAAGCAGTTACAGCCAGTATACAAACTATAAAAATAAAAATATAAAAAATATGAATGTGACCTATAATATGTACTAATGAATGTCAAAAGTTTTATTTAGGAGGAGATGGTGACCCGACTCTGGTTTCAGCCATTTCTCATGCACTCAGAGGAGTAATATCCAACCGGTAAAAGAGGAGCTGTAGCCTGCAGGGGAAGTGGCTGAGACCAGTGGAACTGGTAAGTATGGAGCCATTCAAGTACATATATAGTAAGACCCCCCCAAAAAAAATAAATCAGGAAAGTAATGTCATAAATGGAGAATATCCTGTCCGCACATTAGTATTTCCCGGTAGGAAAGCGGCCACGGAAGGGAAAACCCCCAGGGTACTTCAGTTTAACCATAACATAAGAAGTATTCATTTCTAGGAAATATGTAATCGAGATGAGGGCAACTAGGAATGCCCTTGTCTAGATAAGCTCAGAAATGTTTGTTGGACTATGTACAGACCCTTAATACGGGATGAGAAGGATTAAATGAATACTTCGCATAACCTAGAAGCTTTTTTTGTAGTACTAGAAAATTCTCTGTTAGGATTGAAGATCACAGGTAAACACTAATTCGGCAAATGGGAGTAACAAGAGAAGTGCAACATTACCCTTTGACAAATCCTGCTGAAGTTATGATTGGGCCTCTATGATGCTAAACTCTTTTCTTTTCTCCTAGCAGCAGTGGCCCCTGACTAACTTAATCGACAGAGATTTTGTTGTGTAAATTGAAATGTGAAATACATATGTTGTACTCCCGCTCAGGAAGTACAAGGTATGTTAGATACTCCTCAAAGACTAATGTTGCATTCCACTGTTCTAGATTCATGTCCATCACAGGTAGATGAAATTATCTCGCAGATACCGGATTCCCTATGAATTTAGGACAGGACACTGGATTGATGGTTGAGGTAGTCCCAGTAGTGACACAGCAAGCACAAGATTTAAGGGGGGTAGACCAAGTACTTAACCAATTCCCCGTAGTGCCCAATCCAGCTGTCATTTTAATAAAATCCTCTCCACCTCTACCAGCTTTACTGTCACCAACCTCTATTCTGTTTTCTTCACTTTTTCCTCTTCATCTTTGCATTCACAAAGGGGGTACAATACATGGACCCGACTCTCCCAATGTTTCATTGACAGCCAGTATTCTCTCCCAGGCCTTGCATAGCTGCTTACTATCCTTTCAGCCTGATAGGAGATCGGTATTGATATGAAGTTGTTACTGTGCTCTGATACATGTGTGTCTTCACCGGCGGATATTAAAAAACTTTTGTTTCATCTCTTCCAGACAGGACACAAGGTCTCAAAGGATAAACTGCAGTTGTGTAGGACAAGGATCAAATACTTAGGACGTAGTACTGGTACATGATTTGACAGTTCATGCACCACATGCCGTATCGGTCCTTCAAAGTTCTGCCCAAACCTGGTATGTCTCATCAGCAAGAGGGTGCTGTCACTGAATGACACCAGTATGTTACTGCATGGGCCTTGTAATGCACAAAGGGTGGAGGATAAGAATACTGGTGAAGGAAAATTTTGTATGGACACTGATGCGCATGATTGTATGGAATATATGAAACAGACCTTTACTACAAGACCAGACATAAGTTACAGCCCGTTAGTGAATGCAGAACTGATTTATTTTTCCCCAAGACTGACAGTAGTTACTACAGACAGACAAACATGTCACAGGATATGCTGTATTATAGAAGCTGAAACCTTTGGGCAGCTGCATGCAGCACTGGTTGCTGAGCTGGTCTCACCGACCAGGGCATGCGAGTTGGCAGAAGATAGGTCAGCCAATATATATACCGACTCTAGAGATGATTTTGGAGTGATGCTCATGGTACTCTACATTGCAAACACACAACAATTAAAATGAGATGCAAATTTGTGTTCCCTACAGGAAAAGGAGGTCTGGAAGGCGAAGGGGTATGGTCAGGAGTCCTCAGGACTCTGGAGAGATGGACAAGGTATGCCAGTGGCCCCCCAGGGCGTATCTACCAAGCCTAGCAGAGGCAGCACATGGTCTGACTCATCTGGGTAGGGAAGGTATGTGCAAATTGGTAAGAGCTTACTGGCATGCACCAGGGTTCTCTTCTCAGGCAAGCAGGAAAGCAATGACTTGTCTTACTTGCATGAGGAAGAACATTTGGTAAGGTAGCATTAACAGAGCTATCCCATACTCCTCCTGCAGACAGACCTTTTCAGGTAATACAAATCGACTTTGTACAGTTACCACCCTGTAGGAATTTGAAATATGTATTGGTGTGCACTGATGTTTTCTCAAACTGGGTAGAGGCATTCCCTGCTGCTACAAATACTGCTGTGTTTACCGCAAAGAAAATTGTGCAGGAATTTGTGTGTAGATATGGTATCCCTAGGATTTAGAAGCAAAGTGATGGCTGATACTGGACTATTGTGGTCATAGATACTGCCGCTAGTGTTATGTAGCATCGGAACCACTCCCAGATCCCCACTTAATGAATCACCCTCTTTGAAATTATTGTTTTTTTTTGGAAGACAACCTCATGTCATGATCGTTCCGCACCATAATCAGAAATACACCAATGAGGTGACAGTACAGTACCTTATCAAGATGAGCCTGCATTTGAGAACTTAGCAAAAGAACTTGAAACTATTGATTCCTGGTATGTCAACTACTAACTGTCTTGATTGTGAACCAAGAGACTGTGTGATTATTTGTACGCCCAGGTTGCCCAATAGGTGTGAAGTACCGTACCAAGTTTTGTTGACAGCACGAGTTCAGTGAAAGTAGCCGAGAGAGAGACTTGGGTCCACGATTCCCATCGCAAGAAAGTCGGTAGTCCAGAAGGAACTCATAAAGGGAGTGAAATCGCAGAAATATCACTCGAGAATCTGTTCCATGAAGACTGAGAGTTGGCACTGTTGAACACTACCTGAGCGTACTAAAGGATTACAAAAAGACCAGTCGTAGTAATGGATTTGCTCTAAGCAAGATTTGTTTTATTCTATCTTTCTATTTTTTTCCGTTGTCAAACATATTTTTCAGGACATTCTATTTTTGTGAGGTTTCCTGAGGAGTCGAATGTGGGACTGGAACTGGTTCTGGAGAAAGGAGTGATGTCTTTATAGGATCCCAGGATCAGCCTATCATTTTGTTTAAAGCCAGAGTAAATCAAAGGTCTAGTAATTATGGAGTTCGGAGGTAACGTAATGGGCTATTGTCTGAGGAATACTGTATTTTGTAGTTACTGTGACCCTATAATTGAAGATGAGTGGATCCAGAGATGTCAGTCAAGTGGTAAGTTTGAAGTTGACAGACATCCTTTGAGTGATTACCACTCACTAGTGGGTAAGGTTTTAAATTAAACGGAATCTTGGATGTGCTCACAGGTACCTCGAAGACAAAATAATGCAGGATTAGTGCTACATTCTTCAGAGTTAGCTGAGGTACTTGAATTACACGGGGGGGGGGGGGGGGACCGGTGGACAAGGAATATAATATAACTGGACCCCCTAGTATTAAGGTCCACCAGTACCATAGATAAGTCCCTGGTATGTTTAAATCTCCCCAATTTCAGGAAATCAGGAAATTGGGAGGTAATCAGGAACAATAAGACAAAGGCCTATTCACACATCGCAGATAAAGAGCTCATTAATACCATGACTGTACAAAAGATTGTTTTATGTGGAAGAAAGGTTTATGAGTAGCTCTCCCCCGAACTCCGAAGGTTTATGTTATCTAGGAAGGACACTACCTGAAATAATAACCCTTGTTCAATGATGAAACAGATTTGGTATATGATCCAGAAATTGAAACAATATTCAGGGAGTGATAGGAATATATACAATACCATGAAAATGTTATATGTCTCTTTCACGATTTGTTTGTGTTTTTTTCTCCCTCTACCCAGCATAACCTCTATCGAATCCGAACATCAGTGTACAAAGACGTAGGTACATGTATGTATGCAACGATCGTTCAGATCAGACATCATAGGCTATAGCACTGTCCCAGCATACTCTATAGGTTGAATGTCATCCCACATCCAACCAGTGGTCTCATGACTGCCGAGAGCATATAGAGGATGTCCCGTCCTCTTCCCTGACTTCCCCAAATATAGTCAATGTCTGATTTACAAAATGAATACATACGTATGTCTAGGTCAGCAATTATTGTTTGAAATATATTTTTTTTAACTATGTTTAGTGTGACAGTTATGACAGTTATTGTTTACTGTCAAAGGGTGGACTGCCAAAGTCAAAAATATTATACACACACGTATAAACTCCAGAGTTGCCTCTGTTCATGTGCATTACCGCCATGCGTGCGCATACACGCAGTGTGCACCGGATATATAGTAGCATACGCATTCACACAGAGAAGCCACAAAGACATATTCAGCACATATTCATACAACACATAGACAAAACATGTTTAGCACCAGATTTGTATTATAATCGTATTTATATAATAGAGTGTAACATCAGATATATATGTATTATTGGGACGGATCGAGTTAATTATATCATGCTTAGTGTCAAAATGATCAGGAGAATGTGGGGATTAATTTGATAGCTATGCGTAAATTGTAGCCCATTGCAACGATAGTTATGACCAAATGAATGAATATAAAGCCACATTCTAATTGAACAAAGGACTTCCTGAAGAAAGCATGTGTGCAGAAAACCAGTGGCTAACCCCTATAACTGCATCTTAAAACTGGACATTGGTTGCATATGAACTGACCAATAACACACAATGAATGAGAGACCTCCTTCCCCTGGACCAATAGCAGAAGACTCAGCCCCAGACATGTACCTTCCCCAATACACAGTATATAACTATTTCCCCTCACCCAGGAAACTCTGTTAGTGCTGATTCTAAAATGGAGATGACTGTCCTCTGTCCTCTGAGCAAAGGGTGAAGTATGCTGGCTGTAACTGATTCTTATGTAACTGTAACACTGTAACCCTATCTTATATATATATATATATATATATATATATATATATATATATATATACACAGATCGTACCAGTAAAAGAAATGTTTGGTGCCAAAAAATATTTAACGAAAGTATTGTGGTCAATGAACCAACCCAATCTGCTAATTTAGATGACTTATTTTGAGGTATTGAAAGACTTCTTACAAAAGAGGTCAAAACATGGTGGGATATTAAAGGCCTTGAGCACTATATTTCAATGAACAGAGTACCGAGGGGCCTTAGACTATTCAAACAACCCACATTTGGCAACCAAGAGGGAACATTTATGGAAAAATGGGACAAAATACTACACACATGTTCTATAGACTTAATGAAACTCATAATTGATGAAAAGAAACAATCCCTCTCATCCCTAGAGACTGACATTAAATTGAAGGAGAGAGAACTTGAACCTTTTAAAGATAAGGAGGACTACAAAATTAATGAATCAGTATTGAACAAGAAAATGGAGCACATTGAGGCAGAGATGATTAAAGGAAAAGAAAAAAAGTTCCAAAGGGAAAAAACGACTATGAACAAGGGAGAGTAAAAAATTGGAGTAGGTTCAACTCCAACAGACAGTCGGACCAAAGGACAGACAGAGGAAATTGGAAAACCGTCACTTCAAGGACTAACGCCACACAATATAACAATAGAAACACTCCTAATAGCAGTCTGAAAACATCCAGCAGATTTTCCATTTTACAGAGGCATGGCTCAAGTAGTGATCAGGATTTTTTATCCCAAAGAACAGGAGTGAGACCAAAGTACATCATAAAGAACACGATGAGAGAAGACATACATCATGCATCGCCCCTCAAAAGAAGGTATACAGAAGAAGAGGATCCCGAGGAGGCAGGAGGGAGGGAAAACAAAAAAAGAACAGTCTAACAACAAATCCAAGTGAAAAAGGTATATTCAACCTTTCCCAACATGTTCTAACGGAACCAGAAGTGTCCTTACTAGTAAAAAGACTATCATTTGCACCAACAGAAGGCCTGAACAAATTCGACACATTCATAGATCTGAACAAATATGTTAGGAAATTAACGTTGAAAAGACACTTCCTAAGAAAAGAGGATGCTGTTATAGCAAATTATGAGAGCCGCTCCAAATCAGGCCTAAAACCAACCTCCAAGTTCTACCCCTTAGAGTCTAAGGGTAGCAATATTAGTATGTTTTACGAATTTGTGAAAAAGGACCTGTGTGACATGGACCAGGGAGTAATCAAAGAGAAGAATCTTAACAATAGAGAAAGTGAGGCCCTAAAGAATTTACAGAAAAATAAAGGGATAATTATAAAACAAGCTGACAGGGGGGGGGGGGGGGGGGGGGCTGGTCATCATGGATCGGATGAAATAGTTTTTAAAAAATCACGAAACCTGAAGGACATTTTAGCACCAAGCATGTTGAGGAATGACCAAGACAAAGATCACACCTGGCCCAAATGTAAGGGCTCCTACAAATGTGGGCGATGCAATGTATGCAGATATTTACACCCCAACAGGAAAACCTTTATGGACATGGAGAAGAAAAAGGAATACAGGATCAAGGAATACATGAACTGCAATACTCAGTCTGTCATATATCTTCTGGAATGTGACTGTGGTAAACAGTACATCGGGAAAACCAAGAGGCCTTTAAAACTGAGGATACAGGAACACGTGAGGAACATCAAGAATAAAGTGGAAACTCACGCTGTTTCCCAACATTTTACCACAACACACAACTCCAACCCAGAAGCCCTTACCTTTAAAGCCATAGAACTGGTGAAACTGGGAGAGAGAGGAGGAGATCTCGCTAATAAATTGTCATGCAGAGAGATGTTCTGGATATTCCAACTACAGACATTATAGCCAAAAGGATTCAATGACAATTATGAGATCGCCCCCTTCTTGTAAAATACGGTACTATCATGTTCCATCCGTTGCTCTTTTATTACTCTCCATATTGGAATATCTGCACCCCTATCCCCATCCATGCCCTCCCACATACCCTCCCTCCGTCATACCCCTCCACCCCATTTCCTAATAAACCCCTAACTCTCCTTTTCCTCCTCCCTCCCTCCCAACCCCATTCCTCCTCCTCCTCCCCCCCCCCCCACCACCACCATCTCATATCACCTAATTTGCATATTAAATTAATCTATGTCACTAAATGAAGAGTGTGAATCCGTAAGGCACAACATAGCTACAGTCATACCACGCTGGAAATGCCCAAACACGCCTGATCTTGGAAGCCAAGCTGCGCTGGGCCTGATCAGTACCAGTAGGGGAGACCATCTGGGAAGATCAGGTACTGTACGAAACAGTAATTCATAGAGGCCTGAGAAAGGTAAAACACTCTATCTGTATTTAGTATACAAAATCACGAACCATAGGATTACTGCTATATACTGCACTGATTTAAATACACTATGCACCATAATAACACTGCCACTCCAATATCATAAATATTTCTGCGCACAATTTATTTAGAGCCATCCCTGTAAAATAGCACACTCAATGCACAAGCACTTTATGAAGTAAATTTCAGTACTGTTAAATAAGCACTTGCACTTGCCCTACAATATGAGGTATTATGCTACCACCACTTGTAAGATGTACTCATATGATTTGGAACTGATTCCTGATACTATACATCTCTTTTTTTCCATATGGAACGATCACCATGGTTACCGGACTAATGCTGGGCCAGACAATCTACTAGAAAATGGCCATGAACATCTGTAAAGAATAGACAAAATCCCACCAAACATGGCCGCCGGGAGAGGACACACTATAAAGACTACTTATTCCCTGGTAGACAAGGCTGCTGTGTGGATCAACAGTGACATCGCACCGCCGTGGGCGCATGCGCAGACGGTAGCGGAAGTGGGGTGGAAGTGACGTATCGCGGCCTCCGTCACCGGAAGTGTGGCGGAAGTGCCGTGATTATACTACAAATAGACTTTTCACACTGTTTAACCTCTTAAAAACCACTCAGATCAAATCGTTTTCACTAGCTGTGGATTTCTAATTGACTGGTACCTTTCAGACTGCATTTTATAAATAGACTAACTGTATTTCACACTTGATTGTATCACATGACTCCCTGCTAAGATATGACCCTCCCACCATGCTATAACTGCTATAAATAGACTCACAGGTCCATTGTACCCTTACCCTTTGAAGAAGTCTCATTAGACGAAACGCGTTGGGAACCTTCACCTACCTCATTTAAGATAAGAAAAAATTCTTATACTCGCTCTTATACTTGCTTTTATTGTAGTTTTATATAGTTCATTTAAGTGCTTTTAGTTCAGTTGTGTTTTATCATTGTCCCATTTTTTTAGATGTTTCTTGTATTTTTAATAATACGTGAATAAAATACCTTTTTATATTACTATAATTGGCAACTATATACTTATTATACTGACACCTGGGTCGCTATATATCCTTCATCCCCCCCGTTTTTTAACAAATCTCATCCAGGGAATCACCATCCCTGTACTCATTTGAAGGATCCAGCTGACGCCCCATTAGGTACACAGGGGAGTGTCTATATAGATTGCCAAAGTTCACTCTTTTAACATATCTGTTTGTATCACAAGTGGCGCAATATCAATCCCTGTTTCCTATATATATATATATATATATATATACATACACATGTTATACTTAATGATATACTAACTGTACATATGTTATTTTGATTGCATAACTTTTTGTATCAAATATATATATATAATTCTGAGCGTTGGACCTCAGTATACAATGTGTGCGACTGCTTGCTTTCTCTTAAGGGACATAGTGCTGCGACGTTCAGCGCACTTTTATCATATATGGTAATAAGATGCACCTTGCTTCCACAGTATATATTAACGCTGGCATTTAAATGTTTATTTAAAAATATGGAAATTCACACAGTGGTGCTGCTGTATAAGTCCAGTCCAGTGGTGCTGCCATATAAGTCCAGTCTGGTGGTGCTTCTGTCTTGTGCTGCATAAGTCCAGTGGTGCTGCTGTATAAGTTCAGTCCAGTGGTGCTGCCATATAAATCCAGTCCAGTGGTGCTTCTGTATAACTGTTATATAACTCCAGAAAAATAACGGAGAACAAAAATTTGGAGGATAAAATAGGGAAAGATCAAGAACCACTTCCTCCTAGTGCTGAAGCTGCTGCCTCTAGTCATGACATAAATTATGAAATGCCATCAACGTCGTCAGACAAGGCCAATGCCCAATGACATAGTAGAAGGCATGTAAAATCCAAAAAGCCAAAGTTCAGTAAAATGACACAAACAAATTAATTTAAATTGTCTGATGACAAACGTAAACTTACTAATATGCCATTTACGACACTGAGTGGCAAGGAACGGCTAAGGACCTGGCCTATGTTCATGACTAGTGGTTCAGCTTCACATGACGATGGAAGGACTCATCCTCCCACTAGAAAAATGATAAGAGTTAAGCTGGCAAAAGAACATCAAAGAACTGTGCATTCTAAGATGGGATCACAAATCCCCAAGAAAAGTCCAAGTGTGTTGGCGGTTGCGATGCCTGACCTTCCCAACACTGGACAGGAAGAGGTGGCTCTTTCCACCATTTGCAAGCCCTCTGCAAGTGCTGTAAGGAGCCCCCACAGTCCAGTTTCTGATATTCAAATTGAAGATGTCACTGTTTAAGTACACCAATATGAGGATATGGGTGTTGCAGCGCTGAGGAGGAAGTTGATGAGGAGGATTCTGATGGTAATGTGGTTTGTTTAAGTCAGGCATTGGGGGAGACAGTTGTTGTCCGTGGGATGAATAAGCCCATTGTCATGCCTGAGAAAAATACCAAAAAGCCACCTCTTCGGTGTGGGATTATTTCTCCACAAATCCGGACAACAACGTCAAGCCATGTGTTGCCTTTGTCAATCCATAATAAGGAGGGGTAAGGACATTGGGGGTCATTCCAAGTTGATCACTCGCTAGCAGTTTTTAGCAGCCGTGCAAACGCTATGCCACCTTCCACTGGGAGTGTATTTTAGCTTAGAAGTAGTGCGAACGAAAGGATCGCAGAGCGGCTACAAAATAAATTTGTGCAGTTTCAGAGTAGCTTCAGACCTACTCAGCGCTTGTGATCACTTCAGACTATTCAGTTCCTGTTTTGAAGTCATGAACACGCCCTACGTTCGCCCAGCCACACCTGCATTTTTCCTGGCACACCTGCGTTTTTCCGAACACTCCCTGAAAACGGTCAGTTGACATCCAGAAACGCCCTCTTCCTGTCAATCACTCTGCGGCTTGCAGTGCGACTGAAAAGCTTTGCTAGACCTTGTGTGAAACAGCATCGTTCGTTGTAATAGTCTGATGCACGCGCGCATTGCGCCGCATACTCATGCGCAGAAGTGCTGTTTTTTTGCCTGAGTGCTGCGCAGCGAACGAAAGCAGCTAGCGATCAACTCGGAATTACCCCCATTAAACACCTAGGAACATCCTCCCTTATACGTCACCTGCAGCACATTCATCAGAAGTCATTGTCAAGTTCAGAAACTTGGGGTAAGAGTGTAAGCAGTCCATTGACACCTAAATCCCTTCTTTCTCTTGTACCCAAGCTCCTGCAAGCCACACCACCAACTCCCTCAATGTCAATTTTCCCCTCAGAAGGGACCTTAGTAGTCCTGCAGACCATGTCACTGGCATGACTTACGAGTCCTCTCCTAATCAGGATTCCTCCAGAGGATCCTTGAGTGGTACGCCTACTGCTGCTGCTGTAGTTGCTGCTGGGAGTCGATCATCCCAGAGGGGAAGTCGGAAGACCACATGTATTAATTCAACTAAGCAATTGACTGTCCAACAGTCCTTTGCAAGGAAGATGAACTATGGCAGCAGTCATCCTGTTGCAAAGCAGATAACTGAGGCCTTGACAGATATGTTGGTGTTAGATGTGCATCCAGTATCCACCATTAGTGCAGTGGGATTTCGACAATTGATGGAGGTAGTGTGTCCCCTGTACCAAATCCCATCTAGATTCCTCTTCACTAAACAGAAGATACCGAGGATGTACAGAGATATCAGAAAAAGTGTCCTCAGTGTCCTAAAAAACACAGTTGTACCCACTGTCCACTTAACCAGGGACATGTGGACAAGTGGAACAGGGCAGACTAAGGACAGCCCACTGTGTAGATATGTGACTGTGACAGCCCACTGGTTAGATATATCGCCTTGCGCAGCAACAACAGCAGCGGCACCAGTAGCAGCATATCAGAAACGCCAGCTCGCTCCAAGGAAGGCTACGCTGTGTGTCACCGGTTTCAGTAAGAGGCACACTGCTGACAATCTCTTAGAGAAACTGAGGGAAATCATCGCCCAATGGCTTACCCCACTTAGACTCTCCTGGGGATTTCTGATATCAGACAATACTACTAATATTGGGCGGGCATTAAATCAGGGCAAATTCCAGCATGCCCCATGTTTTGCTCACACAAATAGTTTGGTGGTGCAACATTTTTTTGAGAAACGACAGGGCCATACAGGTAAGGCTTTCAGTGGCCCGAAAAATTTCGTGACACTTTCACCATTCAGCGACTGCGTGCCAAAGACTGGAGTGCTAACAAACACTCTTGAACATGCCCTGCCACACCTGAAGAAGGAGGTTGTAACATGGTGAAACTCAACCACCTATATTCTTCAGAGGATGGAGGAGCAGCAAAAGGCCATTCAAGCCTATACATCCACCTATGACATAGGCAAATGAGGGGGTATGCACCTGACTAAAGCACAGTGGAGATTGATTTCCGTGTTGTGCAAGGTTCTCCAACCCTTTGAACTTGCCACATGTGAAATCAGTTCAGACACTGCCAGCTTGAGTTAGGTCATTCCCCTCATCAGGCTTTTGAAACAGCTAGAGAAAGTGAAGGAGGAGTTAAGACAGAGTGATTCTGCTCAGTATGTGGGACTTGTGGATGAAGCCTTGCAATTCACTTTGCCAGGATCTCAGGGTGGTCAACCTGTTAAAATCAGGGCACTACATTTTGGCCACCTTGCTCGAACATAGGTTTAAAGCCTACGTGGTGTCTTTCTTTCTTTCTTTCTGGCGGACACAAGCCTGCAGAGGTGCACAGACCTGCTGGTGAAAACACTATCAGCTGAAGCGGAATGTGACAATGCAACAGCTCCTTCTTCATTTTCTCCCGCAACTGGGGCTGCCAGGAAACAACCTAGATATCCGATTCCTAAACAACCCACTGGCGACGATGCAGGGGAGGCAGGATCAACTTTGGACATCTGGTCTGGACTGAAGGCCCTGCCAACAATTTCTGACATGTCTACTGTCACTGCATATGATGCTGTCACCATTGAAAGAATGGTGGAGGATTACATCGGTGACAGCATCCAAGTAGACATGTCAGAAAGTCCGTACCTGTACTGGTAAGAAAAAGCCTCTGCGACCCAGACAGCGATGAGTAGCTCCCTGCCAGCGCATAGGAACTGCACAGGTAGGGAGCTACTCGTAAAGTACAAAAGCATTGCAATGCTTTTGTACTTGTGCGGGGGGTAGGTCCCGACATGCGGGCCGGGCGGACTAGCCCCATGCTGGGCATCCCCCTGCATGTCAGAGTAACTGATCGTAGCCGTGCAAAACTTTGCATGGCTACAATCAACTCTGAATTAGGCCCCTAGATGGGCCAGGTGTTTGTGCCGCATACTTGTGTCGCTTAGCTTAGTCACCCAGCGACCTCGGTGCACCTCTATTTTTTACTTTGCATTGTGCGCACTTTGGGGCCTAGTTTTTAAAACTGCCATCCTGTCTGCCACTGCAGTGTCACTCCTAGATGGGCCATGTGTTTGTGCCACCCACTTGTGTCATTTAGCTTAGTCATCGGTGCATCCTTTTAGCCTAAAAACAATATTGTCAGGTGTTCAAAATATACTGGAAAGGTGTGGAAATTAATGTTATTGAGGTTAACAATACCGTAGGATCAAAATGACCCCTACATTCTGTGATTTTAGCTGTTTTTATGTTTTTTTTTTAAATCCTCCAAAACCAAAACCCGAAACTGTGGTTTTGGCAAAACCAATCCAGATCCAAAACACGAGTGGGGATCCAGCTCCGAAATCAAAACACGAAACACGAAAAGTACCCGCAGCACATCCCTACTTAGAACAAGAATTCTGTTATGCACACCAGTGCCTGCAGGAAAGTACTAGTGTCAGAACTGTTATGCACTCCAGTGTCTGCAGGAATGTACTGGTGTTTGAACTGTTATGCAAAAACAAATGGACTCACAGACAAACTGGGGAATATGACATAACGTACACAGAAGGTGATAGGGTAACAAAATACACACACAGTGAACAGAGAAGCCCAGAGGCTAAGGAACTGGGTATCTCCCTTGTATTAGAACTGCTCAGATGTAAAAAGCAAGATGTTGTGTTTTAATACGTAGAGAACCCGAAATGCTGTTGCTAAGGGCAACAGCAAAACCCTAAAGGGTTACCAACGGGTGTGGCAGTAAACTCCTTGGTCAGAGATGGAATGATAGACACAAGGAGAGCCTCCACAATCCTGATTCTCACTTGCAGTGCACAGGTTTAAGCTTACTGCCACTAAACTGACCCCTGACACCTAGCACAGTGAGACAGGATTAGACAGGCAAGTGTTAGAATACAGCCGCAAACTTGCTAAGTTCACAGAGTAATAACAGAACCCCAGCAAGCTAAACGACTGACTCCAGTCTTACTGCTAGGTCTGGATTGGCAGAGTGTAATACCAAATCCCCAGGCCTATTTGCAGTAAGCAACAAACAAATACAAAGCTACACAGTACTGGCTAACTTTCATGAACTGACTAACCAACAGAGATTCAGCAGCATCTGCTTACCCTGAAAAGAGGCCTTATAAAGCAGGTGCTGTCCACGCCCCACTCAGACCTCACAGACTGTGAGCACAAAAACCAGCACCGGATCCCCTGCCGTGCACAGAGCCTATAACCACTGCACAGCAAAAGACCCGAACCGGAGTATCAGCTGCGCTCAGGTTACTCCACTAGCACTTGTCTCCCGGTTGCCATGACGACGTGGCAGCACAGGGCAGGAGACCCTAACAGTACCCCCCCTCTGACGAGGGGTCAAAGAACCCCTACCACCGGGTTTATCGGGGAACTGCGAGAAGAAAGAGCGTATCAGTCTGGGGGCATGAAGATCACAACTGCGCACCCACGACCACTCCTCCGGGCCATACCCCTTCCAGTGCACCAAAAATGACAGCCGACCCCGAACCACCTTGGAGTCAAGAATCCTTTCAACAACAAACTCCCTCTGGCCACGTATCAGAAGAGGGGAAGGTCTTCCACTGGAAGAAGGATTACTAATCGCCCGTTTTAAAAGGGAACAATGAAATGTTTTATTGATACCCAAAGAACGGGGCAGATCTAACTGAAATGCCACCGGATTGATAACCCTGGTGATCTTATAAGGGCCGATGAACCGGGGCCCTAACTTATGAGATGGCTGTCTCAACTTCAAATTCTTGGTAGACAACCAGACGAAGTCTCCTAATTTGAAGCTGCAGGGTCTTTTCCGCTTATCAAAAACCCTTTTGGTCACTAATGACACAGACACAAGGGCTTTCTTCACTTTCCGCCAAATACCTCTAAGGACCGAAACCACAGAGGAACCACCAGGCGTGGAGTCCAGGGGGTCAAAAGAATTGGCCTTAGGATGATGCCCATACACACAAAGGAAGGGAGAGATCCCTGTAGCAGAGTGAGCCGCGTTGTTATAGGCAAACTCCGCCATGGACAGATGAGCAACCCAGTCAGTCTGACACTTGGAGACATAACACCTGAGGAACTGCTCCAAGGACTGGTTCACCCTTTCAGTCTGCCCATTAGACTGCGGATGGTAGCCTGACGACAAGCTGACAGAAATCTGGAGATCGGAACAAAATGCCCTCCAGAATTTGGCCACAAACTGGGATCCGCGGTCAGAGACCACATCAAGTGGCACAACATGCAGCATAAATAATTCAGACAGGCGTCTGGCTGATGGCAGCCCAACCAGTGGAACGAAGTGCGCCATCTTCGAAAACCTGTCAACGACAACCCAGATGGCTGTCATCCCCGAGGATTTGGGCAAGTCCACCACAAAATCCATTGAAATGTGGGTCCATGGCTTAGATGGGATAGAGAGTGGATGTAATGGGCCAACAGGAACCCCTCTAGGAGTCTTATTTCGGGCACAGATGTCACATGCCCGAACCCACTGATCCACATCCTTAGCCACCGAGGGCCACCACACCGCCCTAGATAGCAACTCCCGAGTTCTGGCAATACCCGGGTGACCTGCCGACTTCTTGGCATGAAATTCCAGGAACACTCGCTGTCTTAACCTAGGAGGCACAAACAAAAGACCTACCGGAAGGTCTGGAGGAGCCTGCTCCTGTGCTCTAAGGACTAATGATAAGAGGTCCTGGGTAATGCCCACTTTAATACATGATGGGGAAACAATGGGCAACGGCTCCTCGGTGGTCTCCTGGATTGGAGCAAAACTCCGCGAGAGCGCATCAGCCTTGATGTTTTTTGACCCAGGGCGATATGTTATCAAAACATTAAAGCGAGCAAAAAACAAAGCCCATCGTGCCTGCCTGGCATTGAGACGCTTCGCTGACTCTAAATATGCCAGATTCTTATGGTCAGTGAGAATTGAGACCACAAACTTAGCCCCCTCAAGCCAGTGTCTCCACTCCTCGAGTGCATCCTTAATAGCCAACAATTCCCGGTTACCCACGTCATAATTCATCTCGGCAGGCGAAAATTTACGGGAAAAGTAAGCACAGGGATGAAGGCGATTATCAGACACTCCCATCTGAGAAAGCACTGCCCCAATACCCATCTCAGAGGCATCCACCTCCACCACAAAAGGACGCTCTGGATCTGGGTGTCGCAGCACCTTGGCCGAAACAAATGCCCTTTTGAGACGGGCAAAAGCCGCTTTAGCCTCACAAGACCAGTGAGCAACATCCGCCCCTTTCTTAGTGAGTGCCACCAAGGGCGCCACTATAGACGAAAATCCAGCGATAAATCGTCTATAAAAATTCGCAAAGCCCAGGAAACGCTGAAGCGCCTTCAAACTAGTGGGCTGCACCCAATCCAGGACTGCCTGTACCTTGGAACCCTCCATTTGGAAACCTTCTGGGGAGATAATATATCCTAGAAATGCGATTTGCTGAACTTCAAATTCGCACTTCTCCAGCTTCGCCCCAAGCCGGTGGTCTCTGAGATTCTGGAGGACTAAGCGTACATGCTTCCGATGTTCCTCCAGGGAATGGGAGAAGATTAGGATGTCATCTAAGTATACAACTAAGAATCTATCCAAATATTCCCTGAGCACATCATTCATGAAATCCTGGAAGACTGCCGGGGCATTACAGAGCCCAAAAGGCATCACCAAATATTCATAATGCCCTGAGTGGGTATTAAAGGCAGTCTTCCATTCATCCCCCTCTCTTATTCGGATTAGATTGTACGCACCGCGTAGGTCAATCTTAGAAAAAATGGTGGCAGTACGAAGCTGGTCAAACAAGACCGAAATGAGAGGCAGTGGGTATGAGTTTTTAATCGTGATACGGTTCAATTCCCTGAAGTCGATGCAGGGTCGCAACGAACCGTCCTTTTTACCCACGAAGAAGAACCCCGACCCAACTGGAGACTGTGAAGGTCTGATAAATCCCTTAGCCAAGTTCTCCTGAATGTACTCTGCCATAGCCTGAGTCTCAGGACGTGACAGGGAGTACAACCTGCTCTTGGGAAGCTTAGCATTTGGCAACAAATCAATGGCACAGTCATAGGGGCGATGGGGAGGTAGTACCTCTGCAACTTTTTTGGAGAACACGTCCGCAAAATCTGCATAACACCCTGGCAATCCTGGCAAACTTAGCTGCGAGAGCCTGACTGGAAGGCTCAAGCAACTCCTGAAACAATCAGTACCCCAACTAAGAATCTCCCCAGAGACCCAGTCAAATTGAGGATTGTGGGCCCTTAACCAGGGTAACCCCAACACCAATGGGGCAAAAGTACAGACAGTCACATAAAAGGACAATTGTTCAGAGTGTGTGGCTCCAATAAACAAAGAAATCTGGCTAGTGCAAGAGGTAATTTTACCTTGGGATAATGGTTCCCCGTTTAACCCACAAATCTCAATTTCCGATGCCAAGGGTACTAAGGGAACAGAGTGTTTTAGGGCGAATTGGCGGTCCATAAAAACCCCGTCGGCCCCACTGTCCACAAAGGCCTCAGTCTTGACAGTTTGACCGAGGATCTTCAAGGTCACCGGAATGATAAAAGTCTTCTTGGGAAATTCTGACTTCTGGCCTGACAGGATATTTCCCATCACCCTCAGGCCCTGAAGTTTTCCGGCTTTTCTGGGCATGATACTACCACATGACCTTTATTCCCACAGTACAAACACAACCCCTGCTGTCTCCTCCGCGTCTTCTCACGCGAGGAGAGGCGGGTAGCCCCAATCTGCATAGGCTCCTCAGAAAATTCCTCAGAGTCTGAGGTTCCCTTGGGAAGGAAGGAAATCTCAGTCTCCCTTTCAAGCCTACGCTCTCTCAGCCGTCTATCCACCCGGATGGATAACTGCATGAGCTGATCCAAGCTATCAGGCAAGGGATATTGTACCAGTTGGTCCTTTATCTGGTTAGAAAGACCTCTTCGGTACTGGTGTCTCAGGGCTGGGTCATTCCACTAGGTATCATGGGCCAACCTCCGAAACTCCGTACAGTAAACCTCAACTGGCCTTCGCCCTTGCTTAAGGATCGAAATCTGAGCCTCGGCTGAGGCCGTCTTGACAGGGTCATCATACAACATGCCCAGTGCCGTAAAAAAAGCATCAACACTTTTAAGCGACGGACAGTCAGGCTGCAACCCATATGCCCAGACCTGTGGGTCTCCTTGTAGCAAGGAAATCACTATGCCCACCCGCTGAATCTCCGACCCAGAAGACTGAGGCCTAAGCCGAAAGTATAGCTTGCAGCTCTCCTTGAAACAAAAGAACTGCGAGCGATCTCCAGAAAAACGATCCGGGAGATTTACTTTCGGCTCCTTAACCCCTGCAGGTGCTGCTGCTGCGGGAGCTCCGCCAGCAGCCTGGGAGGTGTGCATTTTAATGGACAAATCATTAAATTGTCGAGTCAGGACCTGCACCTGATCGACCTCCTGTTGCAACGTATTTTGAGGGGTATGCTCCATATTCCCACAAAATTTCAACAGGAGTATTAGGCTGCTGAATATGTTATGCACACCAGTGCCTGCAGGAAAGTACTAGTGTCAGAACTGTTATGCACTCCAGTGTCTGCAGGAATGTACTGGTGTTTGAACTGTTATGCAAAAACAAATGGACTCACAGACAAACTGGGGAATATGACATAACGTACACAGAAGGTGATAGGGTAACAAAATACACACACAGTGAACAGAGAAGCCCAGAGGCTAAGGAACTGGGTATCTCCCTTGTATTAGAACTGCTCAGATGTAAAAAGCAAGATGTTGTGTTTTAATACGTAGAGAACCCGAAATGCTGTTGCTAAGGGCAACAGCAAAACCCTAAAGGGTTACCAACGGGTGTGGCAGTAAACTCCTTGGTCAGAGATGGAATGATAGACACAAGGAGAGCCTCCACAATCCTGATTCTCACTTGCAGTGCACAGGTTTAAGCTTACTGCCACTAAACTGACCCCTGACACCTAGCACAGTGAGACAGGATTAGACAGGCAAGTGTTAGAATACAGCCGCAAACTTGCTAAGTTCACAGAGTAATAACAGAACCCCAGCAAGCTAAACGACTGACTCCAGTCTTACTGCTAGGTCTGGATTGGCAGAGTGTAATACCAAATCCCCAGGCCTATTTGCAGTAAGCAACAAACAAATACAAAGCTACACAGTACTGGCTAACTTTCATGAACTGACTAACCAACAGAGATTCAGCAGCATCTGCTTACCCTGAAAAGAGGCCTTATAAAGCAGGTGCTGTCCACGCCCCACTCAGACCTCACAGACTGTGAGCACAAAAACCAGCACCGGATCCCCTGCCGTGCACAGAGCCTATAACCACTGCACAGCAAAAGACCCGAACCGGAGTATCAGCTGCGCTCAGGTTACTCCACTAGCACTTGTCTCCCGGTTGCCATGACGACGTGGCAGCACAGGGCAGGAGACCCTAACAAATTCACAGTGTACATTACCAAAAAACTACATTTTATGACTAAATATTGCAAACATGAATACATGAAAATGATTATTCTACTAAGCTAAAAATGGTAAATATATTACCACATATACGACTAGGAACTGTGGTGAGACAGGGTTAGTTTGACCAGGAAATACAGTATTTTCCTGATCACAACTTCTCTGTAGAGGGTTAAAGAAAAGCCGTCCAGCCTCAGAGAAAGTGCTTTGAAGCCAGGTTAAAGAACCTGGTTCAGTGCAAAGCCCAGATAGGGACTCTGAGGTGTGGTTGATGGAGAGAAGGGTGGGCTCTCAACCACACAACTCTGGTCCAGGTTTTCAGACCTTCCCAGCCACAGCTGGGAATTGGTCTAATTGTACTGGCAGGGATTTAAACCCTTCTAAGTCTACTGCTCAGTACACTGGTGCCGATAAGCGTCCAGTGAGTAGGGAACGTTTCCACTAGTGCTAGGGACTTGGACCATCAGTGCCCAGAGGCACTGAGAGACCATGCATATGGTCAGTGGATTGGACAATGTATTTCTTTTGTTTGGTGTGAAGTTTGTTTGCTGCTGGTATGCCATTAAATACTCACACAAACTCTGTATACTGCCTGCTGTGTCCTGACTTTGATGGCGACCTTGTTACAATGTGGTGGTTGCTGTATGTGGACTTCGCAGCTGGAACTATACCATACTCCGCTGGCATGGTAGGGACATCGCGGTTGCAGGTTATACAACGGTAACCGTGAGTAGGCAGATAGGCCAGAGTAAATTTGAACTTTTATTTTTTAAAGTGACAGTACCGCAAAAGTGGTGTTGATATTGTGTGTGCAGCATAGGGTGGTTGTAAATACTGGCTTATCATTGTGCATATACTGTATTAAACCGGCCTCATTACAATACACCTCCTCTAAGAGCAAGATGGAAGAAATAGTCCAGACACTAACCTCCTTGTTGGATGCACACCAGAACACAGTAGGAATTGGTAAAACTTCCTTAAGTCCAAAAACGAGGAATCTACCTCTGGTCAGTAAAAAAAAAATGTCTGCCGGTGATGACCCAGAGGCATATCTCTTTATTTTTGAACGTGTAGCAGAACATTTAAAATGGCCACAAGCCTGCTGGGCAGACAAACTAGCACCTAACCTTACTGGGGAGTCACATAAAGCATATGCTGACTTGCCAGATAAGGAAGCTGCTAACTATGAGAAACTCAAAATGGCTATACTGGCATGCAGCAGTCTTATGGCATCAGGTAAAGCACAGTGCTTCAGGGACTGGGCCCTGTTTCCAGGGGTATCAGTCCGGAAGCAGCTGGCTAAGCTCTCCTTTTATGGCAGAAGCTGGATGCAGCCAGCGGCTCATACTGCTATGCAGGTGGTAGAAATTGCAGCCATAGATCAATGTGTACGTTCACTAGGATGAGAGATGCAGATGAAGCTGGCACCTCGCTGGCTCTTGCCTCATCTTGAAGGGCCCAGCTGTGTAGAAGGGTGTAAAGAAAGCCCCATAAAGTGTTACTGTAGAGCACCAGGGCATGTGAGACGAGATTGTCCTAAAAAAGCCAAGCCAATGGACTGTAGCTCTACCAGTTTGGGGACAGCTTACCCAATTTTTTGGGTAAGCTGTCCCCAAACTGGCAGAGCTACAGAGCTACACGGCCTCATCTGTTGTGGAAACCAGTTGTATTATGGGGTCACGAATTTCCTGCCCTAGTAGATACAGGCAGTGAATTGACACTCGTGTCTGAGGCTGTGTCACCAAGGGCAACAGAGAGAATTCCATGCTCTGTAGAAGTATTGTGCATCCATGGTTTCACAGACGAGTTTTCCAAGAGCTCAAATCAGGATTGGCTTAAGTGGCAGCGGTCATGAAGTAATAGCAGCCGTCAGCCCAAAGTTTCCATACCCCTTAATTTTGGGGCACAATTTCCCTGGCTTCAGGGATTTGTTGAAACCGCTATCTGAAGGGTCAGCCCACCCGCCAGCTAAAGCTACAGTTCTGGTTGGGAGTTCTTCTACTGGTGCTTCTGACCGGGACATGGAGAATTTGCAGTTTGACACTGATTTGCAAAACTTTGGTTGGGATCAATTAAATGACGCTGCGCTTGCCAACATATGATCACAGGTTGTTGAGGTGAACGGGTTTGCTAAAGCCACTTATCCTCCAGACCAGACTCCTTTTTTCATTCAAAGAAACGAGCTACTGTATAGGGTGACGGGAAAAGATGGCCATAGGCTGGAACAGCTGTTAGTGCCTCGAGTACATGTCCCATTAGTCCTGCACGCTGCCCATATTTATCCTTGGGGTGCCCACTCGGAGAAGATAAAACCCATGAGAGTTTACTTCTACGTTTCTTTTGGGTGGGGGGTAACCGCTGAAGTAAAAAGGTTCTGTTAACGTTGCTCCAGAGAACCTGTCCAAAGCCTCCCTTGTTCCAATGCCTGTCATTGGGGTGTCTTTCAACAGGATTGCTATGGACATGGTAGGCCCTCTGGACTAGTCAAAGAAGGGCAACCAGTATGTGGTAGTCATAATGGATTATGCCACTCGCTACCTAGAGGCCATCCCACTGTGAAACATAAAAAACTTAACTTTTGCTAAAGAGCTGTTGTTGCTGTTTACTCATTTGGGGTTTCCTAAGGAGATCCTAACGGACCAGGGGACCCCCTTTATGTCTCAAATTTTTACAGAACTCTACTGCAAGTTAGGGATTTCTCGCCTTCATACCTCAGTCTATCATCCACAAATTGATGAACTGGTAGAACGCTTCAAGCAGACTCTTAAAACAATGATCTGAAGGGCCATCTTGGAAAACAAGTGGGAATGGCAAAGGCCCTACCGCATCCTGGAGGCTCAGAGACCGGCAGTAAAAGCCGAAGTGCAAGAAATGTTGAAGTTGGGTATAATTGAGGAATCGAAAAGTGACTGGTCTAGTCTGATAGTCCTAGTACCCAAACCTGATGGGACATTGAGGTTCTGCAATGACTTCAGATGCCTTAATCAAGTCTCTAGGTTTGATGCCTACCTGCTTCCCAGAGTGGATGAATTGGTGGAAAACCTAGCCAGTAGCATGTATCTCATAACGCTAAACCTAACTAAATGATACTGGCAGATATCTTTAAGTAAAGCAGCAAAAGAGAAAACTGCCTTCTCTACACCTGATGGTCTCTACCAGTATCTGGTACTGCCATTTGGACTACATGGAGTGCCAGAAACATTTCAGCGGGCTATGGACCACCTTCTGAAACCCCATGCAGGGTATGCCATTGCATATCTCGACGATATTGTCATTTACCATACCAACTGGGAATATGGCTTTACTGCCAATCCTGCAAAATGCCATATTGGTCTGTCAGAAATCAATTACTTAGGGTATGTCATTGGCAGAGGGGTAGTAAAACCCCAATTGAAAAAAGTAGAAGCAATTAGGTCCTGGCCAAAACCCAGCACTAAGAAACAGATGTGGACCTTCTTGGGGTTACTGGGATACTACAGGAGGTTTATCCTGAACTTTGCTGCAAGAGCCCTGCCCTTGACTGACTCCCTATAAAAGGTTTTTCTCAAGAAGATGGTATGGACTGTTCTGTTCGAGAGGGCCTGGGAGGACCTGAGGATGGCTCTGTGTACTCACCCAGTTCTTCAGGCACCAGACTTCACTTGGCCGTTCCTCCTACAAACAGATGATTCGACCACTGGACACAGTGCCGTCCTATCACAAATAATAGACAATGAAGAAAAGCCTCTTCTTTTCCTCAGCAGAAAGCTCTTGCCAAGAGAGACTCGTTATGCTATAGTCGAGTTGGAGTGCCTTGCCATAAAATGGGCCATTGAGACTTTAAAATATTACTTATTGGGATGAAAATTTGTCCTGGTCACCGATCATGCACCTTTGAGATGGATGCACCTCAACAAAGAGGTTACTCCCAGGGTCACTAGGTGTCCAAGTTTTTGGACATTCCCAGCCACAACTGGGAATTTGTCTAATTGTACTGGCAGGGATTTAAACCCTGCTAAGTCTTCTGCCCAGGACACTAATGCTGATAAGCGGCCAGCGAGTAGGGAATGATTCCACTAGTGCTAGGGATTTGGACCATCAGTGCCCGGAGGCACTGAGAGACCGTGCATTCGATCAGCAGATTGGAGAATGTATTTCTTTCGTTTGGTGTAAGTTTGTTTGCTGCTGGTATGCCACTAAATACTCGCACAAACTCTGTATACTGTCTGCTGTGTCCTGACTTTCACAGCAACCTTGTTACAGAACATATACTGTACAATCACATCCTATAAAAAAATATTTCTATGAAAAACCCCCACAAAAAAAATGTTTATTATACTTGAATAAAAATGGGTATAACAAATATAGGGGTGTAGTATGGTATGCCAGCGGCCGGGCTACCGGCGACCAGCATACCGATGCCGGGAGCCCGACCGCCGGCATACCGACAGTGTGGCGAGTGCAAATGAGCCCCTTATGGGCTCACTGCGCTCGCCACGCTGCGGGCACGGTGCACACTATTTTATACTCCCTCCAGGGGGGTCGTGGACCCCCACGAGGGAGAATAAGTGTCGGTATGCCGGCAGTCGGGATTCCAGTGCCGGTATACTGTGCACCGGAATCCCGACAGCCGGCATACTGAAGACCACCCCAAATATAGGGCCTTATTCGGGTAAACCAAAAAAGTAAGAAATTGAGCAAAACCATGCTGCACTGCAGTTGGGGCAGATGTAACAGAGATTATGGGGTAAATTTTACTCAGGTGGGAGTTTTTTTTAGAATTGGTGATGTTGCCCACAATCAATCAATCAATCAGATTTTATCTATTATCTTTTAGAAACAGCTAAATCAGCCATTTCCAACAGGTGTGCCGTCATGCTGCTCGTCAGAGATTCCCGCCTCCGCCCGCCACACAGACCAGCCACAGCCCGCTCACACAGATCCGCTGCCGCCCGCACACAGACCCGCCGCCACACAGACCTGCCGCCGCCCACACACAGACCCACTGCCACACAACCCACCGTTGTCCACCACACAGACCTGCCGCAGCCGACTGCCAGATATGCCTGCTCGCCGGGCAGCGCTGCACTACTGCAATAGCCGGTCCGGGACCTATGGTGAATCATAGGACACGCATGCGCTGCACTACTGCAATAGCCGGTCCGTGACCTATGGTGACTCATAGGTCACGCACGCACATTGTGCTACACCCGCCTGCAGTGCACACTCACTCACTGCTGCTCCTCCATGCTGCCTCATCCCAGTGCTCCTCACTCCCCACTGAGAGGAAAAGTTTTAAGGTTACAAACACACATACACACACACACACACACACACACACAGACATTACTATAGAGGGGCTGGTGTGTGGAATTACTATAGGTGGGGCAGGTGTGTGGAATTAATATAGGAGGGGAAGATGTGTGGAATTACTGTAGGGGGGCAGGTGTGTGGAATTACTGTAGGGGGGCAGGTGTGTGGAATTACTGTAGGGGGGGAGGTGTGTGGAATTACTATAGGGGGGCAGGTGTGTGGAATTACTGTAGGGGCAGGTGTTTGGCATTAATATAAATCTGTTTTATTACCGTGGGGACAAAAAAACTGATGGTGTGCCTTGGCAATTTTTAAATTTTGTTTAATGTGCCACGAGTTTAAAAAGGTTGAAAATCACTGAGCTAGATAAATGTTAAGTAGAATCTGATTGGTTGCTATTAGCAACATCACCGGTTCTGAAAAAAAACTCCCACCTTAGTAAGTTTACCCCTTTGATTTGTGTGGGGTGTGTTCAAACTGAAATCTAACTTGCACTGTAGAAATTTAACAGCCAGTGTTTACCGTGCACAGAAACAATATAACCCACCCAAATCTAAATCTCTCTGCACATATTACATCTGCCGCACCTGCAGTGCAACATGGTTTTACCCAATTGCTTACTTTTTTAGTTTGCCAACAAACCTGAATAACCTCCACAATCACATATCACATCCAAAAAACAATTCTCAGTCAGCGGGAAGAAGTTACTGTAGTTTCCCAGCTGTTGGGATACCGGCGGTCAGGTTACCAATTCCAGAATCCTAACAGCCAAGGGAATCCCGGCGGTCAGAATGTGGCTTGCAAGGTGACACTGAGCTCGCCGTCGGGATCCCGCTTGTCGAGATTGGACTTATGACCGCCGGGATCCCATATTGATTCCCAGTCAGCTAGCTACATTGAACTGTGCACGTTAAAGGAATGATAGACAATTCTGCATATAAGAATTGCCTCTTGTCTCCTTTTGTCTCCACAGTGGATTAATAGATGTAGAATCTTTGAGTGCCAGAGGTATGATGATGTTATGGATTCTATTTCTATATTCAAAGCGGTGTCATATCAATAATGGGTGCAGTGTGTGGTGCACACAGGCCTCTAGGTCCCGGGGTGCCCACACTGCACACCCTGTACCTAGTTTTTCAATGCTAACCTCTCTGGAGTTCCCTGTCGGTTGCAGCAGCGCTGCACAAATCACCGGAAAAATAACATGATGGCCATTTTCCTGCCATTTTGTGCATGTGCAGTAGGAAGATCAGTAGGAAGATCACAGGGAAATGACGCCGCACCATTTTCCTGGAGACTTGTGCATGCTCACTAGATTTTGGCACAGCATTAGGGTCTTCTAGTGACCCTAGTGCCCAGAGTCTCTGCACTGACAGTTAGAGATGAGGGGGCCCAGACAGAAACTGCACATGGATCCCCTCTTCTCTTAATATGTCCAAGGGTTAATAAAATGGGCATGACTATGCCCTTTAATCTAAAAATATTTTAATAATAAAATAATTGCAGGCCTCGCACACTCCACAAGGGGGCGCTGTTTTGACACAGAGGGGGTGCAGGGGAGGGCACCCGCTTTCTACCTTACTTGATCTGGAAGCAGGTCCCTCCTCCCCGGCCAGCTCCATCTTCTCAGTGATATTTTTGAAGATGACGCTGTCTGCTAGAGAATAAAGATCTTTGCTTTCTATGTGTGCTGCCATCTTTCTAAAGATAACACCGGGAAGACTGCTTCACCACCGAGCGACCACTGCACAGGTATACCTGGGGGAGGAATATGCCAGAAGTGCCACATGGGCAGTCCAGCTCTGGATACAATTTAACTTCTAAGCACAAAGATTGTGTTATTTTACCACAAGAACATTTTCCTCTCTTAGGGGTTTAACAGTCTTAAGACAGTTGCTATAGCAAATTTTTGGCTTATGGGGGATATTCCGAGTTGATCGCTACCTGCTGTTGTTCGCAGCGCAGCGATCAGGATAAAAATTGTCATTTCTGCGCATGCAAATGCACCGCAATGTGCACGCACGACGTACGGGTACAAAGAGCATCGTGGTTTTGCACAGGTTCTAGAGAAGCTTTCAGTCACACGGCCGAACGCAGGAAGATTGACATGAAGTGGGTGTTTCTGGGTGTCAACCGACCATTTTGAGGGAGTGCTTATCAAAACACAGGCATGTCAGGAAAAACGCAGGTGTGGCTGGGTGAACGCTGGACAAGTGTGTGACGTCAAAAGCCATCCCTCCGTCGATAGAATCAACGCACACGAAGAGTAACTACAGAGCTGGTCTTGCTTTGCACAAAATGATTTTGCAGGCGCTCTGCTGCACAAGTGTTCACACTTCTGCAAAGCAAAAATACACTCCCTGGTGGGCGGTGACAATGCGTTTGCACGGCTGCTAAAAGTAGCTAGTGAGCGATCAACTCGGAATGACCCCCTATGAGGAATAAGGAGCTAATTCAGTAAGGATCGTAAAAAGTACAAATTTTCAAAAACTGCAACCAATCACAAAATTGCGAAAGCACGCCCAAACGGAAAATCTGCAACACTAATTTAATGTTACAAAAAAAAGGTGGACTTGTCAAATTTGCTAATTTTGCGATGAGATTTAAAAATCCGCATTTTTTGCGTAAAGTTCTTATGTCACAATTTAACATCAGTCACACATAACATTGAGCCAACCATGCCTACTGACAGGATGCGTCGAACAACAAGACGAGCTATTTCCGCTGGTGAATCCACAAACGCAGGCGGAAAAAGGAAAATAAAATATTTTTTTTTAATGTTGAAAGTTTACATATACAGTATGACATATTCATGTTTCTTTGTTATTATTAATATTCCTTATGTTATTGTTTAATGTGAAAATATAAAAAAAGTGGTGCATAATTAAAATGTCCACAAAATCGCAATTATTGTGGTGATGTTATTGAACATATGTTTCTTTGTTAAGGGGGGGGGGGGGGGGAAATGTACACATGTACTGTATGTGGGTATGATTTTTGAAGATAATAATTGTTGCTTTAAATCATGAAAAAACTCAGCTTTTAAACAAAAAGCCATTAACCAAACAAAAAAACTTGCTTGTAAATGTTATTGTACATGTTTGTGGGAAAACAAGTGTGTTCTTGACAAACCTGCATTGTTATTAACTTAAAGAATTATTAGGTTACTAACATATTTTAGAGTAATACACGTGTTAATTAGTTTATAGCTTCCTTACATGAATTGTGGTCTGCAGTGCGAGATGCTTCAGCTGGGTGTAATGAAGCAATGATTGTAGTATACAGGGGTTAATGTGGGGGGGAACGAGGTGGAACTGAGTACCACCACCTGTAATGGTAGGGGAAACTAGTTCCACCACCTCCATTTCCCTGCACAGTAATTCCAATAGAAAAACGTGTCCCATCACCTACGTCAATAGATGTTGCAGGTGGCGCTAGTGTTTCTGATGAGATGCAGCCACCTCCCCCTTAATCAGATCCGGATGACTCCATGGTGGTCCTCCATTTACAACCCACCCCTCCTGGTATTCACACACGCTGTGTCTGTTGGACAGCATTCATCCCCTCCTCAGGTCCCAGTGGATTATTTTCCGGAACGGCGTATGTGATGTAATGCTGTCAACGCTGCTGAAGTGAAGATACATCTTGAGGACAAGATGAGAGGGGGAAGTAGGGACAAGAGAGGTGGGGAAGCTGCTGTAGGGATACAGGGCATGGAGATGCTAGACGGAATACAAGCGGTGAGCTGCTGGAGTGACAGGCAGAGATGTGAATTAGGGGCACACTGTGGGCATTGTGTGTAAGGGGCACTATTACTGTGGGAATTCTGTATATAAGCAGCACTACTACTGTGGACATTATGTGTATAAGCGGCACTACTCTGGTCATTATGTGTAAGGGGCACTACTATTGTGGGCATTGTGTGTAAGGGGCATTACTATTGTGGGCATTGTGTGTAAGGGGCACTTCTGTGAGCATTGTATCTAAGGGGCACTACTGTGTGGCATAATGTGTACAGGGGAATGGGGGACTTCCGGTGGGCTTGCCGAACGTAACGGACGCATTTTAATGAGGGCTCTCCAGCAAAGAACACCATCTGGGGCCGCCATACCCCCCTCCAACCCGGGTGACAACATATAGGAAGCGGTGGGGATAACCTTTTCGTTGAAACACAATTCCTCTCACTTACAATTTGCTGTATCATGGAGAAAATTGTGGCTAAAAATCCAACTAACACTAAAGGCTCTCAATCACTGAGACAGAAAGAGAAACCTCCTACAATCACAACATCCCCTCTCTCTGCTTCTCCCTCCAGGAATGACTCTCCAGCTTCGCCTGATCTCTCTCTCCTTAACTCTGCCTCGGCAAAACGGGCCAAAGAAATATCGACATATTGTCTCCTTTATTAGACGCCAAACTAGCCCCCCTCACCGAGGCCGTGACTTCGGCGACCGCACTTTTGAAACAACATACTTCCCGCTTAACGGAAGCCGAAGATAGGAACTCAACCCTGGAGGATGAGTTACAGGAGGCAAAAAATTTGTTACACACCCAAGATACCAATATGCTGGCATTTCAAGATAGGTTAGAGGACCTTGAAAATCGGAATTGACGGCATCATTTGCGTCTCATCGGTCTGCCGGAATCAGTGAAACCCAAAGAATTGCTTTACATTGTGTCGTCCTGGCCTTCAGAGGCTCTAGGGTTGCCTTCCCCAGTCAGACCGCTCCAAGTAGAGAGAGCACACTGGGTCAGCCCTGATAAGCACGATAAGCAACCACAGCGCTCTCGTCCAGTCATATTTCGTCTTCTGAATTATCTTGATAAAGTGTTGATACTAGACGCATACAGAAAGGTGAAAGATCTCAACTATGAGAGCGCCTGTTTATTATTGTTCCCGGACTTTTCTTTCCAGGTCTCCACCAAACACCGGGAATTCTCGCCTGTCTGCTCGGAGCTCTTTTCCAAAGGCATTCGTTTTGCCCTCTTATACCCTGCGAAACTTTGGGTTCACCACAATAGGACTTCCTCCTTTTTTGAAACCCCTCAAGCTGCAAGGAACTTTGTATCCTCACTGAGCTCTGTCTCATCTACCGTTGACACGGACTGACACTATACTTGATAAGTATTGGATTCACTGCTTACATATGGTGTTGTTGTTCTTACAGTTAATTTCATGATGCCAGGGAGGTTCTGCAAACTTCATTACAGTCATGCAAAAGTAGGTACAATAGGGTGCGCTAATGAGCACTCAATTGATTGTGAAGATATTAATCCTCTAAGTGATTCCAATAGTGAAAAACAAATAGAATTCCCTTTATCAGCGGGAATATGTAATACTTCCCTTAAGACTTCACCAATGCGTACAATTTTCCAGCAGGTTCCATCGAGCTCTCTAGATCTGCTCTCACTCCTGAAAAACGCTGTCTTCCACAGATGCTGGCAGGTTGTCTTTCCCCTCCTGCCTGTCACCGGCTCTGCTGTAAGCGTTCTTCGACGACTCCTGTCAGCATGCACTGCTTGTATGACTGCAGATCAGTGGTTCTCCTCACACCCCTGGTGAGAAGGAGCAGGAACAGGCATGGAGGAGTTCACCGATGGTCATTCCCTCTTTAGAGTGATCCCAGGTGCGCCCTGTCACCGGCTCTGCTGTAAGCGTTCTTCGACGACTCCTGTCAGCATGCACTGCTTGGAGAACCACTGATCTGCAGTCATACAAGCAGTGCATGCTGACAGGAGTCGTCGAAGAACGCTTACAGCAGAGCCGGTGACAGGCTGAAAAATTGTACGCATTGGTGAAGTGTTAAGGGAAGTATTACATATTCCCACTGATAAAGGGAATTCTATTTGTTTTTCACTATTGGAATCACTTAGAGGATTAATATCTTCACAATCAATTGATTGCTCATTAGCGCACCCTATTGTACCTACTTTGCATGTACACAAATACACCCAGGTACAGGGGAATACCTTTGGTTCAAAATGGGTGCTGCTGAACTAGAGCTTATCTGGTGCCACATTAGCTCTAGAGCCCTACCCATAGTACTTCATTACAGTCATGTCTATTGTTTATTTGGCAGGGTTGGGGTTGGCGCTCCAACTCCTTTTTTTCCATGTTTCCCCTTCTCCTTTTCTACCTCCTTTTTCCCCCTTCTTGTCTTATAATAGCAGTTTTTTGGTTATTGCGGCCTTTTAGGCCCTCATACTGTGTTCTGAAAATGTTGAAAATGATTGACAGAAGATGTTTGATGTATTTTTCAAATGATTATTCACACACTAGGGGGTATATTTACTAAGATTCGTAATGTTCTGAATTTGTTTGAAGTTGAAACACGACTGACATCGGTAGTGTGAATTTGCAACTTTTTGTTTTTTTTACGGCTCATTTACTAAGCGTTCGTAAATTGTGTTTTCGTATTTTCCGATGTCGATGTCATTCGTAATATATTTCATGTGATCGCGGCCGACTCTTGTTTTTCCGGACGTATTTTGTTGGTCTTTTTACGAATTCGTATCTTTAATTTCCACGGCAGTGTTTTTGACCCTTCCCGGCCGCGTTATTTTCTTACTTTCGTTTTCGTCACTCGTCCGTGATTGGTTGTGTTTGTCATGGAGGAGTGTCTGTGCTTATTAGTATAAAAACGCCCCCAACCAGCCGCACCTCGTGGGTTTAGCTAGTGGAGAGGTGAGAGGAAGTTGGTGTTTTGGAGTTGGTGATTTGTTGGTCGGTTTTGGAGGTTTCTTGCGATTGTTGAGTGCTGTATTGTGTGTGTAAGTAGTGTTGTGGTAATTGTTGTGTGGTCTCTAAAAAGTTTGTGTCATTTTTAGTGTTTGTGCATTTTACTTTCAGTCTATTGTCATTGTTTTTGTGAGTGTGTGTGTGTGTGTGTGTGTGTGTGTGTGTGTGTGTGTGTGTGTGTGTGTTTGTGTGTGTGTGTGTGTGTGTGTGTGTGTGTGGTTGGTGTGCAGTGGTAGTGGAGGAGTGTGTTTTGTGTTTTTTTTTGTTAGTGTTATTTGTTGTTTGTCATTATTATGTCCCAGTCAGAGGTGAGTGAGAGGGAGGAGATGAGTTAGAGGGAGGAGGTGAGTGAGGTGGAGGAGGTGAGTGAGGGGGAGGAGGTTAGTGAGGTGGAGGAGGGTGTGGTTGCTGCTGTGGCCTCGAGTGATAGTGACAGTGATGGTGGTGTTGCTCCGCAGCCACGCACCACTACCAAGACGGGCAGAAATGTTAAATTTAGCTTTGCGGAAAATATGGCTTTGGTGCATGAGTTGTTGTGCCATCATCGCCAGCTGTTTGGGCGTGATGCGGCCAAGGTGCCTTCGCGCAGGAAAACTGTTCTGTGGGGGAAGGTAGTAGCGGCAGTAAACAGTGAGGGTGTGGTGAAGAGGACCGAGGACACGTGTCGGAAGAGATTCTATGACATCAAGCGTCGTGTCAAGGCCAAGATGGCAAAGGAGGCTAAGTCAGCCAGGCAAACAGGGGGTGGCCATCCCTTTATAGCGTCTTATCGGGAGTGGGAGGAACATGTGCGGACCCTTATTCCGCATGAAGTTGTTGGTGCGACTAATGTGTGGGATTCGGATCGTCCTAGGCCTGATGGTGAGTTAATTTTTACAAATCTGTTATATCTGCATATGTGTTTATGTCTAATTAGTTTTTTTTTTTAAATGATATCGTATTGTTAATATATTTTTATGTTCTAAATTGATTATCTATTTCTGTTTTTTTTTATAATATTTTGCGTTTGTATAGTGAGGTGTTAGGTAGTAATGTTTTTTTTTTTTTTTTGTTTAATGTCTGCTGTATTTTACTTGTCTTTGTGGCCAATATGTTAGTGTAGATGGCTAAGTATTGTATGTTTTTTTTATTTAAAATTTCTAATTTTTTGGTTTTTATATTTTTTAATAAAAATGTACTCATTAATGTAATAATTTAAAATATATGGGAATACATGTGTGTATATTCAGCTGTTGGCCATGGAAAATTAGACTACTTGGCTATGTTTATGTCTTTGGAAATGGAACCTCATTAGCCTGTTTACAAAAAATGAAGCAAACCATTGTTTCAACATTTATTGTTAGAAACTGTAACCATAATGGTAATCATATGTCCACATCACTAAATGTTGCTGCTTACAAAAGTACACACTGTAATTAAAGGTCATAAACACCAATGTATCATTTTTACAGTACGAAAGCAAGCCACCACTTCCAGAACACAAGCAACACTGTCAAGAGCTGTGGATGCTGGCAATACAGGTAACACAAAAATGACACCTGTTAATGTGTCCACCACAAAAATAACATAAAAACTAATGTTTGCATTAATCCATAGGAACTTCAACATCGCATCACAGTCCACAAAGACGTCCTTCACAGGGGTCTGGCAGCCACACGAGCAGGCCTAGCAAGAGACGTCATCCTGATGTCGCACCAACACCAGCATTAAGCACACCCCCACATCGTATTTCTACTGTGCTGCCTCAGCCACAAGAATACATTTTGGAGAGTACTCAATCACAGGGACCACATTCCCCTCAGCTGTCTGGTGAGTAAACACAAAACACAAATTACACATCAGCCAAAAAATGTAATAATGCTAGTACTTATCCACAGCAGCAAGCACATTGCTTGCAAATTGTTAAAATTCAAAAACCAATTATTATTTTTTTTTAAATTAAAGTGTTCTCTTGTGCCTTACAGTAGTATTGTGTTGTCATTATTTATTTGAATAGTAAAATATTGAGCTTCAGGTAGATTCACACCCTTTCACAATGGTGATAGAATTCATATTGTCATTTACTGTTTGAAATTTTAATGCAAGTACGATATGGCGGGTGACAAATCACTTTTTTTTCATGGTGTAAACTTTGTACCTCTGTGTGTTTGTTTCGTAAGTGTGTTATTTGTCAAACATGTGTCCACTTTTGTTTTGAAGTCATTTTTGTCAACATAAAAACCAACATAATTGGCCTTTTTGATTGTGTATACGAGTCTTGGTGAACATCCTAATTTGCTTAAGAAAAATGTTTGACAAACAAGTCTAGAAAGTTAAACTAAATATCAAAACCAGCATAATTTTCAAATACACTCAAATGTTGTCCCCTTAAACCCCATACAGAACCAGACATCATGCCCCCGGAAGCCCAGCAGGAATCTGAACAGGATACATACACCCTCCATCTGCAAGCAATAGATGTTAACCAACCAAACACGCCTCAGGAAAGTACCCCACCACCTCAAATGTCACCACACCCACAATTGAGCCAAACAACCCCCCCGCAACAACCTGAACCATCATTTTGGGTAACATGGAACCAACAACAGGCACAGAATTTTTATTGCCTACACACACACACCCAATACCTAGCCTGTCTGCCCCATCATCTCCCGAGACTGTGTAGAAACACAAGCAGGCTCAATGTCCAGCTATGCAGAGTCGCAAACAGTATGGAGCAGATGAGAGCAGATAACAGCAAACTTATTGTTACCTTTCAGCGCATAATGGATGAACAACACCGACATCAACAGGCCCTCATTCAGTTAAATCAAAGTGATCAAATTATATCAGAAACCATGTCTCGCATCATAGACAACAACACAACAGCCACAAAACAACTTACGGCAACCCTGGCTAACCTCAGTCAAAATATTAATTTGTTGGCACAACACCAACAAGGTTCCAGCTCAGGGACCAACACACCTACACAGACCCCAATTTAATCACCAGTTCGAAGATCCAGCCGAACCCGCTCCACTGCCCAAACCAAACCAAACCCACGTCAGCCACCAAAGAACAGCCTAAGAAATAGGCCACCCTGCACCTGGAGACACATTGTTGACAAAACTAGGTCTACACAATAGCAGTTATTTGTAATGAAAACACATGTTGTACAGTAATAAATGTGAAAAGTGATTGATGTGCAATGTGTTATGTGCAAAAAACTGTCAGTGTAAGAGGAAAATTCTTAGAGTTAACACTCACATGTGTTGGGAATATTCTAGCATCATTACTAACATGAACGTTTACCACATCATAGCCATAATTATGTGTAAACAATTGTGTAAGGTTGGTGTTAGTCAATGTATGTTTGGCTAATTGGTACACAATACTCAATGTCCATTATGTTGTGCTAATGAGTTAACATATTGGAAACACAGCTTTAGAAGAAAGTCGACACACAACAAACACAAACAATAGGCTAAACAATAATGGTTGTTAGTGCATACTAAATTATTATGTAGTATTGTGGCAAACATTACCTTGAATGTGAAAAAAAAACTTTTAACATTATAAACACATAATTACTTACCAAAACCACTATACAAATAGCTAAGTAACTGATACCCAACAGTTAGACATAAACACATATCAAGCAAATAAACAACACTCAGCTGACTAGCTCAAGAGGGAGCAAGAGCCACATTACTACAGAAAATACATTGGTGTGCCTTAATTGTTCATATACAAAGCACACAGGCAAATTTACTTACCACTAAAATGTGCCAAAATCAGGTCCTGCCTTACCTGCCTCCCTATATCTGTACTCACAGTGTCGCCAGATGTTTCTAACTCCTCTGCTTGCTGTTTTCTTCTTCATCATCATCATCATCATCATCATCATCATGTGGCAGATGTTGCTGCAAACACATGTTATGAAGAAAACAGCAGCAGAACACAATCCTAGTCACCTTTAAGGGACTATACAACAAAAGCCCGGCAGACTTATCCAGACACCGAAACCTTGATTTCAGTACACCAAAATATCGTTCTATCACATTCCGCGTAGACTTATGTGCATGATTGTAATTGTGTTCAGAAGGGGAATCAGGGGCGGACAATGGAGTCAGAAGCCAAGAGTAGCAGCCATAACCCCGATCACCTGAAAAACAGAGATTATCAGCATTGTAAAACATTGATGCACAAACACAGTGCTAAAATAATATGCAGGTTGAGGTAAGCACAAAATTAAACACAAATACTTGGTACATACCCAGCAGCCAGCCATCCGGCATTTCTCCAGCATCAAATTTATCAAAGAGGGATGACTGACTGAGGATGAAGGAGCCATGGCAGCCGCCAGGGTAACCCGCAACAACACTCATAATTTTGAGTTTTGCATCACAAACCACCTGGACATTAGTTAATTGGCCAAAATGTCTATTTATATAAATATATTGCCTGCCCCTAGGTGGTCTCAGCTCAACGTGTGTGCAATCTATGGCACCCAGCACATTTGGCATGCCAGTAAGCTCATAGAAAGCTACCCTGACTGCATGCCACTGAGACTCCTGGGTAGGGAAGCAGATAGAGGCATCTATGTGTGGTTCAAATGCATCCAAAACCTGAGTGTACAGTCAAAAATATAAGGTGAGTGTCTTAAGCACTTTGTTCAAATATACTGTTATAAATTCTCATTACACAATACAGAAATGGGGCATAGAGGAGTATGTATGGTTGCCTCACCTGATTAAAATATGTTGAAAAGGTGGGCTGTGAGATTCCTATTACATCGCCTGTCACAGGCTTAAAGCTGCCAGTAGCCATAAAGTGCAACACAGCCAGGAGTTTGTGCAGGCCTGAGACAGAGCGAGAGCGTGCTGTCTCAGGGTCTAGGTCCAGTTTGACTAGGTCATACAGACGGAAAATGTTGGTCCTATTTAGCCTGAACATCTGTATGACCTGGTCATCGGCCAATGCGTTTAAGTTCAAACGCCCCCTAAAAAACCGAGGCCTGCGCAACCTCCGCGGCACCTGTACATCCTGCTGACAATGTTCAGTTTCCTGGCCCTGGTTTCTTGTAGCCTCATGGAGCAGTCTGAGGAATCCCACAGCAAAACCAAATTCACTGCTACACACGGCAGCAGCCATTTCAGAGTGATTGATTTGGCAAATGTGCTGGCCCACCTTTTAAAGGGCCAAAAATGCAGGTGTGATTAATGATGAAGTCGGAACACATGTAAACACGCTTCTCATAAGCAGGTCTACTTTTTTCCCGTGTTTTTTTACGAATTGTATTTTTTTACGAGCGCAAATGCTCTTTCACGGTAGAGATTTCAAATCCGAATGCATAGTAAATGACCGAGTTCTATACCTAAACAGCCGCGTTTGACCGATGGTGTATTCATTTGTATTTTTACAACACAGCCGTAAAAAAATACGAATGCCCTCATCACTGCCGAGATTTGAGTTCAGTAAATTCCCGAGATGACACTTTGAACAAAAAACACCAAATCGGTCAAAATCGGGAGCTTAGTATATATACCCCTAGGTTTCTACTATTATATTTTGTGCTCTTGTTGGATTTTATATTTAGCTGTCTTCATTGGCCTACTCGCTGGGATAGGCCAATACCCGACATGGATTTATATTTCTGCTCCAGACACCCTAGAAGGGGTATAGGCTGATTTTATGGCGTCTCCTTCACTCAATGTCCCCCAACACTCCAAAACCTCTTTTAAATAGTGATGTGCACCGGACATTTTTCGGGTTTTGTGTTTTGGTTTTGGATTCGGTTCCGCGGCCGTGTTTTGGATTCGGACGCGTTTTGGCAAAACCTCACCGACATTTTTTTGTCGGATTCGGGTGTGTTTTGGATTCGGGTGTTTTTTTCAAAAAACCCTAAAAAACAGCTTAAATCATAGAATTTGGGGGTCATTTTGATCCCATGGTATTATTAACCTCAATAACCATAATTTCCACTCATTTCCAGTCTATTCTGAACACCTCACAATATTATTTTTAGTCCTAAAATTTGCACCGAGGTCGCTGGATGGCTAAGCTAAGCGACACAAGTGGCCGACAAAAACACCTGCCCATCTAGGAGTGGCACTGCAGTGTCAGACAGGATGGCCCTTCAAAAAAATTGTCCCCAAACAGCACATGATGCAAAGAAAAAAAGAGGCGCACCAAGGTCACTGTGTGACTAAGCTAAGCGACACAAGTGGCCGACACAAACACCTGGCCCATCTAGGAGTGGCACTGCAGTGTCAGACAGGATGGCACTTCAAAAAAATTGTCCCCAAACAGCACATGATGCAAAGAAAAATGAAAGAAAAAAGAGGTGCAAGATGGAATTGTCCTTGGGCCCTCCCACCCACCCTTATGTTGTATAAACAGGACATGCACACTTTAACGAACCCATCATTTCAGCGACAGGGTCTGCCACACGACTGTGACTGAAATGACTGGTTGGTTTGGGCCCCCACCAAAAAAGAAGCAATCAATCTCTCCTTTCACAAACTGGCTCTACAGAGGCAAGATGTCCTCCTCATCATCATCCTCCGATTCCTCACCCCTTTCACTGTGTACATCCCCCTCCTCACAGATTATTAATTCGTCCTCACTGGAATCCACCATCTCAGATCCCTGTGTACTTTCTGGAGGCAATTGCTGGTGAATGTCTCCACGGAGGAATTGATTATAATTCATTTTGATGAACATCATCTTCTCCACATTTTCTGGAAGTAACCTCGTACGCCGATTGCTGACAAGGTGAGCGGCTGCACTAAACACTCTTTCGGAGTACACACTGGAGGGAGGGCTACTTAGGTAGAATAAAGCCAGTTTCTGCAAGGGCCTCCAAATCGCCTCTTTTTCCTGCCAGTATACGTACGGACTGTCTGACTTGCCTACTTGGATGCGGTCACTCATATAATCCTCCACCATTCTTTCAATGGTGAGAGAATTATATGCAGTGACAGTAGACGACATGTCAGTTGGCAGGTCCTTCAGTCCGGACCAGATGTCAGCACTCGCTCCAGACTGCCCTGCATCACCGCCAGCGGGTGGGCTCGGAATTCTTAGCCATTTCCTCGCACCCCCAGTTGCGGGAGAATGTGAAGGAGGAGATGTTGACGGGTCATGTTCCGCTTGACTTGACAATTTTCTCACCAGCAGGTCTTTGAACCTCTACAGACTTGTGTCTGCCGGAAAGAGAGATACAACGTAGGTTTTAAATCTAGGATCGAGCACGGTGGCCAAAATGTAGTGCTCTGATTTCAACAGATTGACCACCCGTGAATCCTGGTTAAGCGAATTAAGGGCTCCATCCACAAGTTCCACATGCCTAGCGGAATCGCTCTGCTTTAGCTCCTACTTCAATCTCTCCAGCTTCTTCTGCAAAAGCCTGATGAGGGGAATGACCTGACTCAGGCTGGCAGTGTCTGAACTGACTTCACGTGTGGCAAGTTCAAAGGGTTGCAGAACCTTGCACAACGTTGAAATCATTCTCCACTGCGCTTGAGTCAGGTGCATTCCCCCCTCCTTTGCCTATATCGTAGGTAGCTGTATAGGCTTGAATGGCCTTTTGCTGCTCCTCCATCCTCTGAAGCATATAGAGGGTTGAATTCCACCTCGTTTCCACCTCTTGCTTCAGATGATGGCAGGTCAGGTTCAGGAGTGTTTGCTGGTGCTCCAGTCTTCAGCACGCCCCTGTTGTTTTTTAAATAATTCTGCACCACCAAATTCAATGTATGTGCAAAACATGGGACATGTTGGAATTTGCCCACATGTAATGCACGCACAATATTGGTGGCGTTGTCCGATGTCACAAATCCCCAGGAGAGTCCAATTGGGGTTAGCCATTCTGCGATGATGTTCCTCAGTTTCCGTAAGAGGTTGTCAGCTGTGTGCCTCTTATGGAAAGCGATGATACAAAGCGTAGCCTGCCTAGGAAGGAGTTGGCGTTTGCGAGATGCTGCTACTGGTGCCGCCGCTGCTGTTCTTGCTGCGGGAGGCAATACATCTACCCAGTGGGCTGTCACAGTCATACAGTCCTGAGTCTGCCCTGCTCCACTTGTCCACATGTCCGGTGGGTACAACTGCATTTTTTAGGACACTGGTGATTCTTTTTCTGACGTCTGTGTACATTTTCGGTATCGCCTGACTAAAGAAATGGAACCTAGATGGTATTTGGTACCGGGGACACAGTACCTCAATTAATTCTCTAGTTCCCTGTGAATTAACGGTGGATACCGGAAACACGTTTTTCACCACCCAGGCTGCCAAGGCCTGAGTTATCCGCTTTGCAGCAGGATGACTGCTGTGATATTTCATCTTCCTCGCAAAGGACTGTTGGACAGTCAATTGCTTACTGGAAGTAGTACAAGTGGTCTTCCGACTTCCCCTCTGGGATGACGTTCAACTCCCAGCAGCAACAACAGCAGCGCCAGCAGCAGTAGGCATTACACTCAAGGATGCATCGGAGGAATCCCAGGCAGAAGAGGACTCGTCAGACTTGACAGTAACATGGCCTGCAGGACTATTGGCTTTCCTGTCTAAGGAGGAAATTGACTCTGAGGGAGTTGGTGGTGTGGTTTGCAGGAGCTTGGTTACAAGAGGAAGGGATTTAGTTGGCAGTGGACTGCTTCCGCTGTCACCCAAAGTTTTGAACTTGTCAATGACTTCTGATGAATGCGCTCCAGGAGACGTATAAGGGAGGATGTTCCTAGGTGGTTAACGTCCTTACCCCTACTTATTACAGCTTGACAAAGGCAACACACGGCTTGACACCAGTTGTCCGCATTTTTGTTGAAATAATTCCACACCAAAGAGGTGATTTTTTTTGTAATTTGACCAGGCATGTCAATGGCCATATTCGTCCCAAGGACAACAGGTGTCTCCCCGGGTGCCTGACTTAAACAAACCACCTCACCATCAGAATCCTCCTTATCAATTTCCTCCCCAGCGCCAGCAACACCCATATCCTCATCCTGGTGTACTTCAACAGTGAGATCTTCAATTTGGCTATCAGGAACTGGACTGCGGGTGCTCCTTCCAGCACTTGCAGGGGGCGTGCAAATGGTGGAAGGCGCCACCTCTTCCCGTCCAGTGTTGGGAAGGTCAGGCATCGCAACTGACACAATTGGACTCTCCTTGGGGATTTGTGATTTAGAAGAACGCACAGTTCATTGCTGTGCTTTTGCCATCTTAACTCTTTTAAGTTTTCTAGCAGGAGGATGAGTGCTTCCATCCTCATGTGAAGCTGAACCACTAGCCATGCACATAGGCCAGGGCCTCAGCCGTTCCTTGCCACTCTGTGTCGTAAATGGCATATTGGCAAGTTTACGCTACTCTACAGACGCTTTTAATTTAGATTTTTGGGTCATTTTACTGAACTTTTGTTTTTTGGATTTTACATGCTCTCTACTATGACATTGGGCATCGGCCTTGGCAGATGACGTTGATGGCATTTCATCGTCTCGGCCATGACTATTGGCAGCAGCTTCAGCACGAGGTGGAAGTGGATCTTGATCTTTCCCTATTTTACCCTCCATATTTTTGTTCTCCATTTTTTAATGTGTGGAATTATATGCCAGTAATATATCAATAGCAATGGCTTACTACTATATATATTGCGTACAAAAACTTAAATGCACCACAGGTATGGATGGATAGTATACTTGATGACACAGAGGTAGGTAGAGCAGTGGCCTACTGTACCGTACTGCTATATATTATATACTGGTGGTCAGCAAAATTATGCACTGTCCTACTACTTTATATATACTGCGCACAAAAACTTAAATGCACCACAGGTATGGATGAATAGTATACTTGACGACACAGAGGTAGGTAGAGCAGTGGCCTACTCTACCGTACCGCTATATATTATATACTGGTTGTCAGCAAAATTATGCACTGTCCTACTACTATATATATACTGCGCACAAAAACTTAAATGCACTACAGGTATGGATGGATAGTATACTTGACAACATAGAGGTAGGTAGAGCAGTGGCCTACTGTACCGTACTGCTATATATTATATACTGGTGGTCAGCAAAATTATGCACTGTCCTACTACTATATATATACTGCGCACAAAAACTTGGATAGTATACTTGACGACACAGAGGTAGGTAGAGCAGTGGCCTACTGTACCGTACTGCTATATATTATATACTGGTGGTCAGCAAAATTATGCACTGTCCTACTACTATATATATATACTGTGCACAAAAACTTAAATGCACCACAGGTATGGATGGATAGGTATACTTGACGACAAAGAGGTAGGTAGAGCAGTGGCCTACTGTACCGTACTGCTATATAGTATATACTGGTGGTCAGCAAAATTATGCACTGTCCTACTACTATATATAAACTGCACACAAAAACTTAAATGCACCACAGGTATGGATGGATAGTATACTTGACGACACAGAGGTAGGTAGAGCAGTGGCCTACTGTACCGTACTGCTATATATTATATACTGGTGGTCAGCAAAATTCTCCTTATATAGAATACGAATCTCGCAAAGAATCCGATAGCGGGATGATGACGTTCGGGCGCGCTCGGGTTAAACGAGCAAGGCGGGAGGATCCGAGTTTGCTCGGAACCATGCAAAAATGGGTGAAGTTCGGGGGGGTTTGGATCCCGAGGAACTGAACCAGCTCATCACTAGTAATAACTAGTGATGAGCGGGTTCGGTTCCCCGGAATCCGAACCCCCCCCCGACCTTCACCCATTTTACGCGGTTCCGAGGCGGACTCAAATCTTCCCACCTTGCTCGGTTAACCCGAGAGCGCCCGAAAGTCATCATCCCACTGTCGGATTCTCGCGAGATTCGTATTCTATATAAGGAGCCGCGCGTCACTGCCATTTTCACTCGTGGATTAGAGATGATAGGGAGAGGACGTGTACAGCGTTCTCTCAGTTATGTTCAGTGTGCTGCAAATATCTGTGCTCAGTGTGCTGCAAATATCTGTGCTCAGTGTGCTTGTAAATATCTGTGCTCAGTGTGCTTTATTGTGGGGACTGGGGACCACCAGTATTATATAGTAGGAGGACAGTGCAGAGTTTTGCTGACCAGTGACCACCAGTATTATTCATTCTCTGCCTGAAAAACGCTCCATATCTGTGCTGCATTTTAGTATATAGTAGGAGGACAGTGCAGAATTTTGCTGACCAGTGACCATCAGTATCATAACAGTACGGTACAGTAGTCCACTGCTCTACCTACCTCTGTGTCATCAAGTATACTTTCCATCCATACCTGTGGTGCATTTTAGTTGTTGTGCGCAGTATATATAGTAGGAGGTCAGTGCATAATTTTGCTGACCACCAGTATATAATATATAGCAGTACGGTACAGTAGGCACTGCTCTACCTACCGGTGTGTTGTCAAGTATACTATCCATCCATACCTGTGGTGCTTTAAGTTTTGCGCAGTATATATAGTAGTAGGACAGTGCATAATTTTGCTGACCACCAGTATATAATATATAGCAGTACGGTACAGTAGTCCACTGCTCTACCTACCTCTGTGTCGTCAAGTATACTATCCATCCATACCTGTGGTGCATTTTAGTTGTTGTGCGCAGTATATATAGTAGGAGGACAGTGCATAATTTTGCTGACCACCAGTATATAATATATAGCAGTACGGAACAGAAGGCCATTACTATTGATATATTACTTGCATATAATTCCACACATTAAAAAATGGAGAACAAAAATATGGAGGGTAAAATAGGGAAAGATCAAGATCCACTTACACCTCGTGCTGATGCTGCTGCCACTAGTCATGGCCGAGACAATGAAATGCCATCAACGTCGTCTGCCAAGGCCGATGCCCAATGTCATAGTAGAGAGCATGTAAAATCCAAAAAACAAAAGTTCAGTAAAATGACCCAAAAATCTAAATTAAAAGCGTCTGATGAGAAGCGTAAACTTGCCAATATGCCATTTACGACACGGAGTGGCAAGGAACGGCTGAGGCCCTGGCCTATGTTCATGGCTAGTGGTTCAGATTCACATGAGGATGGAAGCACTAATCCTCTCATTAGAAAACTGCCGTGCCACTACTAGATGGGCCAGGTGTTTGTGTCGGCCACTTGGGTTGCTTAGCCACACAGCTACCTCATTGCACCTCTTTTTTTCTTTGCATCAAGTGCTGTTTGGGGACTATTTTTTGAAGTGCCATCCTGTCTGACACTGCAGTGCCACTCCTAGATGGGCCAGGTGTTTGTATCGGCCACTTGTGTCGCTTAGCTTAGTCACACAGCTACCTCATTGCATCTCTTTTTTTCTTTGCATCATGTGCTGTTTGGGGAGTATTTTTTAAATCTGCCATCCTGTCTGACACTGCAGTGCCACTCCTAGTTGGGCCAGGTGTTTGTGTCGGCCACTTGGTTCGCTTAGCTTAGTCACACAGCTACCTCATTGCACCTCTTTTTTTCTTTGCATCATGTGCTGTTTGGGGACTATTTTTTAAATCTGCCATCCTGTCTGACACTGCAGTGCCACTCCTAGATGGGCCAGGTGTTTGTGTCGGCCACTTGGGTCGCTTAGCTTAGCCACACAGCTACCTCATTGCACCTCTTTTTTTCTTTGCATCATGTGCTGTTTGGGGACTATTTTTTTTTTTCATCAATAGTTTTTATTGAAAACAAGTTTTCTTTTTGCAAGTGGAAGGGGTACAGAAAGAAAGAAGGAAGCGGGGGGGGGGGGGGGGGGGGGGGGGGTGTACAAAGAACCAAGGGAACGGGATGTAAACATGCAAATATCAAAATTGTCAGAAGTTAAATATAACAATCCAATATAGATACAATAGGAAAAATACAAAGTCATTTTGGAAAAAGATACAGATAAAGATAAACACGGGTCAAACATGAAAACATATCAATAAACAGATAATCAATAATAGACACAGGGCTAGTAAGGCACAGCCGGTGCACAGAGCGGAAGTATAAGCCGAGTCAGTTAGGGGGAAGGCGAAACACCCCCTCCAGCAGTGACGTAGTCATGCCATGCTCTCCATTTCACCATTTGGGAGGAGGCCGCAGAAGAGTAAGGCATGAACTCAGTTTTCATAGTAAAATGGAATTGAATTTTGTTGGTGACTAGTGATAGAGAAGGGGGAGAAGCTTGTTTCCAACTTTGGGCCAATGCAGCCCTGGCAGCTATACAAAGATGCCCCACCAGATATCTCTGATGAGGTGGTATCTCAGCAGGAAAAATGTGGAGCAGGGCCAAGGCCGGAGAGGGGGTGAGGAACAGGTGTAAGACCGAATTAATCAAAGCAAATATCTCACTCCAGAAATGTCGAAGGGAAGGACAGGACCAGAAAATATGGAAAATATGGCCTATTTTCCCCACAGTTACGCTAGCAATATTTGTAACAAGATTGCCAGAATGAGTGTAGCCTATCCAGTGTTAAATATAGTCTATTAAGGAGTTTGATATGCATCTCCGTGTGGTTCAAGCACTTGGACATTCGGTAAGAAGAAATAAAAATTTGTTCCCATTGGGCTTCAGATAGGGGAAGATCCAAGTCTTATTCCCATTTCAGCTGCGCATTAGACTTAGTAGTTGTAAGCAAGCTGATAAGCGTCCTGTACCAAAACGAGATGTCCCCTCTAGAGTCACACAGAGATACATGTGTTAAGACAACCTGGGATAACGGGTTCAGGGGAGCCACCTGTCTAGGCAAACCTTTGTACCAGTGGTGAATTTGGAAATAATGCAATCATTCTCCACTGGGGAGATTATATTGAGACTGGAGTTGAGAAAACGATAGCATAACATTACCATCCATAAGGTCCCCCAAGACAGTCAAACCACAAACAAACCAGGTAGAGAGATTTAAATTAGGTATTAATTTAGCTATGGCTCGTAGTGAGATAGTAGAATATGGAAATTGATGTCAAGGCAGGCGAGTCACCAATTTATCCCAGATTTGTAAAGATGTTCTAGTGGCGGGAAGGAGGGACAATAAGCGGGGTCTAGAGTTTGGGTGTATCTTAAAAAGGTCTTCTAAGGGAAGGTCCAAACTCCCAGTATGTTCAAGAGATACCCATCCCACTACAGGCTCCCCATTCAACCAGTATTTAAACTGGGCCAGCACACATGCCTCCTGGTTAAGCATATCTAGCCATCCCTTTCTACGAGGGAGAATCATTTTGGACCGAGCCAATCGGGGTGGCCGTGCCTTCCAGACATAGCGTAGCATTATAGCACGACATCTATCAAGGTACGTTTTAGGGAAAAGAAAAGGTATGGTTCGGTATAAGTACATGAGTTTAGGTAAGAGAGTCATTTTGAAGGCTTCTAGTCGGCCAATCCACGAAATATCATAAGATAGCCAGGACTTAGTCAGGTCTAAAAAACTATTAATGAGTGGAGGTAAGTTAACATCAAAAACAGAGGCCGTAGAAGGTGGAATTTGGATCCCCAAATACTGAATTGAAGCCAAACGCCAGTTATATGGATAGTGTGATTGAAGGTTGGACACTATGGGAGCTGGGATATTAATGGGGAGAGCATCTGTCTTTGTTGTATTAATTTTATAAAAGGAAGCTTCACTATACTGTCCCAAGATAGCATGCAAACAAGGGAGGGAGGTTAGCGGGTCTGTGACAAATAGAAGGACGTCGTCCGCAAAGAAGCACAACTTGTGAGTAGTAGTGCCAATAGTCACCCCCGGGAAGCCCCCAGACATCCTAATCTTCTCAGCAAGGGGTTCTATGCCCAATGTAAATATTAAGGGTGATAGAGGGCAACCCTGTCGGGTTCCATTAGTAATAGGAAATGTATCAGAGAGGAAACCGTTACTAAATACCCGTGCAGAGGGAGAGCTATATAGAGATAAAACCGAAGAAAGAATATGGCCACTAAAACCAAACTTGTCTAGAACGCAGGACATATATTGCCAGTTCAGTCTATCAAACGCCTTCTCCGCATCTAAAGAGAGCAGGAGAAGGCCAGTGTTAGAGGGAACGATATCAATCAAGTCAAAAACCCTACGGGTATTGTCTGATGCCTGTCTACCAGGCACAACAAACCCAACTTGGTCGTAGGCAATGAGAGATGGCAGAAAGACATTTAAACGGAAAGCGACAAGTTTGGCAAAAATTTTAATATCACCGTTCAATAGTGCAATGGGCCTATAATTTTGACAATGCGCTGGGTTTTTACCTGGCTTGGGTATAGTGATAATCTGAGCCTCCAGCATTTCTGTAGGGAAAGCACAAAGAGAGGAGATTGAATTATACAAGGAGGTCAGGGTGGGCGATAGTTGATCACAGAGAGAAACTTAAAATTCATTTATGAAGCCATCTGGACCGGGGGCTTTATTATGCGGGAGTGATTTCATTACTTGAATTACCTCGGAGGGGGTCCACGGGGCATTTTGTGTCTCGAGCTGTTCCACAAAAAGGGAGGGGAGTTTGACGTCGGCTAGGAAGGATTGTATAGAATCCGGAGTGGGTTGAAAAAGTAAGGGGATCAGAAGAAAGGTTGTACAGCTTGGTATAATATCTAGCAAATTGATTCGCTTTGTCATATGGATTGGACACTTTACCACCCTGAGGAGAAATCAGATGTCTAATCCTATTACGAGCCTGGAGAGCACGGAGCTTGCGAGCCAGCATTTTCCCCGGACTATTACCAGTCAGGTAAAATTTCTGTCTCAACCTATTTAAAGCAAACTGAGTCCGTCTCATAAGGAGTTTCTGGAGTTGGCCTCGGATATCCTTTAATTCCCTATGTAGGGCCCTAGAGGGGTGGAGCTTATTCCTATCTTCAACCTCCTTAAGTTTAGATTCCAAGTCTTGTTGTTGTTGGATAGCTTGTCGTTTGGGTCTAGCACCGGCTTGGATCGCAGTGCCTCGAACAACTGCCTTAAGGGCACACCAGAAAGTCGGGACAGAAGTATCTGAGGGGGAATTAGTTTCCATATAGAGGGAGATGCAATCATCAATCGCTTTTTTAGATATAGGGTCCGACAGCAGGTGGGCAGATAGGCGCCACGGCCGAGGGGGGGTAAATTGGTGGCAAATATTCCAAGACCGTAGGAGAGGAGCATGATCGGACCAGGAAATAGGCAGAACATCCACCTGTGCTGAGTGCTGCAAAGTCCACTTATCGCAAAGATTAAGATCTATGCGAGAGTAGGAATTGTGAACTGGAGAGAAATACGTATAATCTCTCGAAGTTGGGTTCTGAACTCTCCACAAGTCATACAGGTCATATTCTGCCAGCAAATTACGGAAGGCTAGTGACGGGCCAGCCAGAGCCCCAGACATCTGGGAAGAAGACCGAGGAGATCTATCTAATTTAGGATCAAGCACTAAATTATAGTCGCCCAACATAAGCAGGGCACCCTGATGAACCCTCGCAATAGTCGAGCAAACTTTTCTAAGGAAGGGGACTTGGTTAGAATTGGGAGCGTAGAGAGATACAATCGTAACCATCTTATCCTCCAATTTTCCAACTAGAATGAGGAAACATCCATTCTTGTCAGCTATCTGGGACAGCAGTTCAAACGAAACAGAGCTCCGAAAAAGAACAGCCACTCCATTGCGCTTGAAGGGGCCATTTGCAAAAAAGCCAACTGGGTATCTCCGGTCTCTCAGAGCCGGGGGACCTGCTGACAAAAAATGAATTTTCTGCAAGGCAACTATGTTAGCTCTGTGTTTATGAAAAGTGGTCAAGGCTAGCCTGCGTTTATTGGGGGAGTTCAACCCTTTAACATTCAATGAATATATTCGTACCATTTAAAATATAGAAAAAGCAAAAACAGCTGACATCCCAAATTGGGGGTGTGGGGGGGGGGGAAGACAAACTAGGGAAAAAATAGGAAAGGACAGGCAGGAAAAACCAAAAGGGACCATTATATCGGGAGCGCATTGCTACTGCAGGGTAAAGGTATGCAGAAGAAAAAGTATGGGGAGGTGGCGGTAGTATCACCACCCGGGGTACAAAAGGCACATGTATACCTGGAGCAATAACGTATAGCCAAACTACAAGTACCAATAAGGGTACCAACAAGCACATCAGCAAATAATGTAAGTGACTAGTGAGAAACCCTGATGTGTACAGTAAGAAGAAAAAGAAAGATAAAAGAGATAGAATCAGAGGAAAATGCAGGTACACATAGTAATATAAACAGCAAATGAAGGAACCAAAAGCATACACATATATAACAGATAACCTCACGTATCCGGTATGCATTATAAGGGGGACGGAGTCCCCAACCAAACATGTAGATCAACCAGGAATTACATTAATTGGAACATTGAATACTCAGTCAGGTCGCAGACCACTCACGAGTAAGTGGCAGGTGAGGTTTCAATGTAGAGGGCACTTTGACAGAAACATCCCAGTCATTAAGCAGCTTAACCCCAGCGTCCAGAGTGGCAACTACGTAGGAGGAATTCTCATGGGAAATCACCAATTTCACTGGGAAGCCCCATCTGTATCTAATGTCATGAGAACATAGTGCCTCCGTGATAGGAGCCAGAGCTCTACGTTTAGAGATGGTCAGTGCCAAGAAGTCAGGAAATATTTATATGCCTCCAAGCGTATCCGAATCAGACACAGCTCTGGCAGCTTGCATTATCCATTCCTTGGTCATGAAGAAGTGAACACAGAGGAGGGTATCCCGAGTGTAGGAGGCTGAATCCGATTGTGGTTTCGGAAGCCGGTGAATGCGATCGATAAGAAGGTCTCTGTCGTCCGCCCCAGGTAGCAGTTTGCGGAAGAGGGACATAGCATAGTCCAGAAGTTCCGAATTGGCCACAGAGTCTGGGATACCTCGGATTTTAATATTATTTCTCCGCGACCTGTCCTCTATATCCTCCAGTTTGTCTTTATACGTCTCCATCTCAGCTTGTTGTCTGTCATGGGCCGAAATAAGGTCATTATGAGAGGACACCAGTTCCTCCATTTTACATTCAAGGTGGTCTGTGCGATCACCTAAAGCAGTTAGCTCCACTTTAACTTCACAGATAGCCAGAGAGAGGTCTTGAGTGAGCTCAGATTTAAAAGCCACAAGGACTTGACACAGAGTCTTGACAGTGAGAGGATCCGTAGAATTAGAGTCCACCCCAGGGACCGATAAGGAATGGCCAGAACTCTCCTTAGGACGGTCAGGTTGGCTCGATGGGATGGAGCTCCCGGCAGGAGACGAGGAGATACGAGCCCCTTTTTGATTAGAGAAAGCCACCGGGGGCGGGAGTGCGTCCTTAATTTTTTTCGGGGGCATCGTTAGAGGGCTGCAGTAGAAGGAGTAGACGAGTGAAACTGGAAGGCCAATGCGTCACAGGCCCTGGAGGCAGAGTAGTATGCTGGTTCCAAACAGAAGCTACTATGTATGCATGAGGACCCCGAGTGGAGGCGTAGAGAGGACAGAGCACATCACATCCCTATTCAAACATTATTACATGCAGAGAGATCTTTGCAGGGTCGGGGAGAAACGACAAATATGAGAGAGGCACAACAAATCCCAGCAAGGGGGTACTCACAGATCCAGTACAGGGGATTCCAGCAGGAATCGGCAGCACTACCACATAATGGAACATACACCCCAAGGGAGATGTAGTAGAAAAAGCTGGAGGAGAGCCCCAGGCAGATATCACTGGTCCTGGTTTAGCTCAGGGAGAGACAGAGCTGCAGAGATGCACAGACTGAAGAATCCAAAATGGGCGCTGGCTGTGAATGTCTCCTTCCCAGCTGGAGACAGAGGTGGATCCCAGGCACACAGGAGTAAAAGCACAAGGGCCCACGGGTCCTCGGCCTCTGGGAGCCCCCAGAGACCCCCCAGGAGCCTGCAGGGAGAGGTAGGAGCCGTCCGGCGGAGCCACGTCCCATTTTCCCAGGTCCCGAAAGTCCGGCCCGGGTATGCTTGAAAATTTAGTCCCCGGCTTCAGGGCAGAAGGTAGGCCGCAATCTGCAGGAGCCTCCAGGAGTGCTCCCCGATTCCACGGACCTCACCAACTGGCCAGCGCACAGCAGCAGGAGTAGGGGAGAGGGCACCAGGCTGATAGGAGCAGAGATGGATGTGTAGGGAGGGAGAGAAGTGCCAGAAATCCTGCAGCTCTGCTGAGACTCTTCCACTCACAGCAGCAGCTAGGCCACGCCCCCCTGGGGATTATTTTTAAAATATGCCATCCTGTCTGACATTGCAGTGCCACTCCTAGATGGGCCAGGTGTTTGTGTCGGCCACTTGGGTCACATAGCTTAGCCATCCAGCGACCTTGGTGCACCTCTTTTTTTCTTTGCATCATGTGCTGTTTGGGGACTATTTTTTGAAGTGCCATCCTGTCTGACACTGCAGTGCCACTCCTAGATGGGCCAGGGGTTTGTGTTGGCCACTTGGGTCGCTTAGCTTAGTCACACAGCTACCTCATTGCACCTCTTTTTTTCTTTGCATCATGTGCTGTTTGGGGACTATTTTTTAAATCTGCCATCCTGTCTGACACTGCAGTGCCACTCCTAGATGGGCCAGGTGTTTGAGTCGGCCACTTGGGTCGCTTAGCTTAGCCACACAGCTACCTCATTGCACCTCTTTTTTTCTTTGCATCATGTGCTGTTTGGGGACTATTTTTTAAATCTGCCATCCTGTCTGACACTGCAGTGCCACTCCTAGATGGGCCAGGTGTTTGTGTCGGCCACTCAGGTCGCTTAACTTAGTCACACAGCGACCTAGGTGCACCTCTTTTTTTCTTTGCATCATGTGCTGTTTGGGGACTATTTTTTGAAGTGCCATCCTGTCTGACACTGCAGTGCCACTCCTAGATGGGCTAGGTGTTTGTGTCGGCCACTTGGGTCGCTTAGCTTAGTCATCCAGCGACCTCGTGCAAATTTTAGGACTAAAAATAATATTGTGAGGTGTGAGGTGTTCAGAATAGACTGGAAATGAGTGGAAATTATGGTTATTGAGGTTAATAATAATATGGGATCAAAATGACCCCCAAATTCTATGATTTAAGCTGTTTTTGATGTTTTTTTGTAAAAAAACACCCAAATCCAAAACACACCCGAATCCGACAAAAAATTTTCAGGGAGGTTTTGCCAAAACGCGTCCGAATCCAAAACATGGCCGCGGAACCGAAACCAAAATGCAAAACCCGAAATATGTCCGGTGCCCATCACTAGTAATAACATTAATGGTCTGAACTCTTAAAGAAAAAGAGAGAAGAAAGAATTCGAAATGCCCTATGGTGGTGCACACAGTCTTGTATTAAGTTATAACTTTTATTGAATTATATGTTAAAACCAGCGAATATTAAAAGGAAAGTAGAATCGTGTAAATAGAAAAGAAATAGTGTTTAAAATAAAAGTGCTGCGCACTAGATGTCACCGGATTCGCTCATATATTGCTAGCAAAATCTATAGATGGTCACGAGTGTGTCAAAAATATTCATGTGTGTTATATTATACTTTTTAGATAGCTGAGAAAGCTGCAAGAATAAATGTCCCACAAATTAATTGCATTCCTTCCCAGGATTCCAGATGTGGGATCGTTGAAACCAAATTCCAGATATCACCTTATGTGGTGCTAATGATTTACTATATATTTTGCTGAATTGTCTCTCAATAAACTGATCAGAATGCGAAATGTTTACTGTGTCTCTCTGTATCTCAGAGTTAATATACAAGCTCAGTCATAAGGTCTCAGTAATGTCTGTGTGTTCTAGCTCCATGAGCAGTGTTGTATCCACTGAGAAAGGAGCATATGAAACATTCAGATACAAATGTATCCACTAAAGGGAAACAGTTATTAAGCTCTGACAGTATCCAATCTTTTACTTGTCACAAGATTTTATCATAGCTTCGCTATGGCTCAGAGAGCTGTGACAATTAATGATAATAAATGATCAGAAATCTTTTTAACCAGATATTGTTGTACATCATATTTGTTCCCTTGGGATCCTTATATTCAAATAGATGTTTAGTGATCTAATTTGGATCATAAGAGTGGTTTATTCCTCTGTGTTATAATAGGGATGTTAAGGGCTCAACACACTCTTATTTGGATGTAGGCTCAAAGTATCAATATAAACATGGTTCGTTAATGTATCATGTTAAGCCTTCAAGGTGTGTATATGATAGTGAGTCTTACACCAGGTGCCTAAGTATATTAGTCGCCCTCTGCTGCCCTTTTATTTGGGAGGATTATATATACAGTGAGTATATAGCACTTGCTGTGAATGGGTCTGCGATCACTATAGAGTTAATGTGAGTGTAAAATGTGTCATTAATATCCTGACACACATCCAGCTTTTTATTAAATAATTTTTGATGTGGATGTTATATACACATTAAACATCTTTTGGTGTGCGTATCAGGGCTTTAATATTCAGCCTTGTGAACACCATTTAATACCATTCATAATACACAGTGTTATTTCGGCATGGTGAATTATTATCATCAGCATCTAGTTGTGCAATTTCCTCCCTGTAACTCCCACACTTTACCTGAACTGAAACACTTGCAAAATCAATGATTTCTGATATAGATACATATGCACATTAAATGTCTATTGACCATATGGATTAGAACTTTAGTGTACTGCCTTAGTATAAGGTTCAGTATGGTTCATTACACATGGTAATTACTTGCACAGCAGCATCTAGTTGTGCAATTTCCTCCCTGTAACTCCCACACTTTGCCTGAACTGAAAGTTAATGACACATTTTACACTCACATTAACTCTATAGTGATCGCAGATCCATTCACAGCAAGTGCTATATACTCACTGTATATATAATCCTCCCAAATAAAAGGGCAGCAGAGGGCTAGCTGCGCACTTTAGGTAGTCACTGGACAATGCTCAGCTAGATAGATTAGGAAAAATGTATACTGAAGATGAGAGTGTCTGATCTGTGTTAGCTGTGAGGCTTATCTAAAGCATACAATACTAATAGCTGCTAACAGAATGCTATACTGTGCAAGTAATTACCATGTGTAATGATCCATACTGAACCCTATACTAAGGCAGTACACTAAGGTTCTAATTCATATGGTCAATAGACATTTAATGTGCATATGTATCTATATCAGAAATCATTGATTTTGCAAGTGTTTCAGTTCAGGCAAAGTGTGGGAGTTACAGGGAGGAAATTGCACAACTAGATACTGCTGTGCAAGTAATTACCATGTGTAATGAACCATACTGAACCTTATACTAAGGCAGTACACTAAGGTTCTAATCCATATGGTCAATAGACATTTAATGTGCATATGTATCTATATCAGAAATCATTGATTTTGCAAGTGTTTCAGTTCAGGCAAAGTGTGGGAGTTACAGGGAGGAAATTGCACAAACTAGATGCTGATGATAATAATTCACCATGCCGAAATAACACTGTGTATTATGAATGGTATTAAATGGTGTTAACAAGGCTGAATAATAAAGCCCTGATACGCACACCAAAAGATGTTTAATGTGTATATAACATCCACATCAAAAATTATTTAATAAAAAGCTGGATGTGTGTCAGGATATTAATGACACATTTTACACTCACATTAACTCAATAGTGATCGCAGACCCATTCACAGCAAGTGCTATATACTCACTGTATATATAATCCTCCCAAATAAAAGGGCAGCAGAGGGCGACTAATATACTTAGGCACCTGGTGTAAGACTCACTATCATATACACACCTTGAAGGCTTAACATGATACATTAACGAACCATGTTTATATTGATACTTTGAGCCTACATCCAAATAAGAGTGTGTTGAGCCCTTAACATCCCTATTATAACACAGAGGAATAAACCACTCTTATGATCCAAATTAGATCACTAAACATCTATTTGAATATAAGGATCCCAAGGGAACAAATATGATGTACAACAATATCTGTTTAAAAAGATTTCTGATCATTTATTATCATTAATTGTCACAGCTCTCTGAGCCATAGCGAAGCTATGATAAAATCTTGTGACAAGTAAAAGATTGGATACTGTCAGAGCTTAATAACTGTTTCCCTTTAGTGGATACATTTGTATCTGAATGTTTCATATGCTCCTTTCTCAGTGGATACAACACTGCTCATGGAGCTAGAACACACAGACATTACTGAGACCTTATGACTGAGCTTGTATATTAACTCTGAGATACAGAGAGACACAGTACACATTTAGCATTTTGATCAGTTTATTGAGAGACAATTCAGCAAAATATATAGTAAATCATTAGCACCACATAAGGTGATATCTGGAATTTGGTTTCAACGATCCCACATCTGGAATCCTGGGAAGGAATACAATTAATTTGTGGGACATTTATTCTTGCAGCTTTCTCAGCTATCTAAAAAGTATAATATAACACACATGAATATTTTTGACACACTCGTGACCATCTATAGATTTTGCTAGCAATATATGAGCGAATCCGGTGACATCTAGTGCGCAGCACTTTTATTTTAAACACTATTTCTTTTCTATTTACACGATTCTACTTTCCTTTTAATATTCGCTGGTTTTAACATATAATTCAATAAAAGTTATATCTTAATACAAGACTGTGTGCACCACCATAGGGCATTTCAAATTCTTTCTTCTCTCTTTTTCTTGTAGACTTACCTTGCCTGTGGTAGCACCCCCAAATTTCTGGAAGAATATAAGGAATATCTTTGATAATTTGAAAAATGGGGGTCAATTACTAAATATGAATTTACCTGTGCGACCAGTATTATAGTAACTGGTCTGAACTCTTGGAAATGTGTGTGTATTTATATATATATATATATATATATATATATATATATGTACCCTAACAAATTGTAATAACAGGAATATGTATGTGTATGCACATATAGATAGATAGATAGATAGATAGATAGATAGATAGATAGATAGATAGATATGTATATCTTGAGGATGGAAATGGAAAATCATATCATGTTGGGATCATATTGTTCAGAGTCACATAAACAGTGATCTGGTGGGTATAAGAATATTGTCACATATTGCAGCAACAAGTTATTAATAATACCAGATTTATGTATGATTAATGTGAGGGGTTTAACTGGTCATGGGGCGGGAACTCAGATGCAAACAACAGAAATCACATCTCAAGTCTTAGCCATCGCCCACCACTTGAGCTGACCAATGATCCCCGGTGCACAAGATATGTCCCACCCTCGAACTAATGGAAGAAGAGCATACAGTGTTTATTGTATTGTGTTTTGACCAAATGTATAAAAAGCCTGCTGCAGGCCCAGTCACACACAATCTCTGAAGATCAGCTACCTTGATGATTGAGGACCGGACTGGGAAGCGCAGGCAAACAAATGTATGTACCATTAACTGTAGCCCTTTTTTTCTTATTGTATTGTGTTATTATTGTAACCCCCTGCTAAGTAAAATAACCGTTGTTGGGTTGGACCACAACATAGTTTTTGAAATACAACTGGTGTCGTGTCCCATTTCCTGCTAAAGTTTTAAGGTATATTTCTATCACACATGTATCTGCATTTAGCTAACAGCGTGACTGTGTGCGTGTATGCACTGCGTGTACTTTGTACGTCCGTCACGACGTGTGTATGCAAAGTGTGTACACGGTACAGGCTTTTGTATGCTAACTTTGTAAAAAGTACGTAGGGTAAGGATTACATATAGCGGCTGCAGCGGCTTGAATTTACATGTATTGAAGGTATTGAAGTATTTCTTTTAATCCTGTAAGTAAATCAACATTTACAATTGGGGGCTCAATCCGGTTTTTCACACAATCAAAGGCTAGCAGATCATAGCAGACTTTAATCTATCAGCAAAGGGTGGAAATACATCTTTACGTTAAACCTTTTTCTGGTTGCTGGATGTTTTGAAACCCTAATTGTGTGCTGTTAGATTTTGTCTGCTCTGTCTGGTCTGCAGAAGTGCTGAAAGAAACTGTAGGTAAACAGGAAAAAAGCTATTTAAAAATCTGTGTAATTTTTTTTGGCGCCAAAAGCGTACACTAAAGGTACCAATACTTTGCATACCCTCTCACATATTGTTGCCACAAGGTATAGTTTTTTTAATTCAGTTTAAACCTGTGTGAAATTGGATACATTTGTTTGCTATATAGAAAAATTTGAAATAAATGTATTTAAGGGAGTAATTATAAAAACACAAAACGCAGTTCTGGCCCAGTCATAAAGGGTTATACAGAACAAGTGTGGGTTGTGTTTTGTGAGCGATTATAGTTTGTATTGCTCACATTTATAGAGATTGTGTGATTTGTTTTATTGCGGACGCACGTTTGTACACGTGGTCCGGACAAAGTACAGGAGAGCGCTCGTGGCGTAAAAGGTGCGCTGGTCGCATGTTTACGCAAGGTTGCATAGGAATATGGACGCTAAGTACAAAGCACACAATATTTGTTCAATTAAAGTCGGGATAGTATACATTAAATACAATAGCACATAACTATCCGATTTCAAAAGCAGATTAGTGTAAGACTTTTTGTCTAAACTGTAAGTGCCTCTGGGGTAAAGCTGCCAATCAGAGTGGAAATTTTCTGTACAGAAAAACGCTGTGTATTTGTGTGAGCTGAAAGCGGAGTGAGTGGATTTGAACCCCGGAAATTCGGGTCCCGTGTGTACACCAAGTAAGTGGAGGCTTGTTGGCGTGAGGTGGCTGACTTACGTTAATATAGATAGAGATAATATGCAAATCGTGAGGAGATTTGTAGAGGAGCGTGATATAGAATTGTGCATTGTGCAGAAGTATAGAAATTGTGATTTGAAGTTTAAAAGTATTGTATTATGCTCCGGCTGAGGATCGCAGCTTGTATATTCGATTCCAGTGGTCGTAGGGTGGATAGGTAACAAGTGCCTATATGCTGTGCGATTGGACCGCATGTTTGTGGGTGCGATACATAGCACAACTTGATACCCCTTTACGAGCTTTTGCGTAAAATCGCGGTATCATTAGCGCTGTGTAGAGCACACGCAAGCGTGATTTTAAAAGTCAAAAAGGGAAGTTTTCGCTGGTCTCTCTCAGGAAAATCTTCAACGGTAGATATTCACTGGAAAAGGTGAGTTACTCCTAAAACTTCCAGTGAATAGAAGCCAGTTAGGGCCTCACTCGGTACGTGGTGGTCACTATTGGAGTGAGTCGTGGTACGTCAGCGGAGAAGAAGCGAGTGAAATCGCTAGATGTCTTTCACCGCCTATTGTGTTGTGCATTTGGGGTTTGCGTTTATAGGCAAAAAGTCCGCAATGGGATCCAATTGCAAAAGCAGTGGGCATTTAGTAGCTAGGGTTCAGACTGAAGAGTTGGGACCGAGAAGGTCAGAATTGCGGCCGAGAGGGTCAGCAAGGTTTATTATGTGTGACAAATATGGTTCACACATGGAGGCTTTTTGCAATGAATGGGTACGTATGACTGCGGAAGATAGGGTATCATTCCCTTGGATGGGCAGCTTTGAGCCAGAGGTACTGCAGAATGTAGGTATTAGAATATGTCTGATCAAATCTAGAAAACAAAGGATCAGACATAACAATTGTTTAAATCTGTGGCAATAAGAGGGAAAGGAGCAAAGGGAACAAACTCGCAAAGCAAGTTCCAAACATAGCAGGGCATGAACACACCATTACCGACACAGGTCGAAGGGGAGAAAATGGCTACAATCAATGGTATATCTGTAAATGATAGAAAAATGCAGAATCAATGTGTTAACCTTAACCCAAGTTGTATTCTGTTTTGAACTCTCTCCAAGGTCATAGGTCAGAGGAAAATGATGCATCCATCCCACTCTCAGCCCTCATCCAGGCAGTCGCCTTACAGGAAATTCAGGTGGGCCCTGTCCAACCAGTAAGAGCAGTAACAGTATCCCCCACTGAAAGGACTGGTGAGATCACAGACATCGGTAAGTGTGAGACTGTTCATTACACAGAGACATTAACACCTCACAGTGAGCAGATTAGAAATGGAATGGTAGGGATATACCCTGTCTTGGAAATAGTAACTCCCAATGGGAGAACCGATAGTCAGGGAGTAATCCTCACCAGGAATAATGCAATGTATTGCCCGTGGTCCAGATCAGAACTGCGGTCAATCATTTCAGAATTCCCCGATCCCCAGAAGCATTTAGACAGATGTCAGAAGTTTATCAGGGATCTGGGTAATACACATGAATCGGCAAACAAAGATTGGCGGATATTCTTGAAAGCGTGCCTACCCCCTAATATCGACACCCAAAAAATGTATTACGGATTGTAAATTAGAGTCGGATGGTCCTATGACTGACGAACACAATCAGGAGAACGTGGAACGAATTAACATGCAACTAGGATTGTATTTCCCCACTACTGTTAAGTGGAGAAAATTTTTCTACATAAAGCAGAGAGAAAATGAAATGACATCTGAATATTTCTATAGGGCGTTGCAAATAATGGCTAGATACACTGGGGTATCGGATATAGGGAACGATGAGAATTACAGGGAGGTGGCTGTCTCTGTGCTAATGGATGAGCTCAGTAAGGCATTGAGGGCCAAGGTGCAAACCTCTTTGCCAAATTGGAGAGGGGTCACAGTAGATAATCTTATAGAATGCGTTATGGAACATCACAGGAATATCACTATATGCAGGGAACAACAGGAGGAGAGGCTGAGGACTGAAAATACACAGGCTCTTACAGCAAATTCCCATCTACCTGAACCCCAGATCATTGATGTTTGGAAAAGATCAAGACTATGTTACACTTGTAGGAAGGAAGGGCATTTTGCCAGAGATTGTAGGAGTAGTAGGACACATAGTCAATATTGACCCCATACACAGAAAACACAAGCCACATTATTAAACACATAGACGGGACCAAGGGACATATAGTAAGGAATCACGAGCCATATTGAAAACACAGATTCGGCTAATGGGAAGAACGGAATATATGCAACATTACCCTTTGACAAAACTTGCTGGGGTTAAGATGGGGCCTCTAAACTTTTGCTTCTTTCTCTAGCAGAAATGGCCCCTGATTAACTTAACAGGAGCTTTGTTAGATATGAAATACATATAATGTGCTCCTGATCAGGAAGTGCAAAGTATGTTAGTCACCCCCAAAGACTAATGTTACATTTCACTGTTCTAGATTCATGTCCATCACAGGTAGAGGAAATTATCTCAAAGATACCGGGTTCCCTATGGACTTAGGATGGACAGGACACTGGATTGATGGCTGGGATAGTCCCAGTAAAGATACAACACACATAGAATTTTTTTTTAGGGGAGTAGACCAAATACAAAAGTCATTCCCCATAGTGCCCAATCCAATTGTCAAATTTTATAAAATCCACTTTGCCTCTACAAACTTATGTGTTACTAACCTCTATGTGATTTTTCTTCAAAGTTTCTCTTCATCTCTTACGTTCACCTACAGGAGGGTACAATACATGGATCCGATTACAGTTCAAACACCACATGCCTACTTGGTCCTTCAGAGTGCTGCCCAAACCCAGTATATCTCACCTGCACAATGACACCAGTATTACTGCAGTGTGCCTGGTCATGCACAGAGGGTGGAGAATGAGAATACTGGTGAAGGGAGACTGTGTGCAGACACCGATATGTATGATGGTGTGACAGCCTGATGGTGAACGCAACCCTGACAATTTCTTTTTTTTATTATTTCCCCTCTTTTCGCTTTCCACAGATGTTCTACTTCACACAACTGATAACACACAACAGTAAATCGAAATGCAAAATTTATGTTCCCTACAGGAAATGGCATTCTGGAAGGTGAAGGGATATGGTCAGGAGTCCTCAGGACTTTGGACAGATGGACACGGTAAGCCAGTGGCCCCCAGAGCATATCTTCCAAGTCTAGCTGAGGCAGCACACGGTCTGACTCATCTGGGCAAAGAGGGTATGTGCAAGCTGGTAAGAGCCTACTGGAGTGTGCCAGGATTCTCTTTCCATGCAGGTAAAAGAGCAATGACATGTCTTACTTGCTTGAGGAAGAATATTGGTAAGACAATACCAACAGAGCCATCCCATATCCCTCCTACAGACGGATACAAATCGACGTCATACAGTTACCACCCTGTAGGAATTTAAAATATGTTTTAGTATGTACTGATGTGTTTTCCAACTGGGTAGAAGTGTTCCCTGCTGTCACAAATACTGCTACGTTCACTGCAAAGAAAATTGTGCAGGAATTTGTGTGCAGATATGGTATCCCTAGAATGATTGAAAGTGATAGGGGTACCCATTTTACAGGTGAAGTCTTTCAGGTCATGTGCAAACTGATGGGAATTAATAGCAAGCTACACACTCCGTACCGTCCACAGGTGAGTGCAAAGATAGAGAGAGTGAACACACTATTAAGAACAAGCTGAGCAAAGTGATGGCTGAAACTGGATTGCTGTGGCCAGAAGCTTTGGAACTAGTGTTGTACAGCATCAGAACCACTCCCAGGTCACCGCTTAACTTATCACCCTTTGAAATTCTTTTTGGTCGACAACCCCATGTAATGATAGACCCCAAGGATGATTTGAAGTGCAATAATGAAATAACTGTGAAATATTTGGTTAGGATGAGCCGGCACCTGAGAAATCAACAAAGAAATCTAAAGCTGGTGATTCCTGACCTACCAAACAGTAATTGTCATGACATTGAGCCTGGGGATTATGTGATGATACGAAATTTTCTAAGCTCAGGTTGCCTCATTGACAGGTGGGAAGGACCGTATCAAGTCTTGTTAACCAGCACTACAGCATTAAAGGTTGCCGAAAGAGAGACTTGGGTCCACTCGTCCCACTGCAAGAAGGTCGCTGACCCGGAGAAAACTCGTGACAAAGAGCAAGGTGAAGAGAACCTCATATCACTAGAGAGTCCATTCCAGGAAAGCTGAGAGGCAGGAATGTTGAACGGCACCTGAGCGAGGAGAGCAACAAGATCAAGGATGGCTGTCGCACCATTTTCTTTTTTCGCCCCCCCCCTGCATTTTCCTTTCCTTTCTCCTCCTTATTTTCCTTCTTTCCCCCAACAAAATGGATCTATCACAAGAGACTGCATTTCGGCTTCTGCTAGTAATAGTGTTTTTGCTCAGGACAATTTGTTTTGTGAGGGTCCCAGAGAGGTCGAGCAAGGATCTGGAATGGGTTCTGATGGCGAGTACGAATTTGTAGGATCTCAGGAGCAGCACATCACTCAAGTAAAGGCTGGTATCAGTAAGCGCTCTGGTAGTCATCGAGCTCGGAGGCAATGTGAAGGGTTGTTGTCTGATGAATATTGTATTTGTAGATATTGCGAGAACATAGTCGAAGATGGGTGCATCCAGAGATGTCAGTCCAACTTTAATATCGACCTGGACCGACATCCGTTGAGTGATTATCACTGACTAGTGTGTAAGGTCTTAAACCAGACAGAATGTTGGGTGTGCTCACAGGTACCTCAAGGACAGAGTAAGTCAGGATTAGTAAAATACCCTTTAGCAATAGATGAGGTACTCGAATTACGGGGTGGGAGACCAGTGGACAAGTAATTCAATATATCTAGGCCCCTAGTTTGAAGCTCCACCAGTACAATGTAGATAGGTCCTTGTTGTGTTTTAATATTTCAAATTTACGAAAACCAGGAAATTGGGAAGTGACTTGGAATAACCAGATAATGACCTTTTCAAACAGAGCTGATAGGATTCCTATTGACTCTGTACTTGTACGCAAGATAGCCAACAGTGGAAAGTATTTTCGGTACCGGTATACACATGGAAGCCAAACCATGTGGGTTGTAAAGGTATCGCAGGGGTATTGTGCCCATATCATCCAGCCCAATACTTGTACTGGGCAAATGAGAGAACTAGGTATTGGTTTCTTTACCTGGAAGGTTTACAATATGGTGATGTTACATTTTGAGGGATTGTGTTATATTGGGAGAGTACTATCAGAGGTCATGACCATAACCCATGATAAAATGAAAGACGTTCACCGCAGCGCTCAGACTCCTTATACTCATACCCACTATGAACACATCATCAAGAGACACCTCATAGAAAGGGCAGAGCACGCAGCCTCTGATTTGATCAACGAATCCACCGGGATTCAGTTCCTTCTCACATTAGATATCACCCGTACTGCCAGAGGAACTATAAATTATAGGTACATCCATGCGCTAGCGAACTTGATAGATAATATCACTGAGATGTATGATGACACCTTCAGGTATACAAGAAGGGAGATACAAGCTTACAAGAAAGAGCTGATCCAGCACAGAATGGTCCTTAATTACGTTACAGCCGTGACGGGTGGGTATTATGTTACCTTGGCAACTCAATATGGCGTGGAGTGTTGTACGTATATCACAAATAGCACTGACGACCCCACGGAGATCATCGATCAAAAGATGGATGAGATCTTACAGTTTAAGTGGGAGTTCAGGAGGAAGCACAATCTTACCTTGACGGCTGTGGGTAATGAACTGACTGGCTGGGTCTCATGGTTGAACCCACGCAAATGGTTCTCAGAGTTAGGAGAGTGGGCACAGAATGTCATTATGAGTGTGGGGAAGTTTCTCCTTTGTATCCTGGGAGTCATCATAATCATTGGTCTGATATTCAGGTGTGTTCGAATTCTAACGCTGCGCAAGCACAGCACAAATTTGATGAGTCTAAGGAGCGAGGGTGTTGTTACAGCAGCAGATTTGGTTTATGACCCATCCATAGAGACAGTGTTATGATAAGGATTGCAAATGAATTTCATGGCCTTTGTCTTTCACCATTTTTCTTTGTTTCCCCCTTTACCCAGAAACATCTAACCGGAGAAGACGTCAGCCCTACCCAATGTTTATGTGAATGTATTTTTTTTATATATATGTGTCTTATCTTCATCTCTGCAACCTTCAGTTAATGGCACACATAGTCGATAGGTGTTATCCACATATAGTAGCATTCACATATGTTCCCCCTCCATGTATCATCAACTAAATGTGCTCCCCATTTGTTAGAATAAGAAGCTGAAAAGAGCTCGGTAGTGTTTGTTTGCCCATTTACAGACCCTTAATATGGGATGAGAAAGATTTAATGTATACTTCGCAATACCTCGAAGCTTACTACATATACGGCACGATGATACATGCCCCTCAGACATTGATTCATACATACATGCTTTTTGTTATCCCACTAGGCTATACACTTCCCACCTACAACTCTCCCCCGATCATCCAAACTTGTATATATTGTATAGATAATACTTTCTGTTTAGTAGTAAAGTGTAGCAGTTATTGATGACTGCCAAAGGGTGGACTGTCGAAGTCGAAAATATTGCAGTACACACATCACGTACAAACTACATACAGATGGCCTCCGTGTGCATACTTTTTCAGCCGTGCATGCACATATTCGTAAGTTGCGTATGACCGCTCCCGCGGTCCTGCGTATTAGCGCGAGGTATGAGTAATTACGGTAGTATTTGTAATCGCACGGAAAAGCCATCAAAAGCCATATTCAATATTTTACCCATATAATGCATAAATCACACACTGATTTATCCTTCTAGTAGCTAGTTACAGTTCACACATTAATTATCCTCCTAGAAACTCTAGCACAATGTACCAGACCTGCCTTGTTTACGCAAAGCTTTGAAATCCTATGAGGAAGGCAAATACCATTGGTTACCCTCATTGTTCTAGAGTTGTCCATTATCTGTTGAAAACAATAAATACTGGATTGTCATTGTCTTATCTGAAGACAGGACAAACAAAAAGACAATATCCAGGAACCTAGTGAGAATTCAATTAGCAATAGCTGACAAATTACATACCAGACATTTAGATATCTAAGGTAATAACATTCATGGTCTGAACTCTTGGAAATGTGTGTGTGTGTGTGTGTGTATATATATATATATATATATATATATATATGTATATACATATACATATATATATATATATATATATATATGTTTCCTAACAAATTGTAATAACAGGAATATGTGTGTGTATATATATATAGATATAGAGTTATAGATATATGTATATCTTGAGGATGGAAATGAAAAATCATATCATGTGTGGGATCATATTGTTCAGAGTCACATAAACAGTAATCTGGTGGGTATAAGAATATTGTCAAATGCAAACGACAGAAATCATATCTCAAGTCTTAGCCATTGCGCACCACTTGAGCTGACCAATGATCCCCGGTGCACAGGATATGTCCCACCCCCGAACCAATGGAAGAAGAGCATACAGTGTCTATTGTATTGTGTTTTGACCAAATGTATAAAAAGCCTGCTGCACACAAAATCTCTGAAGATCATCTACCTTGATGATTAAGGACCGGACAGGGAAGCGCAGGTGAACAAACGTGTGTACCATTGACTGTAGCCCTTTTTCTCTTATTGTATTGTGTTATTATTGTAACCCCCTGCTAAGTAAAATAACCGTTGGTGGGTTGGACCCCAACATAGTTTTTGAAATACAACTGGTGTCGTATCCCATTTCCTGCTAAAGGATTAAGGTATATTTCTATCACACATGTATCTGCATTTAGCTAACAGCGTGACTGTGTGTGTGTATACACTGCATGTACTTTGTACGTCCGTTGCGGCATGTGTACGCAAAGTGCGTACACGGTACGGGCTCTAGTACGCTAACTTTGTAAAACATACGTAGGGCAAGGATTACATATAGCGGCCGCAGCGGCTTCAATTTACGTATATTGAAGGTATTGAAGTATTGCTTTTAATACTGTAAGTAAATCAACATTTACAATTGCTAATATGTAAGGTATGAGGGACATTAAATAATATTGTATCTGTGTAACTATACTTTATATGTGTCTGAGTAACTGTGTATATATATATATATATATATATATATATATGACACAAAAAGAATATACCCTTAATTCGCGCTGTACAAAACAGCTGCACCTCAATAGTAGTCACCTTGCTAGTCGGTGACAAAAATAGTGATACAAATACAATACTCAGAGGGCGCTCAGTAACATAATTGTTCAAATAAAATCCGAAACCAGCTTGACCTAAAATTACGCAATTTAATTTAATAAAAATATAATGTCTAAAATATTGTGTAATAATACATCAATATAGTAATTTATACAGTGAATTCATAAAACAATATTTCATAAAACCCAACGCGTTTCGTCCGTTAAGGACTTCATCAGGGGTATGGGTCTTCGCTGGTGTTAATCAAATGGAGAAGAGGAGGAAAGAACAAGAGAGCAAAAAAGAAGAATCAATACAAATCATCATGATATACAGATATATATTCAAGTAACGCTTTCATTGTTTATACAATAGAAGAAAACATTTTTTCAATAACTATTACATCACAATTTTTCCATAAAGAAAGAATATTTAAATTCTTTAGTAGACATTGAAAAAAGAAGATACTCTCCAATAATCAATTTAGGCCTTAATTGTCCTAATTGCCTTATTTCCAAAGAAAATAACAACTTACTGTGCAAATAAAACTGCTCTGAGTGGATTATTTCTTCTTTATAATACGGTAATTTATTCTCTGTGATTCTAAAAATAAAATATATATTGTTTTGAATGGTACTGAAAGGTTGAATATAGAATTACATCTAATTAAAATGTATCACTCACTTGGCTGTATCTGGGGATAATCTTCATTAGAGATCAACTACTCCTATATTATGGTCAATCAATGTTCAATATGTCTAAATGAGAAATTCAACAGTATTACGGGCTGAATGCCTCAAGGAATTTAGAATCTTATTGGAATATGTAGCCATACTCACTTTCCAATAAAAATTCACCTGCTGACTGATGGTCTAATCTTGACCGGATGAACCAGTCTAAGAAATTAATTAGAGATAATTATTGGTGTCCAAAGCACTTAATTGGTATAATTAAATACTGAACTTTGTTAGAACTTACTTAAAGTTCAGCACGATGATAACAAGTTGGGCTAAAAAGCTCCTCAATATCCAATAAGGTGCGTCTTCTAACTGAAATAAAAAATGAATTAAATTAAGGACCTAATTGGTGACCAATATTAGTACTTAATACAGAGTCTTAATTATTACTTACAATAAGAATTCTTTAGAGTTCGACAACAAGTAGGTTCTGAGCTCCAAAGTGGCCGGTAAGATATAACATCCAACTAGAACTAAATAAATTATATTATACTAAAAGCATAATTTGATATTAACCTATTAAAGAGCATAAGAAGTACTTACAATAAGAGATTCAGGACCTGTGTTGCTGCCTCCTTTCCTGTATGGCAAGTGATTTGGAAGAGATTTCTGAGGCCTATTTATACCCCTAGGGAGTTTACATCACTTCCTCCCTCTGCTGATAGGTTAATTCTAATGAGTCAATTATATGACATTTTACCAATATTAAACCAGTATGAGGCCTGATACCTATATATATGGATCAAGCTAATTCTACAGATGTTTATGTCTGAAAGGTTAATGATCATATGGCCTAATTAAATATACTACTACTTCCGCCTTTCATTCCAATTATTTCCACGGTGTACCGTATAATTACCGCCCTCGGTATTAATTAGGATCGGGGCAGCCTCACTGGGCATTTTCACTGATTCCCCCATTTCTTATTTAATTAAGCCCAGAGAGGAGATTGAACAAGGATAAACAAGTTATCTTCTTATGTACCGCCGTGCGTTCCACCCATAACAGGGGTGGAACGCACAGCGTCACTTCCGAGTTGTCCCGTGCGCTCCATCGATAGTAGCGGTGGAGCGCACGTCTGCACTTCCGGACCTGCGCATTGCCTGAATCTTCGTGCGTTCCTCCCATAGCGACGGTGGAACGCACAACGTCACTTCCGGATTGTCCCGTGCGCTCCAACCATTGTAGCGGTGAAGCGCACGTCTTTAATTCGGAACCTGCGCGTTGTCACATTAACGTCCTAAAGCACCAATATTTTTTACACATTGGGAATGTGGCGCACAGCTGGAGGCCATATCCATTATCTTCTAATATATGTTTAAGATTGGTCATAACATGAACATTACATTTATTGTCCCTATTTGTTAAGATCCATTATAAAACCAATTAGGGTAAGTTTAAGGAGAGTAAGACATTACTCAGAAAAATGGCGAGGTAAACTATGCTGCATCATTTTATTTTTTATGTTCCTTAGATGCTCCTGAATTCTAATCTTAAGTTTCCGTTTGGTCTTTCCCACATACGAAAGACCGCATGGGCAATTGATCTTATAGATTACGTACTCTGTATTACAGGTTACTCTATCTTTCAATAACTTATGTCTTGTCAATAACTAATAATGTAAAGGTATTGGGAAAAGAATGTCTTACTCTCCTTAAACTTACCCTAATTGGTTTTATAATGGATCTTAACAAATAGGGACAATAAATGTAATGTTCATGTTATGACCAATCTTAAACATATATTAGAAGATAATGGATATGGCCTCCAGCTGTGCGCCACATTCCCGATGTGTAAAAAATATTGGTGCTTTAGGACGATAATGTGACAACGCGCAGGTTCCGAATTAAAGACGTGCGCTTCACCGCTACAATGGTTGGAGCGCACGGGACAATCCAGAAGTGACGTTGTGCGTTCCACCGTCGCTATGGGAGGAATGCACGAAGATTCAGGCAATGCGCAGGTCCGGAAGTGCAGACGTGCGCTCCACCGCTACTATCGATGGAGCGCACGGGACAACTCGGAAGTGACGCTGTGTGTTCCACCCCTGTTATGGGTGGAACGCACGGCGGTACATAAGAAGATAACTTGTTTATCCTTGTTCAATCTCCTCTCTGGGCTTAATTAAATAAGAAATGGGGGAATCAGTGAAAATGCCCAGTGAGGCTGCCCCGATCCTAATTAATACCGAGGGCGGTAATTATGCGGTACACCGTGGAAATAATTGGAATGAAAGGAGGAAGTAGTAGTATATTTAATTAGGCCATATGATCATTAACCTTTCAGACATAAACATCTGTAGAATTAGCTTGATCCATATATATAGGTATCAGGCCTCATACTGGTTTAATATTGGTAAAATGTCATATAATTGACTCATTAGAATTAACCTATCAGCAGAGGGAGGAAGTGATGTAAACTCCCTAGGGGTATAAATAGGCCTCAGAAATCTCTTCCAAATCACTTGCCATACAGGAAAGGAGGCAGCAACACAGGTCCTGAATCTCTTATTGTAAGTACTTCTGATGCTCTTTAATAGGTTAATATCAAATTATGCTTTTAGTATAATATAATTTATTTAGTTCTAGTTGGATGTTATATCTTACCGGCCACTGTGGAGCTCAGAACCTACTTGTTGTCGAACTCTAAAGAATTCTTATTGTAAGTAATAATTAAGACTCTGTATTAAGTACTAATATTGGTCACCAATTAGGTCCTTAATTTAATTCATTTTTTATTTCAGTTAGAAGACGCACCTTATTGGATATTGAGGAGCTTTTTAGTCCAACTTGTTATCATCGTGCTGAACTTTAAGTAAGTTCTAACAAAGTTCAGTATTTAATTATACCAATTAAGTGCTTTGGACACCAATAATTATCTCTAATTAATTTCTTAGACTGGTTCATCCGGTCAAGATTAGACCATCAGTCAGCAGGTGAATTTTTATTGGAAAGTGAGTATGGCTACATATTCCAATAAGATTCTAAATTCCTTGAGGCATTCAGCCCGTAATACTGTTGAATTTCTCATTTAGACATATTGAACATTGATTGACCATAATATAGGAGTAGTTGATCTCTAATGAAGATTATCCCCAGATACAGCCAAGTGAGTGATACATTTTAATTAGATGTAATTCTATATTCAACCTTTCAGTACCATTCAAAACAATATATATTTTATTTTTAGAATCACAGAGAATAAATTACCGTATTATAAAGAAGAAATAATCCACTCAGAGCAGTTTTATTTGCACAGTAAGTTGTTATTTTCTTTGGAAATAAGGCAATTAGGACAATTAAGGCCTAAATTGATTATTGGAGAGTATCTTCTTTTTTCAATGTCTACTAAAGAATTTAAATATTCTTTCTTTATGGAAAAATTGTGATGTAATAGTTATTGAAAAAATGTTTTCTTCTATTGTATAAACAATGAAAGCGTTACTTGAATATATATCTGTATATCATGATGATTTGTATTGATTCTTCTTTTTTGCTCTCTTGTTCTTCCTCTTCTTCTCCATTTGATTAACACCAGCGAAGACCCATACCCCTGATGAAGTCCTTAACGGATGAAACGCGTTGGGTTTTATGAAATATTGTTTTATGAATTCACTGTATAAATTACTATATTGATGTATTATTACACAATATTTTAGACATTATATTTTTATTAAATTAAATTGCGTAATTTTAGGTCAAGCTGGTTTCGGATTTTATTTGAACAATTATGTTACTGAGCGCCCTCTGAGTATTGTATTTATATATATATATGACTTTATGTAATTATACTGTATGTGTCTACGTAACTATATATATGTAACTGTATATGTTTGTTTAACTGTATATATGTGTCTGTAACTCTGTATATTTGTCTGTATAACTGTATATGTGTATCTGTGTAACTCTGTATATATGTGTCCGTAGCTACAGACGAACTCCCGGATGTAGAGTAGGTGAACGTGTGGGCAGGAGGTTCAGGCAGGCACTGGAATACTCTGTATAATATGGACATCACTGTGATGCTCTCTTCATTATATAAACAAGAAAGTATAAACATCACCTCTGCGCTCATCAAGTAAATTATGTACAATGGTAAAAAATGGTATTTCAAAAATAAAGTGAAATGATTAGGACAAAGTTCCAAGAGTCTTTTGGTAAACGAGTATAATGATAGTATTAAGTCTATTCAGATGTAGTTCCTCCTTTTCTCAATGATAATTGAACCGTTAGCGGGAAATGATGGCATGCGTACCGTACTCACTTGCAACGTGACGTTATCCTCCTATCAAGGTATATTTAATTCCAATATCCCGTGGTCGTCAGGGCTTCTTTGCTTCTCCAAGCAGAAGATGAGTCGTTCGAAACCTCCGAAATGGAGGAAAGGAGGGGAGAGGACAAAACGGATGACCAATAGTGTAGTAGGTTTTTATGTCCAGAAGGTAAGTTTCCTTAGTATAGGGTTTCTTAGGCTGGTGGTGTGCGTACCATACAATGAAGGTGTATCCAAAAAATATTTTTTTTATTCCACAGATTAATAAACACAATAAACACAATAAAAGAAATACAAATAAGCTAAAAACAGCTGTGGGTACCTGGTTATACCTGGGAGAGATGAAAATGCAAGGATGGGTAAGTGATGTGAAAGTCCGGACTTTCACACCTCAAAACTCGCAACCCAAGTTATTCCAAAGTGGTCCTAGCCCTCACACCAACGCGTTTCGACTGATGTCTTTTTCAAGGTTGACACCTCCCAGTTATAGAGGAAAAGTATTGGGAACCGCACAAGTCCTCAATCTGATAAATAGTGGCCTCTGAAAAACGTAATTATCCCTGAATTGCTTCTAGATATAGCAACTAGAAATGTGCACCGGAAATTTTTTGGGTTTTGTGTTTTGGTTTTGGGTTCGGTTCCGCGGCCGTGTTTTGGGTTCGACCGCGTTTTGGCAAAACCTCACCGAATTTTTTTTGTCGGATTCGGGTGTGTTTTGGATTCGGGTGTTTTTTTTAAAAAACACTAAAAAACAGCTTAAATCATACAATTTGGGGGTCATTTTGATCCCAAAGTATTATTAACCTCAAAAACCATAATTTCCACTCATTTTCAGTCTATTCTGAATACCTCACACCTCACAATATTATTTTTAGTCCTAAAATTTGCACCTAGGTCGCTGGATGACTAAGCTAAGCGACCCTAGTGGCCGACACAAACACCGTGCCCATCTAGGAGTGGCACTGCAGTGTCACGCAGGATGGCCCTTCCAAAAAACACTCCCCAAACAGCACATGACGCAAAGAAAAAAAGAGGCGCAATGAGGTAGCTGTGTGAGTAAGATAAGCGACCCTAGTGGCCGACACAAACACCGGGCCCATCTAGGAGTGGCACTGCAGTGTCACGCAGGATGGCCCTTCCAAAAAACCCTCCCCAAACAGCACATGACGCAAAGAAAAAAAGAGGCGCAATGAGGTAGCTGTGTGAGTAAGATAAGCGACCCTAGTGGCCGACACAAACACCGGGCCCATCTAGGAGTGGCACTGCAGTGTCACGCAGGATGGCCCTTCCAAAAAACCCTCCCCAAACAGCACATGACGCAAAGAAAAAAAGAGGCGCAATGAGGTAGCTGTGTGAGTAAGATAAGCGACCCTAGTGGCCGACACAAACACCGGGCCCATCTAGGAGTGGCACTGCAGTGTCACGCAGGATGGCCCTTCCAAAAAACCCTCCCCAAACAGCACATGACGCAAAGAAAAATGAAAGAAAAAAGAGGTGCAAGATGGAATTGTCCTTGGGCCCTCCCACCCACCCTTATGTTGTATAAACAGGACATGCACACTTTAACCAACCCATCATTTCGGTGACAGGGTCTGCCACACGACTGTGACTGAAATGACGGGTTGGTTTGGACCCCCACCAAAATAGAAGCAATTAATCTCTCCTTGCACAAACTGGCTCTACAAGATGTCCACCTCATCATCATCCTCCGATATATCACCGTGTACATCCCCCTCCTCACAGATTATCAATTCGTCCCCACTGGAATCCACCATCTCAGCTCCCCGTGTACTTTGTGGAGGCAATTGCTGCTGGTCAATGTCTCCACGGAGGAATTGATTATAATTCATTTTAATGAACATCATCTTCTCCACATTTTCTGGAAGTAACCTGGTACGCCGATTGCTGACAAGGTGAGCGGCGGCACTAAACACTCTTTCGGAGTACACACTTGTGGGAGGGCAACTTAGGTAGAATAAAGCCAGTTTGTGCAAGGGCCTCCAAATTGCCTCTTTTTCCTGCCAGTATAAGTACAGACTGTCTGACGTGCCTACTTGGATGCGGTCACTCATATAATCCTCCACCATTCTTTCAATGGGGAGAGAATCATATGCAGTGCCAGTAGATGACATGTCCGTAATCGTTGGCAGGTCCTTCAGTCCGGACCAGATGTCAGCATCAGCAGTCGCTCCAGACTGCCCTGAATCACCGCCAGCGGGTGGGCTCGGAATTCTGAGCCTTTTCCTCGCACCCCCAGTTGCGGGAGAATGTGAAGGAGGATATGTTGACAGGTCGCGTTCCGCTTGACTTGACAATTTTCTCACCAGCAGGTCTTTCAACCCCAGCAGACTTGTGTGTGCCGGAAAGAGAGATCCAAGGTAGGTTTTAAATCTAGGATCGAGCACGGTGGCCAAAATGTAGTGCTCTGATTTCAACAGATTGACCACCCGTGAATCCTTGTTAAGCGAATTAAGGGCTCCATCCACAAGTCCCACATGCCTAGCGGAATCGCTCTGTCTTAGCTCCTCCTTCAATGCCTCCAGCTTCTTCTGCAAAAGCCTGATGAGGGGAATGACCTGACTCAGGCTGGCAGTGTCTGAACTGACTTCACGTGTGGCAAGTTCAAAGGGCAGCAGAACCTTGCACAACGTTGAAATCATTCTCCACTGCGCTTGAGACAGGTGCATTCCACCTCCTATATCGTGCTCAATTGTATAGGCTTGAATGGCCTTTTGCTGCTCCTCCAACCTCTGAAGCATATAGAGGGTTGAATTCCACCTCGTTACCACTTCTTGCTTCAGATGATGGCAGGGCAGGTTCAGGCGTTTTTGGTGGTGCTCCAGTCTTCTGTACGTGGTGCCTGTACGCCGAAAGTGTCCCGCAATTCTTCTGGCCACCGACAGCATCTCTTGCACGCCCCTGTCGTTTTTTAAATAATTCTGCAGCACCAAATTCAAGGTATGTGCAAAACATGGGACGTGCTGGAAATTGCCCAGATTTAATGCACACACAATATTGCTGGCGTTGTCCGATGCCACAAATCCACAGGAGAGTCCAATTGGGGTAAGCCATTCCGCGATGATCTTCCTCAGTTGCCGTAAGAGGTTTTCAGCTGTGTGCGTATTCTGGAAACCGGTGATACAAAGCGTAGCCTGCCTAGGAAAGAGTTGGCGTTTGCGAGATGCTGCTACTGGTGCCGCCGCTGCTGTTCTTGCGGCGGGAGTCCATACATCTACCCAGTGGGCTGTCACAGTCATATAGTCCTGACCCTGCCCTGCTCCACTTGTCCGTGGTTAAGTGGACATTGGGTACAGCTGCATTTTTTAGGACACTGGTGACTCTTTTTCTGAGGTCTGTGTACATTTTCGGTATCGCCTGCCTAGAGAAATGGAACCTAGATGGTATTTGGTACCGGGAACACAGTACCTCCAACAAGTCTCTAGTTGGATCTGCAGTAATGATGGATACCGGAACCACGTTACTCACCACCCAGGATGCCAAGGCCTCAGTTATCCGCTTTGCAGCAGGATGACTGCTGTGATATTTCATCTTCCTCGCAAAGGACTGTTGGACAGTCAATTGCTTGGTGGAAGTAGTAAAAGTGGTCTTACGACTTCCCCTCTGGGATGACCATCGACTCCCAGCAGCAACAACAGCAGCGCCAGCAGCAGTAGGCGTTACACGCAAGGATGCATCGGAGGAATCCCAGGCAGGAGAGGAATCGTCAGAATTGCCAGTGACATGGCCTGCAGGACTATTGGCATTCCTGGGGAAGGAGGAAATTGACACTGAGGGAGTTGGTGGGGTGGTTTGCGTGAGCTTGGTTACAAGAGGAAGGGATTTACTGGTCAGTGGACTGCTTCCGCTGTCACCCAAAGTTTTTGAACTTGTCACTGACTTATTATGAATGCGCTGCAGGTGACGTATAAGGGAGGATGTTCCGAGGTGGTTAACGTCCTTACCCCTACTTATTACAGCTTGACAAAGGCAACACACGGCTTGACACCTGTTGTCCGCATTTCTGTTGAAATACTTCCACACCGAAGAGCTGATTTTTTTGGTATTTTCACCAGGCATGTCAATGGCCATATTCCTCCCATGGACAACAGGTGTCTCCCCGGGTGCCTGACTTAAACAAACCACCTCGCCATCAGAATCCTCCTTGTCAATTTCCTCCCCAGCGCCAGCAACACCCATATCCTCCTCATCCTGGTGTACTTCAACACTGACATCTTCAATCTGACTATCAGGAACTGGACTGCGGGTGCTCCTTCCAGCACTTGCAGGGGGCGTGCAAATGGTGGAAGGCGCATGCTCTTCACGTCCAGTGTTGGGAAGGTCAGGCATCGCAACCGACACAATTGGACTCTCCTTGTGGATTTGGGATTTCGAAGAACGCACAGTTCTTTGCGGTGCTTTTGCCAGCTTGAGTCTTTTCATTTTTCTAGCGAGAGGCTGAGTGCTTCCATCCTCATGTGAAGCTGAACCACTAGCCATGAACATAGGCCAGGGCCTCAGCCATTCCTTGCCACTCCGTGTGGTAAATGGCATATTGGCAAGTTTACGCTTCTCCTCCGACAATTTTACTTTAGATTTTGGAGTCCTTTTTTTCCTGATATTTGGTGTTTTGGATTTTACATGCTCTGTACTATGACATTGGGCATCGGCCTTGGCAGACGACGTTGCTGGCATTTCATCGTCTGGGCCATGACTAGTGGCAGCAGCTTCAGCACGAGGTGGAAGTGGATCTTGATCTTTCCCTAATTTTGGAACCTCAACATTTTTGTTCTCCATATTTTAATAGGCACAACTAAAAGGCACCTCAGGTAAACAATGGAGATGGATGGATACTAGTATACTTATGGATGGACTGCCGAGTGCCGACACAGAGGTAGCTACAGCCGTGGACTACCGTACTGTGTCTGCTGCTAATATAGACTGGATGATAATAAGATGAAATCAATATATATATATATATGTATGTATATATAATATCACTAGTACTGCAGCCGGACAGGTAGATAAAATATTTATTAGGTAATGATGACTGATGACGGACCTGCTGGACACTGTCAGCTCAGCAGCACCGCAGACTGCTACAGTAAGCTACTATACTATAGTAGTATGTACAAAGAAGAAAGAAAAAAAAAAAACCACGGGTAGGTGGTATACAATTATGGATGGACTGCCGAGTGCCGACACAGAGGTAGCTACAGCCGTGGACTAACGTACTGTGTCTGCTGCTAATATAGAGTCTAGACTGGATGATAAATTATTGATAATGAGATGAAATCAATATAATATCACTAGTACTGCAGCCGGACAGGTACTATATATATTTATTATGTAATGACTGATGACGGACCTGCTGGACACTGTCAGGTCAGCACAGCACCGCAGACTGCTACAGTAAGCTACTATAGTAGTATGTATAAAGAAGAATGAAAAAAAAAAACCACGGGTAGGTGGTATACAATATTATATATATATATATATATATATATTATATACAATTATATATATATATATATATATATATATATATATATTAAACTGGTGGTGATTGATTATTAAACTGGTGATCAGGTCACGTTGCAACTTGCAACTAGTACTCCGAGGCCTAAGCAGACAATCACAAAATATATTATTATACTGGTGGTCAGTGTGGTCACAACAATGGCAGTGTGGCACTGACTCTGGCAGCAAAAGTGTGCACTGTACTGTACTCCTGAGTCCTGCTCTCAGACTCTAACTGCTCCCCACTGTCAGTGTCTCCCCCACAAGTCAGAAAATACACTTACAGTCACACTATCTAATCTATAAATATCACTTCAGCAAGTAGTATAGTAGTATACAGTATAGTAGTACTCCTCCTAATAATGCTCCCCAAAATACTGTGTCTCTCTCTTCTCTAAACGGAGAGGACGCCAGACACGTCCTCTCCCTATGACTCTATAAATATCACTTCAGCAAGTAGTATAGTAGTATACAGTATAGTAGTACTCCTCCTAATAATGCTCCCCAAAATACTGTGTCTCTCTCTTCTCTAAACGGAGAGGACGCCAGCCACGTCCTCTCCCTATGACTCTATAAATATCACTTCAGCAAGTAGTATAGTAGTATACAGTATAGTAGTACTCCTCCTAATAATGCTCCCCAAAATACTGTGTCTCTCTCTTCTCTAAACGGAGAGGACGCCAGCCACGTCCTCTCCCTATGACTCTATAAATATCACTTCAGCAAGTAGTATAGTAGTATACAGTATAGTAGTACTCCTCCTAATAATGCTCCCCAAAATACTGTGTCTCTCTCTTCTCTAAACGGAGAGGACGCCAGCCACGTCCTCTCCCTATGACTCTATAAATATCACTTCAGCAAGTAGTATACAGTATAGTAGTACTCCTCCTAATAATGCTCCCCAAAATACTGTGTCTCTCTCTTCTCTAAACGGAGAGGACGCCAGACACGTCCTCTCCCTATGACTCTATAAATATCACTTCAGCAAGTAGTATAGTAGTATACAGTATAGTAGTACTCCTCCTAATAATGCTCCCCAAAATACTGTGTCTCTCTCTTCTCTAAACGGAGAGGACGCCAGACACGTCCTCTCCCTATGACTCTATAAATATCACTTCAGCAAGTAGTATAGTAGTATACAGTATAGTAGTACTCCTCCTAATAATGCTCCCCAAAATACTGTGTCTCTCTCTTCTCTAAACGGAGAGGACGCCAGACACGTCCTCTCCCTATGACTCTATAAATATCACTTCAGCAAGTAGTATAGTAGTATACAGTATAGTAGTACTCCTCCTAATAATGCTCCCCAAAATACTGTGTCTCTCTCTTCTCTAAACGGAGAGGACGCCAGACACGTCCTCTCCCTATGACTCTATAAATATCACTTCAGCAAGTAGTATAGTAGTATACAGTATAGTAGTACTCCTCCTAATAATGCTCCCCAAAATACTGTGTCTCTCTCTTCTCTAAACGGAGAGGACGCCAGACACGTCCTCTCCCTATGACTCTATAAATATCACTTCAGCAAGTAGTATAGTAGTATACAGTATAGTAGTACTCCTCCTAATAATGCTCCCCAAAATACTGTGTCTCTCTCTTCTCTAAACGGAGAGGACGCCAGACACGTCCTCTCCCTATGACTCTATAAATATCACTTCAGCAAGTAGTATAGTAGTATACAGTATAGTAGTACTCCTCCTAATAATGCTCCCCAAAATACTGTGTCTCTCTCTTCTCTAAACGGAGAGGACGCCAGACACGTCCTCTCCCTATGACTCTATAAATATCACTTCAGCAAGTAGTATAGTAGTATACAGTATAGTAGTACTCCTCCTAATAATGCTCCCCAAAATACTGTGTCTCTCTCTTCTCTAAACGGAGAGGACGCCAGACACGTCCTCTCCCTATGACTCTAAAAATATCACTTCAGCAAGTAGTATAGTAGTATACAGTATAGTAGTACTCCTCCTAATAATGCTCCCCAAAATACTGTGTCTCTCTCTTCTCTAAACGGAGAGGACGCCAGACACGTCCTCTCCCTATGACTCTATAAATATCACTTCAGCAAGTAGTATAGTAGTATACAGTATAGTAGTACTCCTCCTAATAATGCTCCCCAAAATACTGTGTCTCTCTCTTCTCTAAACGGAGAGGACGCCAGACACGTCCTCTCCCTATGACTCTATAAATATCACTTCAGCAAGTAGTATAGTAGTATACAGTATAGTAGTACTCCTCCTAATAGTGCTCCCCAAAATACTGTGTCTCTCTCTTCTCTAAACGGAGAGGACGCCAGACACGTCCTCTCCCTATGACTCTATAAATATCACTTCAGCAAGTAGTATAGTAGTATACAGTATAGTAGTACTCCTCCTAATAATGCTCCCCAAAATACTGTGTCTCTCTCTTCTCTAAACGGAGAGGACGCCAGACACGTCCTCTCCCTATGACTCTATAAATATCACTTCAGCAAGTAGTATAGTAGTATACAGTATAGTAGTACTCCTCCTAATAATGCTCCCCAAAATACTGTGTCTCTCTCTTCTCTAAACGGAGAGGACGCCAGACACGTCCTCTCCCTATGACTCTATAAATATCACTTCAGCAAGTAGTATAGTAGTATACAGTATAGTAGTACTCCTCCTAATAATGCTCCCCAAAATACTGTGTCTCTCTCTTCTCTAAACGGAGAGGACGCCAGACACGTCCTCTCCCTATGACTCTATAAATATCACTTCAGCAAGTAGTATAGTAGTATACAGTATAGTAGTACTCCTCCTAATAATGCTCCCCAAAATACTGTGTCTCTCTCTTCTCTAAACGGAGAGGACGCCAGACACGTCCTCTCCCTATGACTCTATAAATATCACTTCAGCAAGTAGTATAGTAGTATACAGTATAGTAGTACTCCTCCTAATAATGCTCCCCAAAATACTGTGTCTCTCTCTTCTCTAAACGGAGAGGACGCCAGACACGTCCTCTCCCTATGACTCTATAAATATCACTTCAGCAAGTAGTATAGTAGTATACAGTATAGTAGTACTCCTCCTAATAATGCTCCCCAAAATACTGTGTCTCTCTCTTCTCTAAACAGAGAGGACGCCAGACACGTCCTCTCCCTATGACTCTATAAATATCACTTCAGCAAGTAGTATAGTAGTATACAGTATAGTAGTACTCCTCCTAATAATGCTCCCCAAAATACTGTGTCTCTCTCTTCTCTAAACGGAGAGGACGCCAGACACGTCCTCTCCCTATGACTCTATAAATATCACTTCAGCAAGTAGTATAGTAGTATACAGTATAGTAGTACTCCTCCTAATAATGCTCCCCAAAATACTGTGTCTCTCTCTTCTCTAAACGGAGAGGACGCCAGACACGTCCTCTCCCTATGACTCTAAAAATATCACTTCAGCAAGTAGTATAGTAGTATACAGTATAGTAGTACTCCTCCTAATAATGCTCCCCAAAATACTGTGTCTCTCTCTTCTCTAAACGGAGAGGACGCCAGACACGTCCTCTCCCTATGACTCTATAAATATCACTTCAGCAAGTAGTATAGTAGTATACAGTATAGTAGTACTCCTCCTAATAATGCTCCCCAAAATACTGTGTCTCTCTCTTCTCTAAACGGAGAGGACGCCAGACACGTCCTCTCCCTATGACTCTATAAATATCACTTCAGCAAGTAGTATAGTAGTATACAGTATAGTAGTACTCCTCCTAATAATGCTCCCCAAAATACTGTGTCTCTCTCTTCTCTAAACGGAGAGGACGCCAGACACGTCCTCTCCCTATGACTCTATAAATATCACTTCAGCAAGTAGTATAGTAGTATACAGTATAGTAGTACTCCTCCTAATAATGCTCCCCAAAATACTGTGTCTCTCTCTTCTCTAAACGGAGAGGACGCCAGACACGTCCTCTCCCTATGACTCTATAAATATCACTTCAGCAAGTAGTATAGTAGTATACAGTATAGTAGTACTCCTCCTAATAATGCTCCCCAAAATACTGTGTCTCTCTCTTCTCTAAACGGAGAGGACGCCAGACACGTCCTCTCCCTATGACTCTATAAATATCACTTCAGCAAGTAGTATAGTAGTATACAGTATAGTAGTACTCCTCCTAATAATGCTCCCCAAAATACTGTGTCTCTCTCTTCTCTAAACGGAGAGGACGCCAGACACGTCCTCTCCCTATGACTCTATAAATATCACTTCAGCAAGTAGTATAGTAGTATACAGTATAGTAGTACTCCTCCTAATAATGCTCCCCAAAATACTGTGTCTCTCTCTTCTCTAAACGGAGAGGACGCCAGACACGTCCTCTCCCTATGACTCTATAAATATCACTTCAGCAAGTAGTATAGTAGTATACAGTATAGTAGTACTCCTCCTAATAATGCTCCCCAAAATACTGTGTCTCTCTCTTCTCTAAACGGAGAGGACGCCAGACACGTCCTCTCCCTATGACTCTATAAATATCACTTCAGCAAGTAGTATAGTAGTATACAGTATAGTAGTACTCCTCCTAATAATGCTCCCCAAAATACTGTGTCTCTCTCTTCTCTAAACGGAGAGGACGCCAGACACGTCCTCTCCCTATGACTCTATAAATATCACTTCAGCAAGTAGTATAGTAGTATACAGTATAGTAGTACTCCTCCTAATAATGCTCCCCAAAATACTGTGTCTCTCTCTTCTCTAAACGGAGAGGACGCCAGACACGTCCTCTCCCTATGACTCTATAAATATCACTTCAGCAAGTAGTATAGTAGGATACAGTATAGTAGTACTCCTCCTAATAATGCTCCCCAAAATACTGTGTCTCTCTCTTCTCTAAACGGAGAGGACGCCAGACACGTCCTCTCCCTATGACTCTATAAATATCACTTCAGCAAGTAGTATAGTAGGATACAGTATAGTAGTACTCCTCCTAATAATGCTCCCCAAAATACTGTGTCTCTCTCTTCTCTAAACGGAGAGGACGCCAGACACGTCCTCTCCCTATGACTCTCAATGCACGTGTGAAAATGGCGGCGACGCGCGGCTCCTTATATAGAATCCGAGTCTCGCGATAGAATCCGAGCCTCGCGAGAATCCGACAGCGTGATGATGACGTTCGGGCGCGCTCGGGTTAACCGAGCAAGGCGGGAAGATCCGAGTCGCTCGGACCCGTGTAAAAAAACATGAAGTTCGGGCGGGTTCGGATTCAGAGGAACCGAACCCGCTCATCTCTAATAGCAACTAGGGGTATGTGGATAATCAATCCTAGTACCAATGATTGTTGCTTTCAGTGGTGCTCCCAAGAGTCAAATTTAAGCAGTCGAAAAAAACCAAAACAAAGAAGTGTTGGAAAGTAGACTCTTTTTTGGGAGCACTCTAATTCAGAGGGTGGCAATTTAATTTATTAATACTGATAAAACCATTTTTATTAGGTAACACATAGAATAAAATTTAAGGAGTATCTACGTGAAAAATTAGAAGCTTTGCGAAAATATAGAACAGATTATAAATAATACGTGATATCCATATCACAATATACCAGTTGCCGTAAATTAATGGCTGTGGTAACAGAATTCATTAATTATTGCACATTAAGACTCATGTACTGTATGACCATCATTTGTTCAGCAGATATCCATTGTGGATTACAATAAATGCAGAGAGTTAAATCATAGGTCATGTGAGAGTCGGGTACCCAGTAGTATATATGTAGGTGATACTATATAGGGGAGTCAATTTCTTGCAGTACCAGGGTGTTCAGAGGTGGTCTCCCATCCTAGTACTAACCCGGCCTTTCACTGCTTAGCTTCCAAGGTCAGAAGAAATTGGGCATCTCCAGTGATGTATGACCGCAAATATTGTACTCACCCTCTTGGGTCACCTAAGTGTATTCAGCCACCTGGTTTAGTCACCCTGTGACATGGCAGCCACAATTAAGATATAAGCATGGGTGACGGCCTGTTTTGTGGAAAAGAGGTTTTTTAAACCACACAACATCCACAATTAGGGCTTGCCTTTCACCGATGCAAACCAATTTTTTGGAGATCCAAGTACCCAATATTTTGGGTGCGGATGACACTATAGGGGAGTCAATTTGTTGCAGTACCTGGGTGTTCAAAGGTGGTCTTTCTACAATTCCCAGATTTGCCTATAGATGGAGACCAAATTTGAAGGACTTTTTAGTCAAGACTGACTTTTCTCAAAGAAAGACTAATAAAACATCAAATTGGCTAACGAAAAATCCCGGGGTATATAGATGCACTGGATGCTCTAACTGTTCATTTCTTTCATTCGGCAATCGCTTCATCAATCCGTTTGATAACAAGGAGTATTCAATCAAACAGAGACTGGATTGCAACAGCCGCTTCGTTGTCTATGTACTTAAATGTCCATGCAATCGACTGTATGTTGGCAAGACTAGCAGAATGCTCAAGGAACAACTTAGCCAACACCGCTCCTCTATCAAGAAATGCCTTACGTCCACAGATGCCACAAGACATTTCACCAATTTACCAGTTGCAAGACACTTTAAAGAGGCACAACATACGGTCAATCAACTCAAATGTTGCATCATAGACCAGATACCACCATTACAACGGGGTGGTGATCGTGACAGACTGTTGTTACAGAGAGAACTCCAGTGGATTCACAGATTACACACACTGACTCCCAATGGCCTTAATGAGGACTTTCGGTTGGGATGTTTCCTGTGAAGCGATTTAGCCATTATTTTTGGTTTCATTTCTTTAGACACTGCCGTGTGTCCAGTACCATTTACTTTTACTTGCTGGTTTCTGTTTGAGCCCTTTGACACCGCTGTGTGTCAAGTTATTGTGCACTGTCAGTGGTACAATGTATTGATGTGGCTGCACATATTGGCACTATATGGGTTGTGGAAGTGATCTCGGTTCTGTGGCATCTTTCACTGCCATTCTTTGCCACCATTATTAGCATGGCCTTATAACAGGTAGCACCTTTTAGGCCTTGGAAGTGGCACCTTCGTGATCTCTACAGCCATACCACACTGGACGACGTTAAATTCCTTCCGATCTTGGAAACTAAGCAGTGTTGGGCTCAGTCAGTACCAGTTTTGGGGACAGCCTGTGAATACTGGGTGCTGTATTTTTATCACTTAGCCATATGCAGCTTTGGGCAACCTGATGGGCAGTCTTTAGTAACATCGATCTTCCACTATACATTTTTGATCCTTCACTTCCCTTCCCTTTATATTTAATTACTTCATCACCCTGATTTTTAATTTCACCACATTTAATCCACTCGGTACCTGCGTGCACCTGGGCTCTAGTAGGATTCATTACTTTTCTCATTACTTTTCCCTTTGCTCCTTCTCTATTGTTTTCCCTCAGTCGCCTTACACTTAACATGGTGCATAGTCCACAGTTACGGTTATAACATCCTGTTCCTTCTATGCTTCAGTGTTATTTTCAGTTTAGTCTTTCACACCGCAGTGTGATTAGGTCTTTCTGTTGTTTAATATGTGCTCTGCTGGGCATTATATTTCTGCCCATGGACACTGCCACGTGTCATTTATTATTGCTTGTGTAACTATCTGTTGTGAGTGTCTTGCAGAATATATTTACATTAACTGTGGTTATTTATCCAGCCCATGAATTGGCTATACTTTTTGGTCCACTTGACATATGCAGTGCCATTGAGGATTCACACTCCTCCATTTGAGTCTTTACACAGGACCATTTACAGCAAGTTTGTTTTGACACTAGCTTGCCGGTGGGCTCCAGCGGTGCATATTTCCTCTCTGTATATTCATATATTCATATGTGATCTATTTGACATTGTTGTTTATTCATTTGTTATGTTAATGATATGCGTTTTTTCCCTTCTCAGCCGCTAGACCATTTTCATGTTTGTCACTCTTTATGCCGTTTTGCGCCCTTATACACATTGTGTATTCACCTTCTCCCATCCCTATCCCTTGTGCAGGCTCAGATACGGCTGAGCTGGTGCCCCCCCCTTCACGCACGGCACACCAGAGCCATTGCTAGGGAAGGCGCCGGCTTTGTGTACATTAGCGAGGACGCGACGGTGCAGGGGAGATGGGGGTCCGCATACAAGACTCGTCCCGCCTCCCTCTCCTCCTATTGGGTGATGTTTATTTGATCTTTGGCACCAATTTATGCATATATTCCCGTGCTACACGAAGCTCTTGTAGCCCCTGCGGAAGACCTTTGTCGGTTGAAACAGCTGTCGGGTTGTGCCGGTACCTGTACATGTTGCCTTGATATGGAATAAATCTTCTTTGATTCTTCATCAAAACCGTGAGTGCTGGCTTGTTTTGCTTTCTCCAATGAGCTGGGAAAGCGAGTGCTTCTATGTTATTTTACTGCCTTGCACCAATTACTCATCTATGACCATGACCGAACCCTACCGGACTTCACGCTCCGAGCCCGGATCCGAGTCAGGCTTGAGTTTTCCCGCCTTACTCGGAAACAGAACAAGGCAAAACGTCATCATCCCGCTGTCGGATCCTCGCGGGGTTTGGAGTCCATATAAGGAGCTGTGCGTCGCCGCCATTTTCACTCCGGCATGGGAGAGTGTAGAGAGAGGACATGTCTCAATTCTCTCAGTGTCCTCATTGTCCATGTCACAGTGGTGGTGTCCTCTGCTGCCATATGTCCAGTGCTGCTATACAGGGTGCTGTGTTGTGCTGCATCAGTTCAGTGGTGGTGCATCAGTCTACTCACAGTGGTGGTGTCCTCTGCTGTTATATGTCCAGTGCTGCTGTATAATAAGTCCCTTAAAGTGTTGCTGTGTTGTTCTGCAAAAGAACAGTGGTAGTGTCCTGTGCATCAGTCAGTTCAGTGACCAGTCAAAGTGGTGTCCTCTGCTGCCATATGTCTAGTGCTGGTGTATAAGTCCAGTCCATTGCAGTGGTGCTGTGTTGTCCTCTAACAGTCCAGTGTTGGTGTATCTGTGCTGCCATATATGTCCAGTGGTACTGCAGTGTAAGTCCAGTGGTGCTGCCATATATATCCAGTGATCCTGCCGCATATGTCCAGCGGTACTGCCGTATATGTCCAGCAGTACTGCCGTATAATTCCAGTGATCCTGCCATATAATTCCAGTTATACTGCCGTACATGTCCATTGATACTGCCGTATATGTCCAGTGATCCTGCTGTATATGTCCAGCGGTACTGCCGTATATGTCCAGCAGTACTGCCGTATAAATCCAGTGATCCTGCCATTTAATTCCAGTGATCCTCCCGTATAAATCCAGTGATACTGCTGTATATGTCCATTGATACTGCCGTATATGTCCAGTGATACTGCCGTATATGTCCATTGATACTGCCGTATATGTCCAGCGGTAATGCCGTATATGTCCAGTGATCCTGCCATATAAATCCAGTGATTATCCAGTGATCTTACCGTATAATTCCAATGATCTTGCCGTATAATTCCAGTGATCCTGCCGTATAAGTCCAGTGATCCTGCCGTATATGTCCATTGATACTGCTGTATATGTCCAGTGATCCTGCTGTATATGTCCATTCATAGGCAAACGCAGGGGGGGGTTTCTGGTTGCACGGAAACCCCCTCCTCTTGGCAAGTGGCTCAAATTATGACAACAATAGCAATGGTATATAATACTATTACTAGAGCTGCCACCACGTCATGCAGTGTAAGGGACAGAGCAGAGCTGCTGCACATGCCCAGTGGTAGCAGCTTCTTCTACCAAATTTGCTGTGTGTGTGTGTGTGTGTGTGTGTGTGTGTGTGTGTGTGTGTGTGTGTGTGTGTGTGTCGATCTAAGTCCTCAATCAGTGGACTGGACCAGAGAGTAGCTTCCAGGAAGAAGAGACAGGAGCCTTATCATGAGGTGGGGAATGTGTGATTAGAAAGTGCAGTACTGGTTCTATTATGTTTGTGTATTTATTATGGTATGTTAAACCTTTTCCTGACCACTTCTCTTATTTAAATATATTTGATACAGCCTAAACCCTAGTTAGATATTAATACTGTGTTCCATACAGTGTCCAGTATATAAAAAGTCCAATGTTTACAGTAATGTCCAGGGTTATTACCAGGTTCTTCTAATGCTAACCCAGACTCCCGCACTTGCTCCAATGTTCCACAGAGTGGGAGATTGTGGATTGCATTTGGAAACCCCCCTCTAGAAATCCTGCTTTTGCCACTGCCATTGATCCTGCCTTATATGTCCAGTGATACTGCCGTATATGTTCATTGATCCTGCCATATATGTCCATTGATACTGCCATATATGTCCAGTGATCCTGCTGTATATGTCCAGTGATCCTGCTGTATAAGTCCATTGATCCTGCCGTATATGTCCAGTGATACTGCAATATATGTCCTGCGGTACTGCTGTATATGTCCAGTGGTACTGCTTTATAAGTCCATTGATCCTGCCATATAATACCAGTGGTACTGCCGTATAAGTCCAGTGATCCTGCCATATAATTACAATGGTACTGGCGTATAAGTCCAGTGATCCTGCCCTATAATTACAGTGGTACTGGTGTATAAGGCCAGTGATCCTGCCATATAATTCCATATAAATCCATATAATTCCGTATAATTTCAGTCCAGTGGTGCTGCCATATAAGTTCAGTGGTGCTGTCCTGTGCTGTATATTATTTACTCCAAATAAAGGGGTTATTAATATTTAAATTAAATAATTTTTACAGGGTTTGCCCTGTGTTGTGTAGGGGTACGCTCGCCTGTGTGCATATTATTATAATAGCTTCAAATAAAAGGGTTATTATTATCCAAATTAATTTTACAGGCTTTGCCATGTGTGTGTTTGGTTTAGGGGTACGCTATCATGTGCCACCAATATTGTGCATATATTACATCTGGGCAAATTCCAGCACATCCCATGTTGTTTGTGCCGCACGCTTGTGTTGCTTAGATTAGTCATACAGCTACATCATTGCACCTCTTTTTCTTCTTTGCATGATGTGCTGTTTGGGGCCAAGTTTTTAAATTGCCATCCTGTTTGACACTGCAGTGCCACTCCTAGATGGGCCAGGTGTTTGTGCCACACACTTGTGTCGCTTAGCTTAGCCATACAGCGACCTCATTGCACCTCTTTTTCTGCTATGCATGATGTGCTGTTTGGGGCCTAGTCTTTTTAAGTGCCATCCTGTCTGCAACTGCAGTGCCACTCCTAGATGGGCCAGGTGTTTGTGCCGCACACTTGTGTCGCTTACCTTAGTCATCCAGCTACCTCATTGCACCTCTTTTACTTCTTTGCATCATGTGCTGTTTGGGGCCTAGTTTCTAAATCTGCCATCCTGTCTGCCACTGCAGTGCCACTCCTAGATGGGCCAGGTGTTTGTGCAGCCCACTTGTGTCGCTTAGCTTAGTCATACAGCGACCTCGGTGCAACTTTTGGCCTAAAAACAATGGCCCTCATTCCGAGTTGTTCGCTCGCAAGGCGATTTTAGCAGAGTTACACACGCTAAGCCGCCGCCTACTAGGAGTGAATCTTAGCTTCTTAAAATTGCGAACGATGTATTCGCAATATTGCGATTACAAACTACTTAGCAGTTTCAGAGTAGCTTCAGACTTACTCGGCATCTGCGATCAGTTCACTGCTTGTCGTTCCTGGTTTGACGTCATAAACACACCCAGCGTTCGCCCAGACACTCCTCCGTTTCTCCAGCCACTCCCGCGTTTTTTCCGGAAACGGTAGCGTTTTTATCCACACGCCCATAAAACGCCGTGTTTCCGCCCAGTAACACCCATTTCCTGTCAATCACATTACGATCGCCGGAGCGAAGAAAAAGCCGTGAGTAAAAAAACTATCTTCATAGCAAAATTACTTGGCGCAGTCGCAGTGCGAACATTGCGCATGCGTACTAAGCAGAAAAACGCTGCGATGCGAAGAAAATTACCGAGCGAACGACTCGGAATGAGGGCCAATATTGTGAGGGGTGAGGTGTTCAGAATAGACTGGAAATGAGTGGAAATAAATGTTATTGAGGTTAATAATACTGTAGGATCAAAATTACCCCCAAATTCTGTGATTTTAGCTGTTTTTATGTTTTTTTCAAAAATCATCTGGATCCAATACCAAAACCAAAACCAAAACACAAAAGGGTGGTTTTGGCAAAACCAAGCCAAAACCAAAACACGAGCGGGGAATTAGAACCAAAACCTAAATACAAAACATGAAAGTGCCCGCTGCAAATCTCTAATATACATACACATGCATATACAGTATATGTTTACATATAAACATACACACACACACACACACACACTCTCTTTACGTATACATACCCACACATAAAAAGCAAACATGACACAGAGCCAAACAATTTAACAAATAGCAGCATGATAAATAACAACATGATGACATCATGGTAAAAAAAAAAAAAAAATTCAGCCAGCCTGGACTTTCCTGGTAATGTATGATTGCCATTACCTGTGGTGAAACACCTTTCTTATCAATTAACTAGCTCACCACAGGTAATGGCAATCATACATTACCAGGAATGTCCAGGAACAGAGCATTTTCTCCCTCATGTAGAGGGTAAGGTAGGCAAGTATGATGTAGTCTAGTGCTCATTCTAGCACCCTGCGCCTAATCAGTGAGGAAGGCATATTTTAATTTTGAAGAGCAAAATTTTAGACGTGATCTGTTGCTACAGCCACCAAGGCTATATGGAAAGCATGTATGGTGGAGCACTTTACGAAGCGTGTTAATGGCATGCCAGGAATTGCCTCTTAATGGAAAGGGAGACAGTACGGTGGTGGTCCAGGGCATTAACAGACAGTCTGTTTATACTAGAGATGAGCGGGTTCGGTTCTCCGAGATCCAAACCCCCCCGAACTTCACCTATTTTACATGTTTCCGAGGTAGCCTCGGATCTTCCCGCTTTGCTCGGTTAACCCGAACATGCCTGAACGTCATCATCCCGCTGTCGGACTCTCGCGAGATTCGTATTCTATGTAAAGAGCCGCGCGTCGCCGCCATTTTCACTCGTGTATTGGAGATTGAACGGAGAGGACGTGGCTGTGTTCTCTCCCTGAAAAGCTCTGTATCTGTGCTCAGTGTGCTGCAATTATCTGTGCTCAGTGTGCTGAAAATATCTGTGCTCAGTGTGCTGAAAATATCTACGTTCTCTGCCTGAAAACGCTCCATATCTGTGCTCAGTGTGCTGCAAATATCTGTGCTCAGTGTGCTGCATTGTGGGGACCACCAGTATATAATTATAGTAGTACAGTACAGTAGGCCATTGCTGTATCTTGCAGCTCTGTGTCAAGTATACTATCTCTGTGCTGCATTATTGTGAACAGTATATAGTAGGACAGTGCAGCATTTTGCTGACCAGCAGTATACATATAGTACAGTAAAGTAAGCCATTGCTGTATCTTGCAGCTCTGTGTCAAGTATACTATCTCTGTGCTGCATTATTGTGAGCAGTATATAGTAGGACAGTGCAGCATTTTGGTGACCAGTATACATATAGTACAGTACAGTAGGCCATTGCTGTATCTTGCTGCTATGTGTCAAGTATACTATCTCTGTGCTGCATTATTGTGAGCAGTATATATTAGGACAGTGCAGCATTTTGGTGACCAGCAGTATACATATAGTACAGTACAGTAGGCCATTGCTATTGATATATTATTGGCATATAATTCCACACATTAAAAAATGGAGAACAAAAATGTGGAGGGTAAAATAGGGAAAGATCAAGATCCACTTCCACCTCGTGCTGAAGCTGCTGCCACTAGTCATGGTCGAGATGATGAAATGCAATCAACGTCGTCTGCCAAGGCCGATGCCCAATGTCACAGTAGAGAGCATGTAAAATCCAAAAACCAAAAGTTCAGTAAAATGACCCAAAAATCAAAATTAAAAGCGTCTGAGGAGAAACGTAAACTTGCCAATATGCCATTTACGACATGGAGTGGCAAGGAACAGCTGAGGCCTATGTTCATGGCTAGTGGTTCAGCTTCACATGAGGATGGAAGCACTCATCCTCCCGCTAGAAAAATGAAAGCCTTAAGCTGGCAAAAGCACAGCAAAGAACTGTGCGTTCTTCTAAATCACAAATCCCCAAGGAGAGTCCAATTGTGTCGGTTGCGATGCCTGACCTTCCCAACACTGGATGGGAAGAGGTGGCGCCTTCCACCATTTGCACGCCCCCTGCAACTGCTGGAAGGAGCACCCACAGTCCAGTTCCTGATAGTCAAATTGAAGATGTCACTGTTGAAGTACAACAGGATGAGGATATGGGTGTTGCTGGCGCTGAGGAGGAAATTGACAAGGAGGATTCTGATGGTGAGGTGGTTTGTTTAAGTCAGGCACCCAGGGAGACACCTGTTGTCCGTGGGATGAATATGGCCTTTGACATGCCTGGTCAAATTACAAAAAAATCACCTCTTCGGTGTGGAATTATTTTAAAAGAAATGCGGACAACAGGTGTCAAGCCGTGTGTTGCCTTTGTCAAGCTGTAATAAGTAGGGGTAAGGACGTTAACCACCTAGGAACATCTTCCCTTATACGTCACCTTGAGCGCATTCATCAGAAGTCATTGACAAGTTCAAAAACTTTGGGTGACAGCAGAAGCAGTCCACTGACAATTAAATCCCTTCCTCTTGTACCAAAGCTCCTGCAAACCACACCACCAACTCCCTCAGTGTCAATTTCCTCCTTAGATAGGAACGCCAATAGTCCTGCAGGCCATGTCACTGGCAAGTCCGACGAGTCCTCTCCTAACTGGGAGTCCTCTCCTAACTGGCACTGCTGTTGTTGCTGCTGGGAGTTGATTGTCATCCCAGAGGGGAAGTCGGAAGACCACTTGTACTACTTCCAGTAAGCAATTGACTGTCCAACAGTCCTTTGCGAGGAAGATGAAATATCACTGCAGTCATCCTGCTGCAAAGCAGATAACTCAGGCCTTGGCAGCTGTGTTGGTGTTAAACGTGTGTCCGGTATCCACTGTTAATTCACAGGGAATTAGAGAATTTCTTGAGGTAGTGTGTCCCTGATACCAAATACCATCTAGGTTCCACTTCTCTAGGCAGGCGATACCGAGAATGTACACAGACATCAGAAAAAGAGTCACCAGTGTCCTAAAAAATGCAGTTGTACCCAATGTCCACTTAACCACGGACATGTGGACAAGTGAAGCAGGACAGACTCAGGACTATATGACTATGACAGCCCACTGGGTAGATGTATTGCCTCCCGCAGCAAGAACAGCAGCGGCGGCACCAGTAGCAGCATCTCGCAAACGCCAACTCGTTCCTAGGCAGGCTATGCTTTGTATCACCGCTTTCCATAAGAGGCACACATCTGACAACCTCTTACGGAAACTGAGGAACATCATCGCAGAATGGCTTACCCCATTTGGACTCTCCTGGGGATTTGTGACATCGGACAATGCCACCAATATTGTGAGTGCATTACATGTGGGCAATTTCCAGCACGTCCCATGTTTTGCACATACATTGAATTTGGTGGTGCAGAATTATTTAAAAAATGACAGGGACAAGAGATGCTGTCGGTGGCCCGAAGAATGGCGGGCCACTTTCGGTATTCAGCCACCGCGTGCCGAAGACTGGAGCACCAGCAAACACTCCTGAACCTGCCCCGCCATCATCTGAAGCAAGAGGTGGTAATAAGGTGGAATTCAACCCTCTACAGTATATGCTTCAGAGGATGGAGGAGCAGCAAAAGGCCATTCAAGCCTATACATCTGCCTACGATATAGGCAAAGGAGGGGGAATGCACCTGACTCAAGCGCAGTGGAGAATGATTTCAACGTTGTGCAAGGTTCTGCAACCCTTTGAACTTGCCACACGTGAAGTCAGTTCAGACACTGCCAGCTTGAGTCAGGTCATTCACCTTATCATGCTTTTGCAGAAGCAGCTGGAGAGATTGAAGGAGGAGCTAAAATGGAGGGATTCCAATAGGCATGTGGGACTTGTGGATGGAGCCATTAATTCGCTTAACCAGGATTCACGGGTGGTCAATCTGTTGAAAACAGAGCACTACATTTTGGCCACCGTGCTCGATCCTAGGTTTAAAGCCTATGTTGTATCTCTCTTTCCGGCAGACACAAGTCTGCACATGTTCAAAGACCTGCTGGTGAGACACTTCAAGTCAAGCGGAACGTGACCCGTCAACAGCTCCTCCTTCACATTCTTCCGCAACTGGGGCTGCGATGAAAAGGCTAAGAATTCCGAGTCCACCCGCTGGCGTTGATGCAGGGAAGTCTGGAGCGAGTGCTGCCAACGATTACTGACATGTCATCTACTGTCACTGCATATGATTCTGTCACCATTGAAAGAATGGTGGAGGATTATATGAGTGACAGCATCCAAGTAGGCATGTCAGACAGTCCCTACGTATACTGGCAGGAAAGAGAGGCAATTTGGAGGCCCTTGCACAAACTGGCTTTATTTTACCTAAGTTGCCCCCCCTCCAGTGTGTACTCCGAAAGAGTGTTTTGTGCTGCCGGTCACCTTGTCAGCGATCGGTGTACGAGGTTACTTCCAGAAAATGTGGAGAAGATGATGTTCATCGAAATGAATTATAATCAATTCCTCCGTGGAGACATTCACCAGCAATTGCCTCCAGAAAGTACACAGGGACCTGAGATGGTGGATTCCAGTGGGGACGAATTAATATTCTGTGAGGAGGGGGACGTACACAGTGAAAGGGGTGATGAATCGGACGATGAGCAGGAGGTGGACATCTTGCCTCTGTAGAGCCAGTTTGTGCAAGGAGAGATTGATTGCTTCTTTTTTGGTGGGGGCCCAAACCAACCAGTCACTTCAGCCACAGTCGTGTGGCAGACCCTGTGGCTGAAATAATGGGTGTGCATGTCCTGTTTATACAACATAAGGGTGGGTGGCAGGGCCGAAGGACAATTCCATCTAGCACCTCTTTTTTTTATTTATCTCTGCATCATGTGATGTTTGGGGCTAATTTTTTTAAGTGCCATCCTGTCTGACACTGCAGTGCCACTCCTAGATGGGCCAGGTGTTTGTGTCGGCCACTTGGGTCACTTAGCTTAGTCATCCAGCGACCTTGGTGCAAATTTTAGGACTAAAAATAATATTGTGAGGTGTGAGGTGTTCAGAATAGACTGGAAATTATGGTTATTGAGGTTAATAATACTATGGGATCAAAATTACCCCCAAATTATATGATTTAAGCTGTTTGAGGATTAAAAAAAAAAAAACACCCGAATCCAAAACACACTCGAATCCGACAAAAATGTTTCAGGGAGGTTTTGCCAAAACGCGTCGGAATCCAAAACACGGCCTCGGAACCGAATCCAAAACCAAAACACAAAACCCGAAAAATTTCCGGTGCACATCTCTAGTTTATACTATACAATTTTCCATCTATGATAAGCCTGAGGAAAAGAATGATTAAAACACATTTTTCCTATCTTTTTTAGCTTTGTGTGTTTTCATCAACTGATTCAGTGTCATTTGTTGCTTTTATCCTTACTGTAAGAGCTCCTGTGTTTTTCTGTTTTTTGCTCTCACTTCCCCTATAATGGAAGCACCCACCTCTGCGCTGATTTGTCTAGCAGCTGGTTTTCAGCCAGTTTTGTGGACTTCAAGATTTTTTTCACAATCAGACTCAATTGACTGATGTTGGTGATTACTGCAAGCCTATGATGAGGATACTGTGTCCATTTAAAACCACATACGTAATGTATTGAACAACCTGCACATGCTTTCTGCATACCTCTAATCCCTGATTTATCACTATTTAGTTATCAGAACTGACATCAGGATGTATATTCATCAACACTTAATTTAGATAAAAACATGTGAAAATTAACATTTTCACCTAATTTTTTATAACTTTAGTGTCAGGGCAATTTATTATAATGGTAAAACAGGAGATATCAGGCTCACATTTCACTCCTCATTATCTGGCCCACTACTATTATCACTACTACTATTATCACTACTGCTCACATTTCACTCCTCATTATCTGGCCCACTGCCCCTATACATTAGTATGTAAATGCATCACACTCTGAAAAAACTACATTTTTGGAGCTTTACTGTGGGAACCTTTGCCATCAGATGGTATTTTTGCCTGCACCCCCTTATTGCCTATGAGAAGAAGTCCCAGTTACAAGGAGGCTCCTTCCACTGGAAGTCATGCATGTGGCAGTGCTAAGTTTCACGTGGGACAGACTCTAAAGGGTCCTACACATATAAAGATCCGCCGCTGAGCTGCCCGACGACGGATACGGCTGACGGGCGACCCGGCAGCGGGGGGGGGGGGGCAGTGACGGGGGAGTGAAGTTTCTTCCCTCCCCCCGTCACCCGGCACCATTGAAGTGCAGGCAAATATGGACGAGATCATCCATATTGGCTTGCATGTACCGCCGACGGGGCACCAGCAATGAATGAGCGTGGGGCCGCGCATCGTTCATCGCTGGTGACTCCACACTCAAAGATATGAACGTTATCTCGTTCAATAATGAACGAGATCATTCATATCTTTGAGGAATATTGGCCAGTGTGTAGGGCCTATAAGACTTGGCAGTGCTAAGTTTGATGGGACAGCTGATTTGGATCAGCTGTCTCCAGGCTAGAGCAATGTTGACTTGCTCCTGCATTCACAGCAAGTTATATATATACTTAATTATTGGGGGCAATCTGACCTCTGATAATTGACATAGTGAATAGGTCCTTAGGTTTGATTTGTAGGTGCATTGTTATTTGGAATTACATTGGTAACTCCTGCGCCAAAGCTCACCTGTCACATTGATTTCTCTCCAGCAGGAAAATGTACCCATCTGTTCTCCAATCCGTGACTGCTTCTCCATTCCACTGCATCCTCTGCTCTCTGCACCCAACCTCACTGACTGATAGTACACATAAAACATTGGGAGGTGGACGTCACTCGGTTCATCCCACTAGGCCAAGCAGCTGTGTGTTGTAAAGTGGCATGACTAGGTGCAGGGGAGGAGGTGGTCCCTGGATGTCCCATAGTAATGGCACCCATCACATCCATGGTAGTTACTCCTTTGTCATTTCTTCTTTATTTCTTAACTTTCTATCATCTTTTTGCCCAATCACACAATTCTTGTTAATAATATTGTTGGGCTCAGTAAGATCTGAATAGTGCAATGTATAATAATCTGTAGGTTATATCATATGCTATATGGGGTAGTATTCTGCTTGTTAGCAATCGGAATGTCAACAAGCAATCCATGGACCCTGGAATGCTGACACTGCTAGGTTGATTCATATATTTCTGATTTTGTTCTTTCATGTATTATATTTCAACTGTTTTAACAATGTACCTGACTGACCTAAATCATGTATATTACTTTATATTTTATGCACAAAAAATATATACATCCAATGAAAAAGATATATTATATGTTCTGGTAGGGTGTTATACAGATATGTGTCAAACCTTGAAATAAATGATAATTAGTTTAGACAATTAACAGTGGAATGATAAAAATTTCCATCAAACATTTAGATTGAAAATACAGGCGAGTACAAAGAGGTCACGTGAAAATAAGCTGTGCTTAAATAGGATCGCATTATTTACCAGCTGTGGTGAAACATTTTTTAGGTTTTATTGTATGAAATGATACCCCCTCTTCACATAATTGTAACGTAAACAATATAATACATTTATACTTTGATTGCTATCCATATTCCTATTCATACTTCTGATGAAGATTATACAGTATGTTATGTTTCAGCAATTGTGTCGAAAGGTTAAGGGTGAGTAAATGGATTTGGATGATACTTTGTATTAAATACATTTCCTTGTGTCTGCTTTCAGCAAATATTTTATTTTGCTTTCAGATGTTATTTTAGAAGCATATTGTATAGTAGATGTTATTTGTTCTTTACTATATACCTGAAATGTGCTGTTACAGTATACCTAAACATGACCTTTATATGTGAAGATCAGCAAATTGTACAGTTCAGTTCTATTCTTCACCATTTTCTACCTGTTATTATTGTCTCCATTACTACAGTACTACCATGACCTTCTATTTTAAGAAAAAATGTTTTCCATGATGACGTCCAGTTAAAAAGGAAGCAGTTTAATTCACATTTGATGCTTCTATTGCCTTTAGTTGTATTTAAACTAACAAAAAAAAAGGAAAAAAGCACAGGAACATTTTAGTTTCTTATAATATAATTATTAACAGTTATTTATATAGCACACACAAAATACACAGCACATTTGCTCATCAGTCCCTGCCCCAGTGGAACTTACTTTCTATATTCTCTATCATATGGATACACATGCACCCTAGGATTAACTGTTAACATAAGCCATTTAACTGCTAGTATGTTTTTGAAGAAATTAATATTATATTGTATATGACATGGAACTGGCTATATTTATTACATTTTATGTATATATTGAACATAAATTGATAAATATTAGGAGAAAAAAAAACATGCAACAAATATTGGATTCAAACAGTCCTATTGTTTTTTTTTTTTTAACATGTTTTTATTAATGCATCACCTCACAAGTTTGCATATAAAAGATGAGGAAAACAGAAAATATACAGTTACTACCGGAAATTGGTAGCAATACTCACATTTGGTACAGCATGTATTAATAAAGACATTATTACACTTATACAGCTCATTATTCCCCAAACAGCGGTATCAATAACATAGATCTCATTAAAAATAA